>NC_056750.1:542244804-542605863 GCF_019279795.1 Protopterus annectens
TACACTTCATTCCACGACTTCTGATGCCCAAAATGAGGTTGGAAAGACTAAGGGTAGTGGAGTCTCTATCTTTATTAAGGGCAGGTACACCTCCATACTGGTTTACCAACATGATGTACTGGAATTACTCCAGGTACAGCTAACAATTGGCAAGACATCCATCCAAGTTACAGCCAGCTATAGATCCCCTCCATGTCTCAGGACACTCACTCCTCCTACCTGGACCTACGTGATTCCATCAAGGTAGCCCTAACACCCTGATCCTTGGAACTTCAACTGCCCCACCATAGACTGGGTGAACTATTCCTGCATTAATGCACTCACCCAAAGATTCCTTAACTTCATCAGTTCTAATGCACTAGAACAGCTGGTTTCATCCCCCCACAAGGGGAGATAACATACTGGACTTGGTTCTCAACAACATAGGCGACCGCTGCACCACTCCCATAATATGTTCTTCCCTGGCGAGATTAGATCATAAGTCCGTCTCATTCAACGTTTACCCAGTCATAACTAAGCTAAACAAATTCTCAAAAGCTGACTACAACCTCCTAAAGGAGGGTCATCAGCAGCTTCACACCACCCCCCTCAGATGATGCAGACAACTATGCTTAACAGTATGCCAGTGCCTGTACAAATGCATGGACTCAGCCACACCCAACAGAATTAAAACCTGCTCAGAAAGACACAAACCTGTCTGGTGGACATCCTCTATCAACAGGCTTTACAACAAAAGGAAGAAATTGTTGTCCAAGGTGAAAAGGAACAAATTCCAAATTTGAAAACCTCCTTCCTCCACCTCAACAAGCAAATTACATCACTAGTGAAAACCTCCAAAGCCAATTATGAGTTGAAACTAGCCTCCGAAACAAAGAGATGCCACAAGTCCTTCTTCAGTTATGTTAGGAACCACCATGGCAAAGCCCAAGTTTGTTCCGAACTAGTACTTAATGGTACCACTTATACTGATTCTGCTGACTTAGCCAACCTGCTAGCTGATAAGGGGGGGTGAAGTTTGCGCCACAACTATTGCCTCCCCAATGCCCCAGTTGACACCCTCGATACTTGTCCCACAACTCACATCTCTGTAGGTCTAGTGTTAAAGGCCCTATCCAAGTGAACTACAGCTTCCATGGGACTTGACAGTATCTCAAGGCTATATTCTGCACCATCTCCTGCAAGAACTAGCTTCACTATTGATTTGCTATTGAGCACCCTATTCAACCACAGCCTAATTACAGGCTTCATTACAGCAGAGTTAAGGAAGTACAGTTGTGTACACTTACCTAAATGTAGAAGTTCGAGTGTATTCACTGTTGCAGTCATTACATTTGGGTTATCTGCTTGCAGTAGCCCTCAGTTGGCCTGATTAACAAAGTCTTGGGTCCTGCGTCAGTTGCTGTCCCTTCTTCCATGACGTCAGGTCGTCAGGGGTATAAAATATGCAGCAGACGCCATTACATCAGTTTTTCTTGCCCCCCCTAATGGGAAGCAATTAAATCTGTAAATACAAAGATATATCTCCAGCAAAAAAGCAAATACACCAAAAAGCTTTTGAGCATAGTAAGGGAAAGTAGAGGTACAGCCAAAAGAAGAAAGGGGGCTGGAGGGAGGGTAACCAGGACTGCAACAGTGAATACACTCAAACATCTACATTTATGTTAAGTGTACACAACTGTACTATGTTCTTCGTGTTTCACTGTTGCAGTCATTACATTTGGGTAGATTCCCAAAGCTAAGGTTGGGAGGAGGAATTTAAATGGAATTAGGACCAGCTATAAGGCCCTGCAAGACTGCAGTGGCAAAGCCAGCTCTGGATTTAAAGAAAATTGGCAAATGATGATGCTTGGTTGAAGTATGTACAGAACTCCAGGTAGCAGCTTCTAGGATGTCCCCGGTAGAGACACCTCTGAGAAAGGCTGTAGAGGTAGATGCAGCCCTGGTTGAATGGGGTCTGATGCCCTGTGGGATAGGTTTTCCAAGGTGCTATAGCAGAAATGAATGTAGTTGCCTATCTATTTTGAAATGGTTTGCTTTGAAATAGCTTTCCCCTCTGTCCCTACAGCAAATGCCACCAGCAGTTGTTCAGAAGATTTCCTTTGAGGTTTAGTCCTGTCCAAGAAAAATCTAAGTTGTCTGTGCATATCTGAGGAGTGCAGTATCCGTTCCCCTTTGTTCTGTGGATTAGAAAAGAAGGCAGACAAATGAATGAACTGATTAAGAGCCACACTGGATACCACCTCAGGCATGAAGGAGGGATTGGTTCTGAGGGACACCCTGTCCGCATGAAAGATGATGAAAGGCTCCACTGCCATAAGGGCCAGTAATTCAGATACCCTTCTTGCTGAAGTGATTGCTAGAAGGAAAGCTGTTTTCCAAGAAAGGAATTTTAAATCTGCAGTAGCAGCTGGCTTGAAAGGAGGAAGAGTGAGTTTCTCCAAAACAAAGTTAAGGTCCCAGGCTGGAGTTGGAGCTCTCCTGTGTGGCCTTAAATTTTTGGCCCCTCTAAGGAACTGCTTGAGCAGTGGATGAGAGAAGGGGAGGCTCTGTGTTATAATGAGCTGAAAAGGCTGAGGCATGAATTTTGGAGGAAAAGGACAAGCCCTTATGAAGCATCTCAGTCAAGTATTGTAAAATCTGAGGTAAATTGGGTGCTGCTGCGCTCATCCCTTAAGATTGGTTCCAGGCACAGAATATTTTCTATTTTGCAGCATAAGATTTTCTAGTACTAGGCCTCCTTGTTTCTAAAATGATATCCATCACTGATTTACTGAGGGATGGTAAAGGAGAGATTAGGTAATTAGCCAGGCTGCTAGGTTCAGGGTTTGCAGCTGAAGGTACAGAATCTGGTTCTCCTGCTGAGACAACAGGGAAGGAGTCTGAGGCAGGTGCCATTGGACCAAGCATGACACACTGCGCAAGAGGGGGTACCAGTGCTGGCGTGGCCAGTCCTGTTCAAGTAAAATTGTCATTGGCTTGTCCTGTTTGATCTTTAGCAGTACTTTGGAAAGCAGAGGCAGAGGAGGAAAGGCATAAACTGAAATATGTTTTTCCAGCTGAAGGACAGAGCATCCACTTTCCAAGCTAGCTTGTGGGGACTCCTTGTGCAAAATTTGTCCAAATGATGGTTCTGGGGGGAGGCAAACAGGTCTATATCTGGGCTCTCCCCATTTGCTTGTCAACATGTTTAAAGTCCTTGGTTCCAGTTTCCACTCGTGTGGGTCCATGAGGTTTCTGCTTAGTCCATCTGCCAGTGCATTTAGTTTTCCTGGCAGGAATTGAGCTTGTAGATTCACTTGGTAACTCAAGGCTGTGTTCCACAATACCATGGCTAGTCTGCAGAAGGGGTAAGAATGTGTACCCCCGTGCTTGTTTATGTACCACATGACAGTGGTGTTGTCCGTCTTTACCATTAGTTCTCCTGGAAGAATGCAGTCCTTGAAGGCTGTTACAGCATTCTATACAGCTAACATTTCTTTTTGATTTATGTGCAGGTGCATTTCACTTAGTTTCCATTTGCCCTGAATGAACTTCCCTGCCAGGTGAGCCCCCCATGCATAGTCTGATGCATCTGTTATTGAGGTTTGGGCGGCAGGGGGTAATGTGAATGGTAGTCCCTTGTTTTGGTGGCAGGCCTCTGCCCACCAGAGGAACTCTAGGCATAGGCAAGGTATGATAGGAATCATTGCTTCTAGATCCTGAGAATGTTGGCACCATAGGCTTTTGCGATACCATTGTAGTTTCCTCATATGCAGCCTTGCACATGGAATTAGAAGAATGCAGGAGGCCATGAACCCCAAGGCTTGCAGTATTTGCCTTGCAGACAGCTGGGTTTTTGTGGCCACTTGTTTGAAGTAGGTTGTCAAATGAATCCATTTATCTGGCAGCCATCTGGGAAGTTGTATTCAAGCTTGCTCCCAGGAATATAATTTGTTGACAGGGAACCAAGTGTAATTTATTTTCATTTATGGTGTACCCCCAGACAAGTCAGCACCTTTTGAACAAATACCAGATGATTCATAAGTATGTCCTGGCTTTCTGCCTGAATTAGACAATCGTCCAGATATGGGTATATTTAAATATTTCTTTGCCTGCAAAATGCAATGACTGGAGCTAGGCACTTTGTGAATACCCTGGGCACAGTAGATAAGCCAAAGGGCAGTGCAGAGAACTGATAGTGCATGTAGCCTCCTTTGAATCGTACGTATCTTCTGCAAGACTCCCTGATAGGGATGTGCAGGTAAGCTTCTTTTAAGTCTAGTGCTTCCAACAAGGCATCTTTGCCTAGAAGCAGCTGGTGAAGAGTCGGCATCTTGAATTTTGGAATCACCAGAAAGGTGTTTAGAGTAGAAAGGTCCAGGCTAGGACGCCAAGAATAGTCTTTTCTGGGTACTAGGAAAAGTCTCGAATAGAAACCTTGTCCCTTTTCCTCTTCTGGTACCAACTCAATAATCTCCATGCTTAAGAGGGAGAGTACTTGATTTTGGGCCTCTGCCCACTGATTTGGGGGTAGATCTGGCCACCTGCTTGGTGTTGATAATGTGTGGAAGTGAAATATGTATCCTTGGGACACATAATTTAAAACCCATTTGTCCTGGGTAATGAGTTCCCACTTTTTTTGCCTTCAGATCAATCTTTCTGCCTAAAGGAGCATTCAGTTGGGAAGTGCTTGGAAGTTTTAAAAGCAAGTCATTGAGACAGTTTTCCATAGGGGTGAGTCTTACTACTACCATATTTGGATGCAGAAACCCCCCACTGCTTAGTCTAGTGCATCCCCTGGGACTGAAACCTGGGGTTTCTGCTGTGTCTGGGTTTGGATTGAGAAGACCTAGAAGGGGCTGGAAAGGACCAATTCTTAGAGGGCCAATGCCTACTAAATCTTGGAAGCTGAACTTGTAAGAAATCTTTAACAGTTTGCATAGATTTAGCTTTAACTTCCATCTTTTTAAGAACTTCCTCAGCTTTGTTGCCAAACAGGTGGTCCTGATTTAAGGGAGCATCCAACAGTTTAGCTTTAACATGATCAGGCAAAGATTGCTCCTTAAGCCAAGCATGCCTTCTGAGCACAGGCACTGCAAGAGGCCTCTAATGAATCAAATCCACATTGCAAGGTACGTTTTCCAACCTGTTCAGCAGAATGCATTAAATCCTGTAATTCTTTGTTTTCAGCACAGTCAGGAATCAACATAATTTTCTGTTTAAGTAATCCAATAACATGTTGTTGATACTTTAACATATGAAACTGGCAGTTTAAAGCCCTAATAGCCAAGGTTGCAGAAGTGTAAAGCTTCTTACCCCATCTATCCAGCACCCTGGAGTCTCTATCTGAATGGGTAGGATTTTTGGCAGTAGAAGCCTTAATGCCCTTGGGTCCCTGTGAAATAGTCTCTGGATCCGCAATAGGATTAAAAAAGAAAAAAAAAAAAAAAAAAAAACTTGTGTGTGAATCAGGAACCCTGTAATATCTGTCAGCTTTTCTGGGAGCAGAAGGCAAAGAATCAGGGGCCAAACAAGATTCTGAAAAGGCATCATCAACAATGTCTAGTACAGAAGGTATAGCTAAAGGCCTATGCTGAGGCAGGAATAAGAAATCCCTAAGCCTCTTTTTTGAATCAGAAAAATCCTGGCTTTCCCAGTGGAAATGCTCCCTTAGAGTATGTAAGGTTTCACCAAAAGAAAAATCCTCTGGAGGGGAAGCAGATGGAATAGAGTCCTCTGCATCAGAATTTTCATAAGTAGATGAGGGTAAATCCAGATCATCAGAAGAATCAGAAAAATCAGAATCCTGGTCAGAAGATTCATAAACAACTTCAGTCCTAGGTCTCTTAGAAGGGGGTGGTTGGCTTCCCATGATTAGAGTTGCAAGATCTTCAGCCATTCTTATAATTTGTTTTTTAGGCATAGAGGCCTGTGCATGCAGTCTGGGCGTCTGTTTCTTAGGCATGGATCGAGGATTAGGCCTTAAAGAAGCAGGCATCAGTTTAATATGCAAGTCCGTATGCCTGAATACACCCTCAGAAGCCGGTGCCTGCATAGCGTCTCCGGTCCCATCCAAGGTAGAGACATCTGCAGGTTCCACAGCTGAAGCATCTCGCGGCATACCGGACTCCGAATGGGTCTCAGTAGAGGCCTGCGAATCAGAAGTAGCGGGAATCAGGGGCTGCGAACTGGCGACTGGCTTCGGAGAAGCGTTATCGGCAGCTTTGGAATTAGGCAGCCTGTCTCTGTCTTTATCTTTGCGTTTTTTTAGAATACCAGTAGTCAGATGGCTAATCGACATTTCTGGATAACTGAACAGAGAACCAAAATATTTAGAGGCGAAAATATACAGACGACGGATAATGCACTGATTAAATAAGGCACAAAACCAAGAGCAAGGTACGTCGTGATCAGGGCCTAGGCAAAGAATACATTAAGAATGAAATTCTTTGTGAGGTATTTGCTTTCCACAAGTAATGCAATTATTAACATTTACTGGCATTGGTAAGTAGCAAGAAAAATTTTCCCCAACCGGGTACTTAGCTTTAGTTTAAGACTTCGGTTCTGAAACTCGAAAACGAACATTTCAGGAGTCGGCCGACCAGCACTTGCGAACTGCTTCTGCTTCGGGCACCGCACGGCAAGAAAGACTGATGTAATGACATCGGCTGCATGTTTTATACCCCTGATGACCTGACATCATGAAAGAAGCATCAGCAACCAATGCAGGACCCAAGACTTTGTTAAGCAGGCCGACTGAGGGCTACTGCAAGCAGATAACCCAAATGTAATGACTGCAACAGTGAAATACTAAGAACATCTGCCATTATCATCCCCTTGCACAAAGCACAAAGGTGATGCCACTACTGACCTGGGAAACTATTGCCCAATTAGCTTGACAAGTCTGATATGTAAAGCCATGGAGTGTATTCTTATGGATCTCATAAACAAGGACAGAGGCAGTCTCCAGACACTTGACCCCATCCAGTTCGGATCTGTCATGGGCAGATCTTGCATTCTGAACCTGGGTGACTTCTTTGATACTGGCACCAAGATCCTGGATGAGGTAAAGTCAGTACATACAGCTTACCTAGACCTGGCCAAGGCCTTTTACACAATCCCCCACTCGGGCATCATCGAAAAGCTAACACAACTTGGTGTTAATCCCTATCTCGTCAGATGGGGGGTAAATGGCATAGGACCCACAAGGTCAAGAGAGGCAATGCCACCTCCGACAGCAGACCTGTCACTAGTGGTTTTCCCCAGGGATCTGTCCTGGAACCCCTACTGTTTGGCATCTACTTCTCTGAGGTCCAGGTAAAGACAAAGGGCCTGTGGCTGACCAAGTTTGTGGATGACTGTAAGTTGGGTGCTGTCATTGACTCCCCAAATGATGTTAACATACTGCAAGTGGGTCTCACAGCAACAAATAACTGGTGCCAATGTCATGGCCTTAAGCTAAAGACAAAAAAAAAATGTATTATCATACCATTCAGCAAAAACACAGCCCCTACTGATTACCACATGAATGGCAACCCCCTAAGCACACAACCTGTGGAGAGAGACCTGGGTACTCAGGTTGACAACAATCTCACATTTGACCATCATGTGGTGGCGACAGTCACAAAAGCCTTTTACTTGTTTCATCTCATAAATAAAGGGATTGCATCCAGATAAGAGAGGTTATTACCTCTCTGTACTCCACCCTCATTAGACCTATAATAGAGTACAACGTCCTCTTTGGTATGTACCTCTCCAAATACCTGCACCAACTGGAAAGGCCACAGAAATACCTTGCAAAGAGAATCCATGGCCTCCAACACCTGTCCTATGCAGACAGGCTCAAACAACTATCACTCTACTCGGTATCATACAGATTGCTCAGAAATTATCTGTGCCTCGCCTACAAGGCAATATCAGACCCTGCCCTACTAGAGATGCTCCATATCCTTAAGTCTAACTCCTCACGCATTACCCACTCAACAGGCCTAAATCTAATATGCTACATCAACAAAACCTGCTGGAGAGAGAGGTTTGTCTCCCAAAGGCTGCCCCATTTCTGGAGTAGACTTCCCATACATGTCAAACATCCTGACCCTCTTCAAGCACAAGCTTGATGAGTGTATGTGAAACCACAAATTTATCCCAGGGGTTCCACCTTTGTCCCTCATTGACAGGGGCAACAGGTGCTGACTGATGTTTCTTTTTTGGGGATAAACTCTTGGCTAGGCTTGTAAGGGCCCGAGGGCCATTAGCCTAGTAACCTCCTATGACATATATATATATATATATATATATATACACACACACACACACACACACACACACACACACACACACACACACAGTATTACCGAGTCAATGTAAGAAGTAGATATCTTGGATAACTCTTTTAAAGTAAGATGTAAGTCACATGCACACATACGTGTTAAGTATTAATTCTGTGTAGCTGAGTTTTTAAGGGATATACTGCTACTGGTATTGGTGTGTTACATGACCATGTTTTCTGACTCAGTCTGATGACAAGCGCAGAGTTAACTATGTCTATCACCTTTTTGCTCATCTTGTCAGTGCACATACTTTAAGGTTTGCTATTGTGTACGCAACATATAGAGGCAGTTAAGTCCACCTGCCTAAGTCCTGCATTGAGAATGTTGTAATGTCAAAAATCAACATTACCAACTATCCAACCTTGCCCCCTTATGGACCAATGGTAATGCTTGTTCCTGGGTACAGAGCAGTAGGGCATTTTGAGGTTCAGTGTTCTTGTTTGATATGCTGGAATTTGGCATTCCGACTTTCGCGGAATAGGACTCAAGTGTCGAGTGCACGATAGAAAACCTACTTTTAATGTGAACATATAGAGCAGAACTTATTCAGACCACTCTACCTAGCTGTTTAGCATACTGTTAAGTACAATTAAGGAAAGACGTGGTCCATATTAATAACAAATACTAGACAATCTTATCAGAAGAGTACCCAACCTTTTTTACATAAGGGCTAAGAATTTAAATAATCTGTTAACACCTCTGTTAACCACTTAAAAAAAGCAGTTATGATAAAGCATAGGTACAAAGATACTAGAAACCCTTTTGGTAAGGGGTGCTGAAGGTGATATGGATGAGACAATGTTGACTCAAGAATACCTATTTGTTAAGAAATCTTGGATCCAGGTGACAGTGTTAGAGCCAGCTCCATCTTCTTGGAGAGTATGTAGCGGAAGGACGTGGTCAAAAATCAAAAGCTTTTGATAACGTCAAAGAAGATTGCACCCGGAAGGTTTCTTTTATCCATGTTAAGAAGGATCTCATCTATAAGCGACTACAGATCTGTCATTATGCTCCGAGCAGCTCAAAAATCATGCTGTTTAGGAGTGAGGAGATAGTATTGTTGGCTGTACAGTGAATATAAAAATTGTACACACCCCTGTTAAAATGTCAGGTTTTTGTGATATAAAAAATATTATCACAATACATAATTTCTAAACTTATCCCACCTTTAATGTGACCTATAACATGTACAACTCAATTGAAAAACAAATATGTTAGGGGAAAAATATAAACATAAAATCATACAATAAGCTGGTTGCATAAGTGTGCACACCCTTAAACTAATATTTTGTTGAGACACCTTTTGATCTAATTACAGCATTCAGTCTTCTTGGGAACATACCTGCCATCAATTAAAGAGACTCTGATTAACTCCAAATAAAGTTCAGCTGTCCTAGTAGGAATTTCCTGACATGTACTCAGTTGCCTGTTACAGCAAATGTGTAGTTCACAGAGAGATTATTTATTTATTATTTTATTTTACATTTGTTAACCGGGAAAAAAATCCGACTGGATACAATGTCCTTTTCAGCGGAGGCCAAAGCTCCAACATTATACAAAATACAGACATTTCCAAAATTATAATATTACAGAGAGAGAAACAGTCAAATATCAAACAAACAATCAGGTTGCAAAATTCATTTGTTAACAATGCATATAAGGAAATAAAATAATGAAGACAATGAACAATTCAGGTAGATAATAGAGACTAGGAAATGTCAGTCAGGAGATGAGCATTGGCAAAGCCAGTGCTTCTGATAGTGGTGAAACAGTTGTTTCTTGAAGTGGAGTAGAGAGGTAGAGGAAAGAATACTGGTGGGAAGAGAGTTCCAGACTTTTCCAACGGCGTTTGAAAAAGTGCATCTCCTCCGGTATTGTTTTGACCATCTTTATGAGTGGTCTGTTTGCAGAACGACTGTTAAGATTAGAGTATAGAAGGACTAGGTTCTGAAGTGAAGGACAATTGTTGGGGTTTTTGAGAATTTTATATACCTCAGTAAGTTGGGTAATTCTAACAAGGTTGGGGAGTTCAATCCATGTTAGGTTTTTGAGGTTGGTGCAGTGATGGGTCCTGTATGGAGTTCCTGCTGAAAATCTAGCTATGTGATTATATGAGCTGGATAGTTTATCAAGTATGGTTTTGTTAAGATTGGTGAATATTGCAGATGAATAAAGAAGGGTGGAGAGCAAATGTGTTTGGGCAATGGTGATTTTAGTACTTGGTGTTAGGAAGTTTTTAATTCTATAGAGCGATCCTAATTTTTTGTTTACTGTTTTGATGGACAGGTTGATATGTATGTATTTCAGTTTATTATCAATAGTAACTCCAAGCAATTTCGGGGTCTGGGGAAATGATAGTACCATTTTTGGATGTTATGGAGACATCAATAAGGTGATTTTGTGAGTTGGTTGAAAGATCAATAATTTAGTTTTTAGGATTTAGGATTAACTGTCGTCCTAATAGCCAGTTTTCGACTTTGGTGAAGCAATTTTGGGTTTTAGTTAATAGTCTGTCTGGAGATGTATCCGAACAAACCAGTGTTGAGTCATCCGCATATTGAATACAGGTGGCCTCGAATGACTGTATGGAGGTCATTAATGAAGACAGAGAAAAGAAGTAAATGGACCCTTGAGGGACCCCAATGGTATTTGGTAGTAAAGTGGAGAGTATTCTGCCACAATACTGCTTGTTTCTGTCTGAGAGGTAGGCTTTAAACCAGTCTAGTGTCAAGTTATCCAGGTAAAGGTTTTAAGGTTTCCATGAGTAGTTGATGGTTGACCATATCAAATGCTTTTGATAGGTCTAGAAATAAGGCAGAGGACACTTTCTTGTCATTACGGTTATGGTTTATTGTGTCAGTGAAGGAGAGAAGGGCAGTTGTGGTACTGTGTTTGGGTCTGAAACCATGCTGGGAGTTGGCTAGTAGGTTGTTATGGATAAGATAGTGGAGTAGCTGTTTGTGCATACATCTTTCCATAATTTTGGCTAATGGGGACATTAATGCTATGGGCCTATAGTTAGATAATTCAGTGGATGTCCCTCCTTTATGGAATGGTATTACATGGGATACTTTCCATAAAGTTGGTACTATTGACTCTGAGAAAGTTCGATTAATGAGGATAGAAACTGGATAGGCTATAACATCTGCAGCTTTTGAAGGTATTCTGCTGGGAGTAGGTCTGCAGAGGGGTAGATGGTTTAAGTTTTTGTAAAAGGGCTCTTATTGAAGATGTAGGGACACTTTTAGGAAGAAGGTCTTTAAAGGTTGTGGTAGTGTTTCCATGATCGGTTGGCTACAAGAGGATAGTTGGTTGGCTAAGGTTTTGGTAATGTTTGTAAAGAACATATTGAAGGTATTGGCTATTTCTATGGGGTCTTTATCCATTGCTGTTTCAGGAGTTGGAGTGGATGATTTACCTGGGTGGAGAAGGTTATTCAAGCCTGCCCAGAATTTCTGAGGGTTATTTTGGTGCTTATTCTGTAACAAACAATAAAAATTTTTGTCAGCTACTATGGCTTTTCGTTGCATTTCTTAGTTGTTGGAATTTCAGACGGCGTCTAGATTGTTTTGGTTTTACGCCAGGTATTCCAAGCTTTATTTCTGAGTTTTATTTTAAGTTTAGATTCAGTTGAGAGCCACGGGCAATCTTTGTTTTGGTTTTGATGAGTCTTTTGGGGCGGTGGTATCTAGTATGGATAGAAAGGTGGTATTGAAATGTTCTACTGCTTCATCTAGGGAAGATATTTGAGTGGTGTCCAGTTACAGGATTGCAGCTCATTTTAAATTTTATGAGGTCAAAGTTTTTTGTTTCTTATAGATCTAAAGACTGGGACAGTGGAGTGGTCTGGTTTATTTTAGTAATATATGTGATAAGGTGGTCACTAATTTCATTAGGCAGGGTTCGGACGATATGTGTGAGGGTGACTGTTTATAAGGATCCAATCAAGAATGCTTTCTTTTGATTAGAGTTTCCCATTCTGGTGGATGTAGTAACCATGAAGGTTGATGTTAGTGGGGTTATTATTATTAGAGCATAGGTACCAATCAATGTTAACATCACTCATAATTATAGTTTCTTGTGGGTAGTTATTCATTAGCCAGTTTAGTATATTCTCCAATGTATTGACATTGTTCCCGGGGGGGATATATAAAACAATTAGGTTAATACTTTTATCTTTGTTTAAGTGAATCTTTAAGGCGAGTATTTCAGTATTAGAGAATTAAGTGGTTGGGTAGGATTAATTGTAACGTTAAGGTTAGTTTTAAAGAGTGCAGCGACTCCGCCACCTTTTTTTTTGTTTCTATCATTCCTGTATATATTATATCCAGGTGGGATGAGTTCATTGTCTTTGATCTCTGGCTTTAGCCATGTTTCACAGGCAGGCATTACAATGCATCAAAGGGATCTCACTGTTGAAAGTGATCAGTCAGGAGAAGGATACAAAAAAACTTCCACAGCATTGGATATACCATGGAACACAGTGAAGAGTCATCAAAAAGTGGAGAAAATATGGAACAACAGTGATGCTACAAAGAACTGGACATCCCTCCAAAATTGGCGACAAGACGAAAACTGGTCAGGGAGGTTGCCAAGAGACCTACAGCAACACTGAAGGAGATGCAGGAATTTCTGGAAAGTACTTGTGTACATGTGACAACAATCTCCCGTATTCTCCGTATGTCTGGGCTATGGGGTAGGGTTGCAAGACGGAAGCCTTTCTACACAGAAAAACATCCAGCCCCAGCTAAAATTCGCAAAACGATATATCAAGTTTCCCAGAAGCATGTGGAAAATGTGTTATGGGCTGATAAGACCAAGGGTGAACTTTTTGGCCACAATTCCAAAAGGTACGTTTGGCAGAAAAACAACACTTTGCATCACTAAAAGAACACCATCCCCACAGTGAAGCATGGTGGTGGCAGTATCATGCTTTGGGGTTGCTTTTCTTCAGCTGGAACTGGGGCTTTAGTCAAGGTGGAGGGAATTATGAACAGTTCCAAATACCAGTCACTTTTGGCCCAAAACGTTCAAACATCTGCTAGAAAACTGAAGACGAAGAGGAAAAATTAAAGTTTTGGAATGGCCCAGCCAGAGCCCAGACTTAAATCCAATAGAAAATCTGTGGGGTGACCTGAAGAGGGCTGTACACTAGAGATGACCTCGCAATCTGACAGATTTGGAGCATTTTGCAAGGAAGAGTGGGCAAATATTGCCAAGTCAAGATGTGCCATGCTGATAGACTCCTACTCAAGAAGACTGATTGCTGTTATTAAATCAAAAGGTGCTTCGACAAAGTATTAGTTTAAGGGTGTGCACACTTATGCAACCAGCTTATTGTACGTTTTTTATTTTTTATATTTTCCCCCCCAACACATTTGTTTGTTTTTCAATTGAAATGTACAGGTTATAGGTCACATTAAAGGTGGGAAAAAGTTTTGAAATGATTTAGTGTGCCGTCATTTTTTTATATCATACAAATACGGCATTTTAACAGGGGTGTGTACACTTTTTATATCCATTGTAAGTGGACAGTTGGTTGTGGATCAGGTTTTCCAAGTAATTTCCCCAAGTGTAGGAAGGGTGAAATTAAGGCAAAGAGTTGCAGGCATTTTCTGTCTGAGGTTGTTTAAGGAGGAGTTTGACAATAGCATCTTTCCATGCGTCAGGCACTGTGCTTTGAGTTGAGCAGAGGTTACAAATGTAGAAAAGAGGCATGGTAAAGAAGTCTTTGCAGAGTGATATAAACAAGGGAAGCTGGCTGTCTTTACCAGGGGATGTGTATCCAGGGTTGTTTTCTTTAAGGGATTCAAAGTCTTTAGGAGTGATATCCTTAAAGACCAAGGAGATTAAAGGTAACAGACTGAATGCGATGGGGTGAGAAAGAGATGTTTTGGCACTATGGAGGCAGCTGAATTCCTTGAAAAAAAATCAAGAGATTAAGAGCTAGCCTTGAAGGGTCTGAAAGGTGATAGGGAGGATAAGGCAGGATCTGTGGAATTCTAGCCTGAGGGGAGATTAGCTTCCTGCCAGAGGTGTTTGGGTTTGCCTAGCAGAACAGACTTTTTGGTTGAAATAGTTGGCTTTGTGCCCAGGTACAGGTTTCTTAGCTAAGGAATGCACAGAGGTAAAGGCAGTACAATTTTCTGGTGAGGGGATATATCTCAGTGAAGAGCATGCATTGTCTCTAACTTTTAGCAGAGCTTTGTCTGGCACCCACTTTCAACCATTAGCTGTTTTTCTTTTGGCTCTTCCAATGAAATAACTGCTGCATCTGTCACAGTATTTGGGTTGTGCTAGGGGTACTGCTGTGAAAGGTTCAGCTGGATTCAGGAATTAAATGATTGCTGTCCTGGTCTCTAATACTGGGGGAGGGGGGTACCACCACTGCTGGGCTAATACTGCTCTGACAGGTACAGCTTGGGGGGGGGGAATTAAAATGACTACTTGCCTGGTCTCTCATACTGGGGGCACAACTACTGCAGGACTACCTCTAGAAGGAAAGCCTATGGTTACTGAAGATTCTAGGGTTGAAGCAAAGACACTTGTAAATGCACAAAATACTGCTCTATGCAAGTGTGCCTAGCTCAATTCACTCCAACACACTATGCAGACACCACTAGGAAACTAGATAGACCATCCAGAGGTATTTTTGCAGGCCTAAACACAGTCCCTCAGTCATGAACAGATGAGAATGGAAGGGAAGACACCAACGCTTCTGATCAACCATTTAAAGAAATGTGCTCCTGCTTGGTTGGACCACAGAATACGGGGACAACAGGGAATACTTGTTTAAACATTTAAACTATGTTAGTTACAAGCAGGACAACATGACTCCTCTATCTGGTGTTGACAACTGGTCACAGTGATTATATATTCAGATATGTTTTTCCTGGAAATACCAGTACAAAATATCTCCCATATATCACAGCTGGGACAAACAAATACCATAAGTGCAGCCAGTATAAATCAGCCTCAGGAAACTGCTTTTTGTAGCCAGAAAAATGCTTAAATCCAGACGACATTAATTTATTTTTGGCATTTTCTCAACCTAAGCTGCCCCCCAAATGTAGGTAAATAAGATAAGCTCAAAAAGCAATCAGTTAAGAAGCACTCCGCTTGACAAATGAAAATATTGATTCTGATTCAAAACCAAGAAAGGTACCAGCATTCTTATGCACCAAGACAATACACAAAAGACTTTATATTTTCCATATGTTAAGGATCCCCAATACTAAAAGATATTATGACAATATTAATAACTAAATTCATAACACATACATGAATATACCATTAAAGTGCTAATCCTGCCAAAATCTGACAAAAAAATTAATGTTAGCAAATTAAAAAAATAAAAATAATACGTTCCATACACAGCAGGATTTCAGAAATATAATAACTGAACAGAAAACAACTGTCAAAGGGAGGAAACCTGACAGATGGGTTTTGAATTAGTGTCTTATGCTAAGAATTACATTAGAATCCTAAAAGCAGCATCCCTCATGTTTCTATAGCTATGGCTTTGTTTGTTCAAATCCTGGCAGCTAGCAAGGCATACCAGAGAAGTATAAAAATGCTACACATATAAAACTCAGAAACATAAGCAATGTCAGCAAATTAAGAGCTGTTTGGTCCATGTACCCATTTTGTACATGTTCTTGCTTGACAAATCAGTCCGTTACACAGGATACCCTATCCACCTGACTACTAAGTCATCATCTCATCACGATAAATGGTTTGTGTGTACTGCAAAGTATTAATAAACCCAACAATACACCCAATACTTTAAATCCACCACAATGCTTCTCAAAAATGTTGCTGTAAGTGCCTACTGCCCTCTGTAAAAATAAAACATCCTCAAATAATAGATTATCTCCAGTTATCAAAATGCACTTCATCAAAGGTCATCAGTTGAAACACTGCAGCACTTGTATTTCAAGGTTTAAGTAGATTCAGTTGTCATTTTCAGGGATGAGCCAAAAAAACTTTGTTAAAGTCAAATCACAATTATTCAAATGAAACTCAGGTCAGGAAGGTGTAGCTTCTTCTTTTATTCGATAAGCCATACTGCAAAAGTTCCTGAAGCTCACACACCTATAAAGTACATTAAAGTTTCTATGACAACCTTCTCCCTCTGACCTTTTCTTTAGAACACATAATTGTTAATGTCTTTACTCTCATTTTGGACTGTTTCTGGTATAGATAACGGACTGTTTTTGTTTAACCTTCTACTGACTTTCCAACTTCACTTGGAACACAGAGTTTACTTTGTTAAAGAAAATGTGCTTACTTTTAATTAGCATTAATATATTAAACACCTAATACTAAAAATGAAAAGAAAAAAAAGCTGACGCAACTGTCAAAATGTTTTCTTTTCATAAATGTAATAATTAAATGCCTTTGACATTATCGAAAAGTTTGTAAAACAAATATGATTTTCCATACATTTTCTTTCAAATAGTGTGTTTGTTGGCCTCTAAGTCTAAACACGTTTATTAACATTTTACCTGATAAGATAGGATTCATCTGATCTCCAAATCTTACTAATCTATTTACATAACAGAGCTGTATCTGAATGTAAAGGGTCATCATTTTGACCCATAGAGACAAGTAATTTCCACTTCTAATATTTCAAACGAGGCATCAAAATATTATTGCACAATTTAGTGCTAATTAGACCATTTCTTCCCACTTCAAAGCCATGTTGCTGAAAATGATTTAATGTACTCTTTCCAAGTCTCTGGTACTTTGTGGTGGAATATTGTATACTCTGTTGCTCTAAAAGCATCTGGCAATAGTTTTCCATCCATGTTCCACCATGGTGATGCAGTATAGGAAAAAAAAAACACCATTAAAAGTTCCAAGAATCCATATTTTTTTATCCAGGTTTCTTCCAACATTGCCATAACTTTGACCAGAATTTCCTGACTAAATTAAAACATTAGTGGCACCTTTTTGCAATATTTTTTGATTATTCTAGCTGAAAACTGATTCTCTGGATTCTTAAACGTAATTGGTTTCAGTCTCCATGTTTGTTTGCTTCCTTTAATAATCACTCAAGTTAATACCCATTTTCAGGGGTAATCTGCTCAGCAGCACTCCCAACATATATATATATATTTTTTTAACAAGGCAAAGCACATGACTGAAACAGAAACATGCAGTAACATTAGATACTCATGCTGCTGCCAGTACGGCTCACACATACACTACAAGGATCTTGTGTAAATGGCTGCTGCCATGTATCCCAATTTTCTGAGGCCATGATTGTCTGTCCCACCTTTGCAATGCATTAGGTGGCTCAAGGAGTTCTTATGAACCTGAATATTCTCTTCTAGCAGAAATGCTTTGTAAGCCTTGGTAAGCACAGCATACCCTAAGACAGTAATGCACTGCATGAGAATAGGCTGTAGCTTGGGGTACTGAAAATGATGCCTTTGAGACTGACTAGTATGATCAGAGACGGTGTGTGTTAGACCATCAAGTCCATCAATGCAGCAGTAAGACACCAGTTATCTAGGTATGCAAAGATCTCAGATCTCAGCAACCTGTGGTGGGTTAGTACCATTCCCATGCACTTTGTGAGCATCCTGGGGGCTGTGGGAGACCAAAGAGCAAGCTTTTGAATTGCTAGTGACTGGCTCCTACGCAGAACCAAAGATATTGCATATATTCTTTGGCAAGATTTATGTATAAGTAAGCATCTTAAAAGTAAAGAGAGAGAGAGAGACAGACAGAAAGATACACACACTGCTGGACTGTTTGCACTAAGACCATCTGAAACGTTTCTTGTACAACTCAGTTGTTTAGGCCATGGAAATCCAAGAGGCGCTAAGGTTCTTTGCCTTCTGCAGTACCAAATCGCAACTAGTATCTCTGAACTCTCCGGTGTACCAGAAACTCCTGGGTGACTTTTTTTTTTTCAGGAGGCTATCCACCTGATTCCTCACCTGCTTTCTCTGAAGGAGTGGTGCAAAGCACTAGTTAGGGTTTTGGGAGTTGTGTGATAAAAGCCATCTTATAACCATTGAATATTATGCCCTTGACTCACACATCCTGAGTGATCTTTGACAAGTGGGTGGACAGTACATCCTGAGTGCCCCAGAAGGAAGCAGTTAAGAAATCTTTCAGGTGTGGTGCTATCCACCTTTGGGATGGCTGCAATAATAAACTCTACCTCTGCTGCTGCTATTGTTTAAGTGACCTTGGTTTGAGCTCATTTCTGCACCTCAGTTGTGATTCTGTTCTTTTCATCACTGAAACATTCAGTGCAGATTCCTCTGCATCACAGTGAAGGCCCACTGTGGAGGGTGGATTTTCATGCCCACAGGTGTCAGGGTCTTGCCCTGCTCTTTCATTTCTTTAAGTTTCCCTCTAACTTCTTTACCAAAGAAGAAGAATCCTGAAAAGGAAGACACTAAAAACAAAAAAGTCACCCTGAAACACATGTGGGGTGCATGAGGATGCCAGACAGAGTAAATGACAAACCTCCAGCTGTGTTACAATGTGGACTACATGATTCATCAGATTAGAGAGAAAAACTCTCCAGCGTTGACCTATATGGTAGTTCCTCGACCATTTTGAAAATTTTATCAGTTGCCTTTCACTGGAATTCTGCCTTCAGGGACATTGTGGAGGACACAAACACTTGCTTCCCTAACCTGTCCATTACCATGTACTCCTTATCCACTGGATGGATGGTAGGGCTCTGTGGTGTAGCAGCTTTTTCCAGGGCTGATGCTGATACAGCGAGGATCTGTGACCAGAATAACCAATCCCTTGGCAGATGAAAAAATTACATCTGATTTCTTGGTCAATGGGGCTACTGTATCAGCATTGCCTCAAATTACTTTGAAGGCTATTAAGAGCGGCCACCAAGGGGGAGAACACACAAGTCTGTGGGATGAATGTGCAAGCTTGTTGCAATCTTTATTGCAAAGAGGAGGAGTTGTCTGTAGGCCATCCTCTCCTTCCTACATAAGGTTGAGGAAGTCCTCCAGTATGGGTCACTGGGGAAGTGACCTAGGAAGTCATACATTCCCTCATCACAACTGACTTTATAAGGGGGGGGATTGACATGTTAAAGACTTAAACTGGGCACTGCAGGGTTTGGAGAGGTTTCTGAGGCTCTTAATGAACAGGAAGATAGCGTAATGGCTTAATGCATCAGAGAAGACTACAGGGTCCTTCCTGGAGATGCTGTGGTGTAGTCTGGTCTGATTTTGCATGACCACTAGGCCTCAAGAGCAAACAATAAGCCTACATCAGCCTCCGTAAGGTTTACTGTACAGATCTAAACAGGAAGTACTGCCATGTCATACTGCCTGGCTTGCTCAAGTTTGTCGACAATTTCACCCTTACACTGAAGCATACATCAGACAGCCAATGGTGCTACAGTCTGGTTTTCCGGGAAGAAGTTCTCTGTGAGTGCAACTTCCATATGTGGCAGTGTGTGCAGTCCAACTGGCTGACAAATGTACAGTTTACCAAAGTACACTCAATATGACTTCAAAGTAAACAGATTTTTGGTCCTTATTTACTTAACTGTGTCAGGTGCACACCAGATTTTAGCTAATGCGTATGCCTCACCATGAAAAGTCCTACTTGAGGTCTCTGAAAAAATAATCCTTAGAACACTACAGAAATTCAGTAAAAGGGCCAGAGGGTAACTAGCTATGCTGACACCCTTTGCTATCCCTCATCTAGTGGAGCAAGCCAGGTCCAGATCTACTGTCCTCAACTCTAACTTGAAGAGCTAAAAAAAAGAACTTCTGCATGTTTTAAACTGCATGCTACATTTGTAACAAGCAGCTGCTGCTACTGTTTATAACACATACTGAGCATTAAAGTGCATCAGTTCTGACACCAAATGAAGTTTTGTACTTAAGACTGATCAGAATATGCTGACTGTACCCCTTTAACACTTTGTGCCTGGGGCAGTTGCCCCTTTCACCCCTCCATAGCTACACCTGTAAGAATCCTTGCGTACCTTTATAGTATACCGTGTCATTGTGGAATGTAGAGAAGTTACTGGCTACAAAATTTCCTGTCAGCAGAATCAGAAGCATGACTTAGACATGCATTTCCTAGACAGCAACTGCATAACAACGTTGCTCTGTATTCTGCAGCAGTAGATCAGCTGGGTTCCATGATGTGAGGGAAATAATGTTACATGGGAAAACCCATATTGCAACATGCCATAAGCATAACCATCTGCAGTGACTCAAACTAGGAAGCACAGTACAACAGTATTTCAAAGCTACGGCTAACAACTTAATGATTCAAAGTGACGCCATATTTGTTCATTCACTATAAGTCATCACAAACATGATGGAGTGAAGGGAACAGCTCACATATCTTACCACACAGACATCAAATTACTGCTGAAGCACATGTAATGGCGTCTGGCTCTCATTACAGTGTCATCAGTACTTCGCTGTTTTGGTTGGGTAACCATAAGGTTATCAATATGTCTCATCAATGTTCTGCAAGTCTGATGTAGTGACACAGCTGGTGGATCAACAGTCATCAAAATAACATGAAGTCTCTCTGTCTTTTGCTAAATGCGCGCGCGCACACACACACACACACACACACACACACACACACACACACACGTATGTATACACATATTCAGTTCATCCATTTTCTAATCCACGGATCCAGACGAGGGTACAGTGGTAAACTGGTGCCAACAACAGTCTCTAGCTCATTCCAGGTAATGCTAAGACATTCTCAGGACAGATGAATGATAACCTCTACAGTATGTCCTGTGTCTGGCCCTGGTGCCTCCTTCCAGTGGGCTGTACCTTCTACACCTGCCACCAGAGTCATTTAATTGTCATTAGTTGCTCACATTACCTCAGCTGGTTCTGTCTTTTTTTGACTTCTCTAAGTCTTCTCGCTTTCTAATACCACGACAAGGATGGACCCCATTTCTAAGAAATGATTTATGATTAAAGTTTGTGAAATTAGTACTGTTTCAATTGTTGATGTTAGCCAAAAGTGCTCTTCACAGCAACCGCAATGTGCCCAGAACTGAACTCCTGCAATTCATATGGAGTTACATGTTTTGGCAGCATATCTAAATAAGACTGCAAATTATTTTTTTATGAGACCCATTGCTCCTATTATTGGAACTTCCTGAGTATTCTCCTTCCACATTACCCTCATTTCTGCCTGCAAATCTTGGTATTTTATGACTGTCTCTCTATGTACACAAGACACTTTAATCACTGGGTGTAGCAATTTTAATAATCAATGCAACTTTTGTCTTCTTTTCATGGATTACTATATCCAGTTTTCTCAAATCTACTTTTTGAACTGTTGGTAATGGGTGACCTCATGCAATATAAACTATCATCCTCTATAATGCTTTGTGGCTCATGTTTCCAATGCTCCCTGCTACTTCAATATTGTAATGTTTGCACAATTCCCTATTCAACAGCCTTGCCACATTACTATGCTTTTCAGTATACAGGTCCTCTGCCATTAGTTTACAACACCCAACAAGATGTGCAACTGTTTCCAATTCTATTTTAAAGAACCTGCATTTGTCTGTTTCTCCCACATGTTCAATGGACTTTGCAAACCAGCATGAATGTAGTCTACTATCCTGGGCTGCTAATATTAACCTTTCATCTTTTAGTTTAAATTCACCTCTACCTAACCATTCCTATGTCAGATTATGATTGACATGAGGTTGTTACAGGAGTTTTATGTACTTGCAACTATACTTATGCCTTTTCCACATTTCTTGCCTTCACATCTCAGCCTTCTTAAATTCTTTTTTTTTGTCACATTCAGCTGCTGCTTGATTTTTGTCTACTTCTGGTTTGGTTTCCATTCTTGCTTGACACTGATATGCTTCTGCTAAACTAACCAAAGAAGTCATTTTAGATTTGTTCTCTTCATGTTTCAAAACTTTCACTGTGTTTGGATCTGATGAAGTCAGCAAATACATATGCAGTCTGATTGCAGATCTATACATGTAATCAATTTCAGTGAGGCCCATACCTCCTTCAGAATCAAAGGGATAAATAATCTTGGTATGTACTCATTTGATAACTGTTAAGCATTTTTCTTGTTTTCCTGTCCAAATGATGCAATATCTTTTGGAGCCAGTCAATCATCCCAAAACTGTAAGTTAGAACAAGAAGAGCAAACTGGTTTATAGCTTTGACTTTCTTCCTACATGTCAGGGCTGTTTTCAGTAATAATTTTAGTCTTCTAAAAAAATTATTTTCTGCGTTTTGTTCACATTTGTTCATGTTTTACTGTTGATCTTTCAATTCCCAAATATTTATACACTATATCCTGCTCAAGTTCCTTTACATTACATTCCTGTCCCAGACTGATATTTTCTTGGTGCTGCAGCTTTCTTGCCTTAAATGTTGCTTTTGCACATTTATCAAGACCAAATGACATTCTTATATCGGTTTACTATCAAATACTCGAAAATTACAACCGCGAATGGTGATTTCTGTGACGCATATCCTCGATTCATACATATTAAGTAGGTCAACACAACAAGATCGACAACGTTCTGTCAGTAATAATGTTGGCAGCTGCCACCGCCAACCATGCTTTGTGTCCCTGCCTTGTGTATGTCCTTCTGAACGGATGTACAGATGAACGTCGACATTCTGACTGTTGCTCCTACCATGTTCGAGGAGGAGCCTGTCGTGTAACTGAATGTTGACATTTTGATTGTAAACCTCTTAAATCATCTGAGAAAGTTTTGACCAGCATCTCATCTGATGAACTATTCAGTTTTAAATCTTCCACAAAAAGTAGATGAGAAATCTTTACACTTTGCTGTTGTCTGGGAACCAAAATTCAACCAGGACCTAATTGGTTAAGTAGACAGCTTCATGGATTAATGGCAAGACAAAAGAGCAGCAGTGGCAAGAAGTTAACTTGGATTGGCCCCCTTTAAATTGTTATTCCCGGGACAATAATTTATCCTTATCACAGCTCAGCTGCAGTGTTATGCCACTGTTTCATCAACACTATAATGTGATCAATCAATGTAGGTGCATCTTATACATCTGTAAGCACTCCTTTATCCACGAATGTGGGATATTGTCAAATGCTTTTTTGTAATCTATCCATGCCATACTTTCTTCCCCTTTATACAACTCTCCATTATGACTTTATCAACAAAAGATCCTTTTTTTCCATACGACTTTATTTTATCCTTTTTCTCTATTGCCATGATTGAGTTTTCTTCTAAATGACTAAACTCCATCAGCATCTATTCCATTACATAGTTTATACATTGTCAGAAGGCAAGTTACTAATCCACAGTTTTTAGGATTGCTTGCAGGTTCACTGTTAAGGAGGAGTATCATTTTTCATGTTGTTAACCAGGCTGGTGTGTGTCCAGGGTGTGCATCTAAGTAGTTCTTATTCAGGGCTAATTGTTACGGCAACTCAGTCAATGCTCTGCTTCAGTGAAGACTGTGTTCTCAAAATGCTCCTGGTTTGTGTCACAGATCACCTATGAAGTACATGCAAATTCATATCCATCCTCCCCTTGCCACAGCATCTGACACTCAAGGTGCTGATCAAACCAGACACATCTGGGCCGCAGTCAGAACTTCTATACTGCTACACCATAGCACTAAGATCCATGTCATGCTTTACTACTTGAGCATTACAGCTGTCTAACCTAACCTACTGTAGACATCATAACAGCAAGGTATGGTAGTATTAGTAAGGTAATTAAGCACTCTGCAACATACATGGAACAAAACTAAAATAACTGACTAGAAAAGAGAATTACCAAATTACACAAATAAATGGAAATTGTAGGAACAATACATGCAGAATAATACTCAGTAGGATGAGTTAGGTCTAAAGGAAGGAAGTTTATATAACGGACTGATAGTAATTCTAAAGAAAGAATACATATATTACATATAATGTATTTGAATACGAAAATATTAATACAATTTGGTTTCTTTTCTATTAATGTATGTTTGGCTGTGTCTTAATTGAGAATTAAAAAAAAAAAAGGTTTTAAAAAATAACTACAATAATTGCCCTTACCTGAGCCACTGAAGACTTCAGGTGCATCCTATGCATTTTACAGGTGACTGTCCACAGCCACGTGTGGATCATTCCTTGGCAAATCTTGGATGACATACTGAGCACTATACCTGAAACAGCACTGCATTTTTAACATAATTATATTATGTGTAATTAGCTCTTACCTTTGGTTATACTAAGAGTATTATCCCCACTGGCAACAAAATCGTACAGTGCAACAAAAAGATTGGGGTCATTCTCGCTTGGTCCAGTTAAAAGGTTCTCCTTGGAGTTCCAACGAGCTGCTTCACTCAGACCTGGAGATTCAAAGTCTGATGCAATTGGTCTCTGAAGGGCTTCTGGAACAAAAGCAAGAATTTCAGCATCAGAAATTCAATCAGCAGAACAAGGAGTAGAAAAAAACTAAGCATTAAGTACAATGTACAGGTCTCGTACTGCTCCCTGGAAATGTAGACACAGACAATCACAATTATTGTACCTTGTCCAAAACAAGTAACAGCATATTTAACTATACCCTAATAACCCACCCACAAACACGCTCACTTTCACTTCAGAATCAGTTCTGCAATTTGTTAGCACCCAGAATGCGAGCTGTGACCCTGAAATCCCATCTGACATAACAGTCCTTCCCACAAATTTTAACCACTCTGGACTCGGGTGTTGATCTGTTTACCTGTCATCTTTGATGAGTGGGTGAACAGTAAGAATCTCTAGAACAAGTTAATGATTAACTGGGGAAGAAAATTAGTGCACATTCAGTGTGGGTACCGAAATTACTGCAGTTTACTGACATTCTTCTTACTCCTACATAGCAAAATATGTAGCACAAGTTTATTTACATCTGTCCACTCTCTCAAGCACCTCCCCACACACCAAAACAGAGTTCACTAAGGAAGAAAATACATCTTAAAAAATGCGTTATAAACACCCAAGTGACCATTCTGAGCACGGTTATTTGGGTTTGTTAAATAAATATATTGTACAGAAAATGTCTTACAACTGTGGAAGAGTTGCACTTCAGAAATTAATGTCAATCAACACTTCATTCCTTCAGCACTATCAGAATACAGTTAAATGACTATTTTTTTCTGGCATTCTTTTAGCTTTCCAGTAAACTCCAACTGGTAAAAGACTGAGCTTTCTGAGGAAGAATTAAAGACTACTACAGCAGGATGTCCACCCACTCAACTGCAATTAAGAGTCATTAATGTCAGGCAGAAATAATGGCAAGTGTTGCTTTCTCAAGCTGCATCTTTTTATGCTTAATTTATATATACATGTATGTATGTATGCATTTGTTATAAATACATACATTATGCTACAAATTGTATTCGTACACTACAGTATCTGCTATGTTGTGGTTGTCTTAAGATACACACCATTCTCAATCAGAAATGTAACCTCATGTTAATAGTGAGGCAGCAGTCTATCAGAAGAGTGGACTTAAGACATCATTCTTAAGCCCAAGATGCCACATCCATGTTATGTCTTCCATTGCATACCTCATCGATTTCTGAGGGAAGGGGTGAGGGTTGACCATTTTTTTTCCATAGAACTGTGACTATAACATAGTAGCTCACAAAATGCTACTACTAGGAAAAAAATGCGACCTGAAAGCTGCAATGTTGTACCTAAGAAAGCACATCTACAGATAAACACATTTGCTCGGGAGAATTCCACAACACCATATTACGCCAATTCTATTTCTAAATGAGGAATCCTGGTGACAGATGAAAGCTTGTTACAGGTATACCCTAGTGATGACAAAGGTTGGAAGGAATCATTTGACTATTTGACAAAATTCTCTCTTAAAATAAGTGTTAGGGATATCAATTTCCACAAGACAAATGCAGTTAAGGAGCAGGGTTTTCTCACAACATCTCTAATCTAAAGGATAACACATTGTTCAATTGTGATGAACAAAGACCTCCTGGTGTGGCACCAGAATAGACATACTGCTTTCAGGCCCCAAATGAGTATATCCACAATCTGATGCTGACACTTGTGAAGAAGGGAACAAGCTATGGATTCCATTAAACATACTTATAACATAACCAACAATTGTGCTGCAAACGCATCATTCTAGTTCAAATGAGAAAGCAAGTGTAAAATGTTCTCACGGTTCAGATTACTCAAAAAGTAACTAATTCACAAATCCATTTTATACCAAGGCAGGCAGCAAGGTACTTTCAAATGCTGCATCATAAGCCATAAATGTTTTAGTAGTAGATTAAGAAAGGGCTGCATTTTTCAAGAATTACTACCCACCCCCACATTCACTGGTTCCTGCTGCTAAGTCTCCATGTCAAACACCCTTTGACCTTAGAAAACCTAAACTTTTTAATGAGCATCCTCCCCAACATGCTTCCCGCAAGTCTGACCAATCCTCACATCATCCATAAAGATAACTGGCTCAGAGGGGAAAAAACAGATGGCAATAACTGTGGACTTTGAACCAATTTCTGTTGCTTTTCCAATGAAATGTCATTAATTCATTGATCTGACAACAGCATCCAATAAGAAGCTTTCACCACAACAATAAAAGGGTATTATTAAGATCTCTCTAGCTACAACATGACTTTTGGTTTAGTCTATCAGCAGCAGATAAGTATTCAATAGGTTGTGTAGTTTTCCTCCTGAAACTGGCACCAGCTGTCACTGAGCCACAAGTCACATAGCTGCAAAGACGGCATCAATGAACAACTGAGTACACAGTGATTTTTTACTGCATCCCAGGTATACAGAAGTTTTATTTCACAGGACAAAAAGGACTACTCACAATAAATAAAAATACAACAATGGATGTACTATTTACTTGAGGATCTGATACGAATTACCTAGTTTGGTAAGGAAAGTACTTTGAAATAAGTCATTAATGTTAAGAAAAGCATGGGGCACACAGGCCTGCAATTATCTGTATTCCATATGCTAAAACCTGTCATCCAAGCTGCTCTGTACACATGTTTAATGTAGAACAGCATAAGAAAACAATGGGTACTAAAGATGCTTCAATTTTAAAATGGCACTATTGTAATGTCTAACTTCCAACACATTTACACAGATTGTGCTTCATCTGTAGTAATACACACACAACATTTAACGTTGGTATTTTTACTTTTCTCCCTCAAAAAAATTACCCCACAACATTTAACGTTGGTATTTTTACTTTTCTCCCTCAAAAAAATTGCCCCACAACTTTTTATTACCATTCTATTTTAAATGCAGCTTTTTAGGCTTGATCATTTCTCTGACCCTTCAATTCTGGCAACCTAAGTATCATCCCCCATATGAATTGGTATGGTTTCAGACGCCCATACGTGTTAGTGCATATCATATAAACCATGAACAGTTTTAGCAGCATTGGCTTTTAGCACTTCAGCTGAAACATCATTAACAGACTCTGGTGAGGATACTTTTGCCCAATCAGCCAACAAGGACTTACCACGCTAAAATCTCACTGACTTGACAAAAATCTCTAGACTAAATACAATGGATAAAAGCAGTGGCAGAAACAGCATTTTAATCGGACATCAACTGTAAACAACATAAATGATGCATGCGTACTGTCACACGAACTAAGTGAATTCTATTCTCCATACATACGGTAATTTGAAAAGAATTTAAGATGCAAAAGGCAATAATGTATAACAAATGGCCTACATCAAAATATGCTTCAAGAGCACCTTTTTAACTTGTTACTCTAACAATACAACTGGACCCCTCTTAAGAGTCTACCCTTTGATGATATATTTACCTGCTTCAACAAAAATGTTTTGTGTGCCTTAAACTTAGTTGCACCATTATGTAAAACGGAAATCAAATCCTCACCAGCCCCTGGCTAACTGGAGAAACAAAAGCCAACAATGACAATAGAGACATGGCATGGAAAACCTGTGAGTTTGGTGTGTGGGGGGCAGACAATGTAATCTTATCAGTAATACAGATCATGCAGAAACAAAATAAAAAGCATGACAAAAAATCTTTCACCTATTGCAATATCCTACTAACAATATTTCAAAACTATTTTGGAACCCCACTGATGCCATAATCAAAACAGGTTAAAAACACAACCAAATCCTCTCCCACAAGAGTCAAACTCTACAGTCACCTGCAAAATGAACACAGACACTTTATACAGGCTGCAATCTCCCTATTAAACCAACCATAAGAGACGTGTCTTGTCCCCTTTTATGACTTATCTGATTCACCATTGTATGTGGTGGATAAAGTGCCTATCTGCATCGACATTACATCTGCTTTTTTTTCCCTTCAGCCATAAAAAAGGGCACTTTGAAAAATTCATTTTCCCATGCCCATGACACTGTAGTTTAACACTGATCTTTAACCTCAGTGACATCAAGTGAGGGGAAAACATGAGATGCATTCATACACCTTTAATGGGCACAAGTTGTGCATGTGCAAACATGCATCTATTAAAGTCTGTAGACAGGTACCTTACATGACGTCAAGCAAAGTAATGCTAAACTTATTTGGGCCACGGAGTTAATAAAAAGTTTCCAAAGATTTTTATAAAAAGTGGCCTAATTAAATAAGGATACTCTTATGCAAACTGCATCACTTATTTAACTCACCAGATGCCGTGCTGTAGCCTTGTATTGTGATAAAACACTTCAAGCAAAGAAAAACAAAATAAAAATGGTAATTTCAAACTTTGTACTATCTCAACAGATTTTTATAAAAAAAAGGTACTAAGAAATTAAAACATACTACATTAGCCTCAAACAATATCCTACCAGAATATCTGAATGACAGTTAATGCTATTGCTTATCCAATAGGAGTCCTTATCAATAGATTCATAAAAATATATATCAATACTGTGGAAGCAAACACGTGCAATCCCAATACAATTATCCAAAGCAACAGTTGTTTGGTCACAATACTGTGGAAGCAAACACGTGCAATCCCAATACAATTATCCAAAGCAACAGTTGTTTGGTCACAATTTTTTATTAAACATAAAATCAAGCAAAAATGCCCCTACCTATACCATTATACCTCCACAACCATAAAACTTAGTGGTGACATCCACTCAAACCCAGGCTCAACTCAGCATATTCAGTCACCAAACAGCATA
Organism: Protopterus annectens; assembly: GCF_019279795.1. NCBI lineage: Eukaryota > Metazoa > Chordata > Ceratodontiformes > Protopteridae > Protopterus > Protopterus annectens. The sequence continues at coordinate 542,274,263 of NC_056750.1, forward strand.
TCCCCATCAGCTCCTTTATCGCTCCTATCTATCTCACCTACACAGTCTTATTCTGGCCTTCATATAGGCCACACCAACTTAAAAAGCATTTATAACAAACTCCCTTAAGTGCAAGCATAGATAGCAGTACAAACTTTAGACATCTTAGCTACCACAGAAACCTGGCTGTACCAGAACACAAAAAATGAAGAAACTGCCCTGCCAGGCTATAACATTAGCAGATTAGACAGAGACAACAAAAAAGCTGGCAGTGTCACTAGTTTTTGCAAAAACACACCGAACATTACTCTTTTCTGTCACTTCCTGACAACTTTCTCTAACTGGACATTCTGCTAAGAAAATGGAGAGCATGAGTATATACATACCCTCAGACAAGACTGCTAAAACATTGGAATATTATTCTCTGCTCCCTGGATGATGGAAGAGCTATGCATTGGTGGCATGGAAATGAATGGGAGGATTGGCTCACCCACTGCAGGGAATGGGGGAGAAAGGTGGCTGTCAGTCCAGCAGTGCTCCAGTGCATGAAAGCCCTAGACTAGGAGATGTGGGCTTGGATTCCAAAGCCAGTAATGGCAGCCCTGATGAACATGCGCGGAACAGCCCCTTCGACGCAACTGTGGGAACATGCACACATCAGGGAAAGGCAATGAATGCCTCTGATAATGTAGTCCCTATGCCGCCACCAAAAGTAGTATCAGGGCAGGTTAAAAACACTGTCATTGCCTGTGCCTAGAGTGATGCAAGTCACTGACAGAAGGAAATGCCTGCCAGCTCAAATAAGAAAGATAAGGACACCTTTGTGTCCCAGTCTTGGAGATGGAGGTAGACTCACCTGGCTGCTAAGAGAAGTGCCCTTGGTCATAGGCATGTCAGACGAATAAAGTCACAAACTGGGACCCTGGGGGATAAGCAGTACCTGTACCGCCTTTCTGAAGAATTCTTTGGACATTAGTATCTGCTCTGGTCCTATTTTCACATAACAAAATGACTGTGTGTGAAAATAAAACTTAAAAAAAAAAGTGTCATCATCACTTTCAAGATTTTAACCCTTCCTGCTTCATGGCTGCCAAGAACATGACTTAATAATGTGTCTTGCAGGGGAAGAAACGTTTCCACATTCACTTTCTGCACTAAGACAACATTACTTTTTCAAGATAATAATTTCAAAACAAAAATACCAATTTCCCCAGTGCTAACAAGGTATGTACACTTTGTAAGGGGAAGCTATTTGCTCTTGCTGTTGCTAACCTCCCAACACCACTATTTTATGAAAAGAAAATGCAGATTATGCCAGTCAGGATTGCATATGCAACCTACTATATATGTGAGAACATTTGCAGACTCAAATCCCGGTGGCAAAATGCATATTTTTTTTAATATTATGGGACTTGCTTTATTCATCTGATTGACTGATTATTTTCTTTTTTTTTATGTTTGCTTTTGGAGGGGGTGTATGTTTTTTCTTCAACCTTTTTGATGGTTGAATTTGTCTTCTTCAATTAGCAGAGAACATTATGGCTGCAGCTATGGACTCTGCTTATTCAGCATGCACATTTTAGACTATAAATTAGTGTTCAATGTATAACACCATTTAATAGATTTGCGTACATGGGCAGTGTTTCGATATAATTCAGACTCTAGGAAGAAAGCTCCAATAAGAATATGGAAAAATTCCTACAGTTTATTAAATTGTGAGATGTTCCTTAGCTTTATGTAGTAAATGCTTAAAGAGTACAAGACAGACCATATAAGACAAGGCGTCTTTGGCTGAGGCTGACACATTGAACAGATTTTCAACTTGTTTTTAAAAGGATTTGCTAACCCCACCCAGCTTTCTATGCTACTGCAATCCCCTAGCTAATAAGACTAGCTCTAAAATCACCAGACTATAAGATGAAAAATATCAATGTAAAGTATTCACTGCAAAATTAAAACTTTAAAACTAAACTCACAACAAAAAAAACAGTGACTTGTAAATATGCAAACCAGGTGGTTCTTGTTCCAAAAGATCACTATATAAGGCACATCTACTAATTAGTCATAATATTCTTTTCCTAAACAATGTGTTGTATTGGTCAGAAAGAAAAAAAGAGGGGGGGATATGCATGCAATAAGGCACTAGGGGAATGCATGATATAGACATTACTGCATGTCCAAGGGTCTTTGAGGCATGAGACAGAAGGGCGAGTGCCATAATACCCGGGTTGAGAAAATATCTCTACCATGCACACCCCAAGTGTCTCACTACAGTTAAAAAATGGGCACCTGAATGTTTCATAGTTTGAATTTTACACGTCTTAGTTATGTCTTTTTTTAAACACCTTCATTAAATAATCACTTTAGACAAAGTTACACGTACATTAACAGAAGTATGACAACTCTGTCTTGTAATGTATTTCTATGTAAAATAGCTCTTCTGCTTTTTCAACTAACTGAAAACTGTGCAGGGTAATAACTATTTAACAGTGTGGAATTTTGGTCTAAAATTTTCAGGGTAATCACTTACAGGACCCTCTGTCAAACTGTTCTACTCTCCTACACAGTCTAGTTTATAAACAGATGCTAACACTACACAGTGTCTCAACTGAATGCTGGCACAGGAACAATTAGATTAGGATACTTGCACATCAGTAGTACAATGCTTACTCTGTTTTTGAGGCTGTTACCTGGAAATCAATGTTGGTGTCATCTCCAGGAATAGAAAGACAGATGTATGCTAGCAGTAATTCCACCCTGTCATCATTCTTACATTGACTGACCTGATGATATCCTTCTTGCACCCTAAAAACATATACACAAGTGGAATCCCTTTGGTGGCAAACCCCAATAACTGAAAAAGACACATAAGCAGCAATGCTCTCCCCATCATGTTTCTTTACTCGGTTGATTCCTTTATTTAAATGGGTTTATATGGTCATTTTTGTAAGAGTTTCAGTTCTATTTTCATATACATTTGTATTCACACAGTGTTGTATTTCTTGTGTACTGAGTCTTCATATTTTCCTCTCAAGTAAAACACTACCTGGCACAGTCTTTTTACTGCATTTGTATATATGTAATTTGACTTCCACGCTAGAGTGACAGTTTTCTGTTGCTATGGTGATTGATTTTGCTTCACGTTGTTCAATTACCGTCTTTTTCTATACTATTTCATCTTCTTCTTCCCAGTTAGGGTTCGCCACAGCGGATCACCTGTCCACTCATGATTGGCAGTGGAGTTTTACGGTGTAGAGTTGCCAGCCCGGCGCCCAACCTTCCACAGAAGGCACACACATGCATGCACTCATGCCTAGGGCCAGTTTAGAGTGTCCAATCCACCTACAGCATGTCTCTGGAATGTGGGAGGAAACCGGAGCACCTGGATGAAACCCACGCAAGCACAGGGAGGACATGCAGACTCCGCACAGAAGGCACCCCAGCCGAGAATCGAACCGGAGAACCTCTTGCTGTGAGGTGGCAAAGCTAACCGCTGCACCACCGTGGCCGTCCTTTCTACACTATTTCATATTCTGTGGAATTTATGCTTTCACCTTCTTCATACTGTTTTGCACCTTTATGTGCATCTTTTTCTGCTTCTAATCAAGTAATGTCCTAAAAGTGCTTTAGTTGTTTTCTTTACTATAAAGTTTATTTAATTTGTGTCACAGTCCTCAATCCTGCACTGTTGTCGTTCTTTATTTTATTATGTTCATTCAGACTTCGCTTTGTTTTTGAGTTGGGTATGTTTATGAGCTACTCAAAACAAAAAACTGAAATAAAGTAAAAGTCTAACGTATGGAAAGAAAGGTAGGACAACCAGAATACTATAATAGTAGAAATGCTAAAAACTAAAGAGTACATAAGCAAAAAAGCAACATATTATATACATATGTATAGAACAGAAAAGTGATGAAGTTAGTGAAGAAGATGGAGTGTTCAAGGCTTAATAGGAGTGAGATCCTTAACGATGTGCCCTTTTTTGGACACAGGAGCACTTGGCTTGCAGAAGGAAATGTGAGTGAAAGATTTTGGTGGCTCACACTAACTTAACTCCGTGCATGAACACAACTGATGCACAGGCATCTAGACCTATGATTGGTCAGGTAGCCTTACCCATATTATAAACAAAGAAAAAAAAATCATACAACTTTTCTGAGACACATACACACACACACACACACACACACGCACATATATATCTACATTTAATATATATACATCTATATATTATTTCTTATGAGTGGAAGAAAACAAGCAGTTCTATGGCAGGACAAACTGTCTGCTCTGCTACCTGTCACACTTGGAGTCCCTTAGGGCTCCATTTTAGGCCCCCTGCTTTTTCTGTCTTCATTAATAACCTTCACACAGCCATCCCGGAAGCCACCTGTATCCAATACGCAGATGACTCCACTCTTATCTGTACAGCCTCCTCCCCATCAGACCTGCAAAACCTAACCCAGAGTATTTTTAATACTATTGAAACCTGGTTAGCTAATAAATGCTTGATCCTAAATCCTAACAAAACTAAACTTCTGCTCTTCATCCCTACCAGTCGATCCACCTCTCTTTCTTTCTCCATATCATCCAATAATGGCACCTCTATTTTCCCAGACGCCCAGTACTAAGCACTTAGGTGTTATAGTTGACAATAATCTCAAATTTGACTTGTATGTAAACAAAACCATTAAAACTGTTAACTAAAAGCTTGGCTCATTATACAGAAATAAACCTTTTCTAACACCATTAGCCCGTACCACTATAGCCCACACTCACCTACTTTCTAGCCTGCTATATGCTTCTCCCATACTTTCAAACTTGAACAAGACTGAAATCAATAAACTCATCTGCAGCTACAACCATATATAGCCAGATTTGCTACTAACTCTGCACACAGGGCGCATCACTGTCAAAACCTTGAGCTTCTATGGTGGTTAGAGTTCCCGAACCTACTTCAGTTTAACCAGATCATAGTTGCTCACAAAATTCTCACACACCCGGAAAATACTCCTGCTCTTAGAAACATTACACAACCCTACTGTAACCCGAGGCCATTACACTCATCTAACAAACTAATAGTTCAAACACTAAGAGCTAGACATTGGGCTGGAGACTCACTATTTACCAACTTTGTTGGCAAAACCTGGAATTTACTCCAAGCCAGCCTTACACTTGAACCTTCTCTCAATCTCTCTAAAAAAAAGCCTTAAACAATACTTTAAAAGTCACTGGCTCTGCCACTGCACCAATCCAAATTAATCTACATAGATACCCAGCCAGTTTTCACTTCACTAATGCCTATTTATGTCAATACTTGTAGGATGCTACTTAATTTTAACTTTATAGAAAACTGCAATAATGCATGCTGGATACACTGTAGTGCTGTTTAAGTATGTACTATTTTCTCTGGTGCTGTAATGCATGAGAAAAGTACAGTTTTGTACCTACCATAAATGTAGATGTCCGAACTGGATAGCATCTGCAGTCATAACAAGTGGGTTGTCCTGTCGTCAGGCAGCCCTGCAGTCGGCGGATTCCAAAGTGATGTCGCACTCATCTCTGTTGGTCTTAGCATCAGCCGACGCCATTTTCCTCAGTGTTTCTTGCCCCAGATGCCAGTAGCCCTCTTGCAGGCTAAAAATTTGGATAGATGCCAATGTTTCCAAATAGATAGAGGTAAACACAACAATAAGCATATATGTTCATATATACAAACAAATACACTAAAGACTCCCCAACAGCTAGCGAGGGTAAACACCCTAGGAGTACCACAGAGGGGAAGGAGGGAGGACTGCAGATGCTATCCAGTTCGGACATCTACATTTATGGTAGGTACAAAACTGTACTATGTCCTTCATGGATGCATCTGCAGTCATAACAAGTGGGTAGAATACCATAGCCAACTAGGGAGGAGGATAAAAGTAGATGTGTTTAGGATCCCTTGCAGTACAGCAGTGGCAACCCTGCTCGGATCCTGGAATATATAATATAATTAATAATGCTGGCAAATGTATGCAAATGCGGTCCAAGTAATAATGTCTTTGGTTGCCACAGAAGGCTGTGGTAGTGGCTGCTGCCGTTGTAGAATGAGGTCTTATGTTCTGTGGAATTGGTTTTCCATGGAAGGAGTAACAGTATCGTATGCAATTTCCTATCCATTTGGAGATTGTCTGTTTGGAAATAGCTTTTCCTTCCCTTCCTGTTGCATAGGCTACAAAAGTTGGTCAGTCTTTCTGCTATTTTTTGTTCTGTCCAAGTAGTAGCGTAGCTGTCTATGTACATCCAAGGTATGCAGTATTCTTTCCCCTCTGTTTTGTGGGTTGGGAAAGAAGGTAGGTAGGTGGATTGCCTGGTTTAAAGACACTCTGGATACCACCTTGGGCATAAATGTAGGATTAGTCCTCATGGATACTCTATCTAGGTGGAAGATTAGGAAGGGTTGCACTGCCATTAAGGCCTGTAGTTCTGAAACCCTCCTTGCTGAAGTAATTGCCAGTAGGAAAGCAGTTTTCCATGACAGGTGTTGTAGATCTGCTGTTGCTGCTGGTTCAAAGGGTGATAGTGTCAACTTTTCTAGCACAAAGTTTAAATCCCAAGCTGGTAATGGTGGTTTCCTTGAGGTTTTACATTCTTGATTCCTCTGAGGAACTGCCTGAGCAAAGGGTGAAAAACAGGTGGATCAAAGCTGTATTCTGCTGAAATAGCTGATGCATGTATCTTGATGGAGGAGTAGGACAGGCCTGAATGAAGAAGTTCGGCCAGATACTCCAGAATGTTAGGCATATCTATGTTTGACACATCTTTTCCTCTTAAATGACAAACCTTTTCCATTTTCCAGCATAGTTCCTTCTTGTTGAAGGTCTGCGTGCTTCAAGAATAATGTCTTTAACTCTTTGGGAAAGTTCTGGATTAGCTGCTATGTGATGTTCCATGCAGTCAGTTGCAGCGTTTTAGGTTTGGATGTATGATGCTGTAGTTGTTCTGAGTTAACATCAAAGGCATCAGAGGTATCGGCACATTTTGTTCCGAGACATGCTCTTCAGTAGTGGGTACCAGTGTTGTCTTGGCCAGTTTGGAGCTATCAGGATTATCCTTCTTCCTGGATTTTAGTAGTACCTTGTGTATCAAAGGAAGAGGTGGGAATGCATATGCTGTTAGGCCTTTCCAGTTGAAGGAGAGTGAGTCCACTTTCCATGCTAGTGGGTGGAATGTCCTTGTGCAGAATTTTTGAGCTGGTGATTGAGAGGTGATGCGAATAGGTCTATCTGTGGCATTCCCCATTTCTTTGAGATGGTCTTGAAGATGTCCGGTGCAGCTTCCATTCGTGGCATCCCGGGTTCTGCTTAATATGTCTGCTAGAGTATTGTCTTTCCCAATATTGCTTGTAACTGAATGTTGTAGCTGAGTGCCAGGGTCCACAGCTCCAAGGTCATTCTGCATAGGGGTATGAATGAGTGCCTCCTGTTTGTTGATGTACCACATGACTGTGGTGTTGTCTGTCCTTATCATCAACTGGCCCTCTTTGAGAAATGGTTTGAACTTTTGGATTGCCAGTTTTACTGCCAGCATTTCTTTTAGATTGATGTGCAGGTGAAGTTGATCCTGTGTCCACAATCCTTGCACGCATTTGTCCAGCATGTGTGCCCCCATCCTAGGTCTGAAGCGCCTGTTGTGATGGTCTGGCTTGGTTGACATCTGCGAAAGGGTAGGCCTGGGTTTGACTGGCATGCCTGAGCCCACCATAGGAACTCCTGTTTTAAGCATGGGATTAGTGGGATTTCTGTTTCTAGACTGTGTCTGTGTTGGGACCATAAATTTAGGTACCACTGTAGTTTGGAAGTTCTTTTGTTTTTCTGTAGTCAGGAATGCCATTTGTTGTACTGTGTCCCAAGAATGTCCTTGTTTGGGATGGTATCAGCCTTGACTTTTGTAAATTGACTGTGTATCCCAGTCCTTGTAGCAAGTAAATGACCCTTTGTAAATCTGTTGTCAGCTTGCTTTTGTTGTCCCTTGTAGCAGGCAGTCCAGGTATGGGTAAATTTGAATTCCTGTAGTCTGCAATGGCGATTACTGATGCCAGGCATTTTGTGAATACTAAGGCAATGCTGAGAATTGATAGTGCTCTGATCCTGCAAGAAATCTGAGGTATCTTCTGCAGATTGGTCAGGTATGCCTCCTTGAGATCTAGAGTTACCAGCCAAGACTCCTTGCCCAGCATGGGAAGAAGTTGCTGTAGGGTCAGCATTTTGAATTTTGGGACAATGATGTATGTATTTAAGGTGGACAGGTCGAGAATTGGTCTCCAACTTTTTTCCTTTCTTGGAACTAGGAATAGTCTGGAGTAGAACCCTTTCCTTGTTCTGCTGTTGGCACTCTTTCCACAGCTCTCATGTTTGCTAACTCCATTATTTTTTGATTTGGAGGTAGATTTGGCATTCCTCTTTGACTGGTAAAGTGTGGAAGTGAAACCGTAACCTTGATCTATGGTTTGTAAAATCCACTTGTCTTTTGTTATGTAGTGCCAGTTCTTTGAAAATAAGGTTAACTTTCCGCCTAGAGGAGCTGCTATTTGTTCCCTGGTAGGCGGATTTAGGATTAAGTCACTGTGGTTGTGCTGATGTAGTGGCAGTGGCTGTGTCTGTGCCTCTGTTGTTACCTTGCCACTGTCGCCCTCTCTAGGCACCTCCTCTGGATTGGTTTCTGCCTCTGGAACGCCTATTCCTGCCCCTTTGAAATTTTGTGGAGTCAGGAAAGGACCAATTTTGCAGGCCAGTTCCTGCTAAACCTTGGGGTTGAACCTGCAAGAAATCTTTAACAGTTTGAACAGATTTTGCCTTTTCTTCCATTTTCTTCATAACCTGCTGGGCAGGTGTACCAAACAAACTTGTCTTGTCCATAGGAGCATCTAGCAACTTAGCTTTAACATGATCCGGTAAAGCTTGTTCCTTTAGCCATGCATGCCTTCTTATCACTGTGCCTGTCATGGCTGATCTAAATGAAGCCTCCAGTGCATCATAGCCACATTTTAATGAATGGTTGCTAACCTGTTGTATGTTATTTACCATCTCTAATACATATTTCTTATCAAGAGATTCATCAGTGGTTAGTTTTTAAGTTAACTGATCAAGCATAAACTCTTGGTATTGTATCATGTGAAACTGACAGTTTAAAGCTCTAGCTGAGAGAGTAGCTGAAGTGTAGACCTTTTACCCCATCTGTCTAATGACCTTGCTTCCCTTTCAGAAGGAATAGGGTTTTTAGCTGTGGTCGCTACTGCCTTGGGACCCTGGGAAATAGTTTCTGGGTCTGCAAGTGGGGCCTTGTAAAGGTGGTGATGAGTATCTGGCACCCTGTAAAATCTGTCTGGTTTGGCAGGGGCTGGGGGTAAAGAATCTGGACATCATTGAAAGCATCATCCACCACAGAGAGAACAGGAGGTATAGCTAAGGGCCTGTGCTGTGGGAGGTGCAGAAAGGTCCTAAGTCTTTTCTGGAGTCTGAAAAATCCTGTTGCTGCCATTGGAACTGTTCTCGCATGGCATGCAAGGTTTCCCAAGGAGAATTCTTCTGGTGGGAAGCAGCTGGAATGGATTCTTCAGCATCAGAATCTTCAAAATTGAGAATGTCTGATTCATCAGCAGAATCATCAGAAGACACTGGCTCAGGGGCTCTGCCCTAGGTCTCTTCTCTGGGGCTGAGAGGCCCTGTCTGGGTGAGATTGAGATCCTCTAATTAAAGAAATTAAATCTTCTGCCAAAGAAAGCATTTGAGAACTAGAAGAGGGCCTGGATGTGGGGGTTTTACAGGCACTGTCTTAGTAGTCTTGGCTGCTTTAGCCCTGGCGAAGGCCTTAATGGACATGGCAGCTGGAGGCCTAGCAGCACCACGTGCTGGGGTAGAGACATCCCAAGGGAGTGTGTCGATAAGTCAACCCCACCGTAGGGTAAAATTTCTGAGGTCGATTCAAGAATTGTAGCAGGGGCCTCAGTTGTAAGAATAGGTTCAGCTGTACTTTGATCAGTTTTCGGTTTCTCGGTCTTTATCTTTGCATTTTTGGGGTAGTCGGAGGATCCGGTTGGGCACAGGCCGAACAGGCTGCTACGTCGTGGGCTGGGCCTAAACAAGGCAGACAGTAAGAGTGGAAATCTTTATGAGGTATTTGTTTCCCACAGGTTAAACAATTGTTAACTTTTTCTGACATCGGCTGAGGCAAGAAAGAGTCCCCAACGGGTACTTAGCTTTAGAAGTCTAGTATTCTAGAAGTAATCTCTGGATCCGACCGACCGGCACTTGCGAACAGCTTCTGCTTAAGAAAGACTGGGAAAATGGCGTCGGCTGATGCTTTTATACCGAAGACCAACAGAGATGACGCCGGGTGGAGCGACACATCAGCCGAACCGGACCCGACCTTGAACTGCCGACTGCAGGGCTGCCTGACGACAGGACAACCCACTTGTTATGACTGCAGATGCATCCATGAAGGACATCTGTTAATCTCTTATGATTCACCTGATGTGAAGGAAACTTCTACCCTGTCTTAGTCAACAGACTATGGAATAATGTACCTCCTCTATAGTTTTTATGCTTCTTATTTTCTGCTATGCTTATGTCTATTATGCTTGTATCTGTGACTAGGAGCTTTTCTCCCCGGGCCATATATTATATAAATGCTTCACTAACTGTTCATCTTTCCAGGAATTTAAGCAAAGCAGCATGCTGTCTCCAGAAAGTGCTGCTAGGGAATGAATACTGTAACTGTAAAAGCACTGTTTGGTGGATAGGGGTGTACTGGTGTGAGACAGATGGGTAAGGAAAGAAAAAGTGATGATATTGTGTCAGTAATGTATGAAAATATGGGAAGTGGTACTTTGCATTTGGATACAGGCTACCAATGTCAATGTTAAAGTGAAAGTGTTTCTGACGCAGTGGACAAAGTTGAGATTCCCTAACATCACATTCCCATGCTTTTAACATACTGTTGTGAATTCTAACTGTACTAGAAATATGTAGACATAACCATGCTTCACTCACTCATAAGATGATTTAACACACTATAAAACAGTCTGTTCTGTGCCAGCATAGCTTACTATGCAAAGACGACAAATAAACAATGGTGGCACAGTTAAAATTACATTTATATTAACAACTGAAACACTGCTGACAGCAAGATTTTTTTTACTAAAATCTGCACCTTATTTACCTGCTCGACATCCTGTACGTAAGTCTACTCATGTAACTGTAACTGTTTGACTCGTGCACAGAGTGCTGAATTTTTCATATTGACAGCATACAAAAATTATTTTGTACATATTTCGCTGCTCAGCTTACTTGCAGGTAACCATGGTTCTATTTAAACAATCCAGACAATGGGTCCAGAGACGACATAACACAGCATTCTGCAACTGCATACATTTTTCTCATGCTTATATCAAATAAAGTAACTGCCCACGTTCATGTGCGTCTCCCTACCTCAATGCGTGTGCGCACACAGAAATTAATAAGTACACTGATCCAGCAATTGCAATCAGCCTTGTCAAATAAACTCAGATCCGTAATAATTATAAAACGGAACAAAAAAACAAAACAATCTCAAGTGATAATGATCACGCACTTCCAAAACCTTTTGAAATACTAACGGTTGAGCTCTTGAACTGCTGTTAAAGTTTTTTAAAAGGTTTCGTAAGTGCCATGATCACTGTCACTTGTGCCCCACTACAATGTATTTTGTTTTCTGCTTTCAGCCTTGGTTTAGGCTAACTAAAATAATGCAAAATGCAATCAGTACGTTAATAAAATTCAGAAATAAATGCTCAGCAAAATGCAACGTGAAAAAAAAAATCAGACCAACACCAAGTAGAATAACAATGTGTAAATTTCTGGATGATAAAACTGAACACTGAGTATTTCAGCAAGTTTAGTTCCATTTCATATGCCAAAAATCTCATTTTATGACATGATAAAGTCCATTTAGTGAAAGAGAGATTAGGTGCTATACTCCATGTTAATGTAGTACAGTGTACTGGTATATGCACAACATTCTTCCAATAGAGAATAACCACTTTTGATTACTCTTAAAGGAAGAACTTCTTGGCAGATCATACTTGCCTGTAACTGGTTCTCCAACTTTTAACTGTGCAGATGTATAGAATGGATTCTAAACAAGACCATGTCACTAGCAGCCTGCTGCTACGATAAGCAATATGTGTCCATGAGTCATTACTTCTGATAGATTTTATTTATTTATTTTTTAGCAAGAAACATCTTTATTCAATTATCATGTATGACATAGGCAATGTTACATTTATATAAATAAAGATAAACCATAGCAGCACAATCTCAGTTGCAAACCTTATGCATTCCAAACTGTACAAACACAACTGTAGCTGCAAACATTATACATCACTTTTAACATATCTAGTCATTGTTAGTCAACCATTACATAGCTAATTCAGATCCTGCCTTCTTTTAAACCTCGTTCCTCCTCTGCATACATTGATCCCACATTTCCCATTTTTTCCTATGTAATTTGCTCCTACCCTTTTCTAATGATCCTAGTTCCAGTTGTTTTATCTGTTACATTTGCTACTTCTAGTAAAGTTGGTTGAGAGACTGATTTCCATTTTCTAGTAACTGCTTTTCTGTCATCTGTCATAATAGACTCAGCAACGCCTTACTATGCCCACACAATTCCGATTCTGTATCATAGCTCAAAAAATAATGTCCCTAGTTATTTCAATTTGCCTACCTAGCATATCCAACAAAGTATTCTGCAGGGAATCTTTAAAGTCTGCCAACTTATTACACTCCCAGAAAACATGTTCCCAGTTACCTCTTTGTTCCCCATGACACCTCCAGGATTTGCTGTCTACCTGTGGAAAAATACCATATGTAAACACTTCCAGGCAAAGGTCCTAAATCTTCTATACTTTGTTGAATATTTGGGAGACATACATATATTATCCATTGTAAACCGGCAAGTTCCGAAGTTTGGTTTTTGAATTTTTTTCAGCAGTTTGGTGTACATTGTGGTTTCGTTTGCAAGTGTATTCTCCATTGTTTCTTTGTGACTGGCTTATCTAATCTCTCTTCCCAATCCTTCCTAACCTCCTCCGATTGATTCTTATAGTTATCATGTAGTATTTTACTAATTATTCCTTTCTTAACGGCAAATTCTGTTCTAGATTCTACTACAACCACTACCAGAGTTGGTCTTTTCATTTAGGACACCTCTACTTCTTTCTCTTTGCTTATACTCAGATATCAGTCCTTGATATGGAAGGCAATCTCTAGCCTGTACTCCAAATAAGTCCTTGGGGTCTTCCATTTTCTTGCCTATCTGTCTCTAATTATTTGCTCCCAATACCTTGGTTCCTTTGCCAGTTTTCTCCAATATATTCCTGCCACCCCCGTTGCCTATTGTCTGTATCCCTAACTGCATTCATCCCTATTGGCAGAATCTCCTTTCTCCATTCCCATGTTGGCTTAGTTCTTACAAGACCTTCTGCTACTTTGAGTATAATGTTGTGTATGATTATTTTTTGTTCTCCTTAAAGGTCTGGATCCAAAATCCCTCTCTCTCCCTATTACTTGAGATTGCCCCTATTTCATCATCATCTCTTTCCACTCTGAATTATAGGTTTCTGCTTGTGCTATGTACAGGAGCATTAACTGTGCTGCTCTGACATACCCTCTTCAACTCGGGTAACCCCACTCCTCCCTGTTCTACTGGAAGAATAACCTTAACCCACTTAACTCTTGCTGTCTTGCCCTCCCAGATAAAATCCTTCAGCTCTAACTGCCATGCACAATTTTTCCTCTAGTTGATAAAAATATGCTTGACCTGTGTATAAGACTAATGGGACTATAACATTTGATCTGCTTGTATCTTACTATCAATATCCATATAGCAGACCTATTTTCTCAGTTTTTGTATTATCTTTGGTTTGGTCTCTTCCCACATACCCTTAGCTGTCACACCTATATCATTTTAATCCATACTCCTAGATGCTTCATTTTATCATGGCCCCATAAATATGGATATTGCTGAACCAAACCGTATGTGGGTACATAATTTACTGCTATCGCTTTTGTTTTACTTTGATTAACTCTGTATCCCGAAAAGGTTTGAAACTTTTTCAATATGTTCCACAGCATTGTAATGTCCCTTTCTGGTTTTGTAAGGTACAAAATAATGTCATCTGCAAATATAGCCAGCTTTTCTTGATTACCATACCAATTATATCCTTGAATTTCTAAGTCCCTTATTTTCTTTGCCAATGGTTCTAAATATAATACAAATAACAAAGGGGAGAGAGGACACCCCTGCCTGGATCCTCTGCTCAAGCAGAGATCATCAGCGATGACCCCAAGCACATTAATTTTTACCTCTGATTCTTCATATATCCTCCTAATCAACCTTAAAATCCCAGCTTACTCTGTCAAATGCTTTCTCTGCATCATGACTCACCAGCAACAAAGGTATTTTCTTAGATTCTGCTTCCCTCTGGGTCATCATTGTTCTGTTTATGTTGTCAAATGTTTGCCTCCCCTCCACAAAACCAGACTGGTCTATATCCATCAATTTTGACATTACTTTTGCCATTCTTTTATTGCAGACATAACCACTTTATGATCATGACTTAGTTTTGAAATGGGCCTGTATGAAGCTGAAGCTGATGGATCTTTCCTCTAAGCTATTACCACTTTCTTTCAGGATGTTAGTACTTCTCTTAAAATACGATTAAACAAAACTTTCTGGATCTTTATCATTTTTTCCCTCCTAGCTTCGAAGCTCCCACAGATACACCATCTATTCTTGGAAACATTCCTGCAGATTGTTTATACATCACCATTTTTATCTCATCTCCTTCTATCCTGTTAGTAATGGAGCCTCCTTTCCCTCTAGCCTTTGCATATTTAATTCTTCCATAAACATTTCCATTTGTATCTTTTCTCGATTTCCATATTGCTCTGCTTTATACAGACTTTCACAGAATTTCTAAAATATTTCCAATACTTCTACAGGATCCCTTATCTTTATTGTTACAGGTTTCCTAAGCTTGGTGACAGCCCTTTCTGTTGCCTGAGTCGTTGTGTTAAAAGTTTTTGCGCTCTAAAGTTTTTATCAAAAAACAGTTGTTTAGCAGCAATCTTTCTAAACTAAAGCGTATTAACTAAGGTAATCCATTATTTTCTTTTTAGCATTCTGTAGCTGCTGTAGCTTCTTGTTCTGTGAGATTCCCCGTTTTGCAATACTTTTATATTTGCCAGTCCCTCTAAATAATACTTCTTACTTGTTAGCCATATCTCCTTTTCTTTTATTTCCACCCCATTTTTAAATCCCACTTTAATTTTATCCCACTCCTTAGCTATATTTGAGAAGTTTCTATCTTATCTAACAGCGCCTGAATAATTACCACTATCCATTCCTTAAATTCCTCTTTTCAACAGATAGGTGGTAAAGAGCCAGTGTCTCAATATTATTTCATTACCCTGTGTTTTTATTTTAGTTATTATTGGCAAATGATAATGAAATTATTATTGGGTATGTATCAACCTTCAACTAAATGCAATTGTTCATGTGTAAAATATAAATTCTGTCTAGCCTAGCCCAGTTTTTGCATCTTGGAGAATAATATGTAAATTCACTCTGAATTCCTAATCCTAAATTCATATCTTTCCGGCCAAATATTTTCACAAATGTCTTTAAAAATCTACCCTCCTTTGTTATAATTTCCTTTGTGGGACCCCCAGACACATCTTCACTGTTTTTGTGTCTTTCGGCTTATCCCGGTTAGGGGTCGACACAGCAGAACTCCGGTCCACTAATGTTTGGTAGTGGATTTTACGTGCCGAGTCACCAGCCCTGATGCACAACCTTCAACGAAGGCGCGCCCATTCACGCATGCTTCCACACAGAAGACGCTCTAGCTGAGAACTGAACGGGACAACGTCTTGCTGTGAGGCGACATCTTTACTGTTATAAATCAAATTCCATTCCCCATCTACACGTAATATTCCTTGCTAAAAGCTGATCATTTCTCTCAGAATTTTCGGGTCTATGTTAAATGTGCGAACATCCAAAATGTCGAAGATTACATGGTCGAGACCAAATGTTCAACATTTGGATGTTCGAACATAAAAAAAAGAAAACACAGAAAAAAACACTAACAGTGTAGGCAGGCGGGCAAGCCCCCCTGCACCCCCCCCCTACTTAAATATACCAACTCAGAGACTGCACTTCAGTGCAGAAAAGGCAAATTCTCCCTATCTGCACTGCATGGTGCCACTGGAAGTCTATCATCGAACACCCAAAATTTCGAACGTTTGGTCTCCACCATGTATCGTTCGAAATTTTGAGCATTCGAAGATTTGACAGGTACCCAAATTTTCTTTAGCTGCATTTCAGCAGTTTTCAATGGACTATAAGTACAAGCTAATGCAATCCTCCTCCCTTGCCAGTAGTCCCTTAGTACTCCAAATCTACCATTATTGTCTTTTTTTTCCTCTTCTATTTCTATTGGTGCTCCTCTTGCAATTAATGCAAGTACTCCTCTCTTCCTTTTCCCCTGGTATACACTGCTGAATAACCATCTTGAAAACCTTTACCAAATACACATGTTCAATTCTTTCCAAGTGTGTCTCTTGTAGCATAGCTATTTGCAGTCTACATTTTAATATAGTTCACTACTCTTTCTTTTTTTGTATTTATCTGTGGCACCATTAAAGACATTACAGAAAGAATCATATTCTTGAGGGATTATTATTCCCACCTGTCATGCATAACAGCTTTTTTTTGCTAAATGTCTAATTCCAGCTTGTGCGTTACATGCATGCACTATTTGGCAGGTTTATCTTTCATACAGTTGTTTCTTGTCATCTCCATTTGACACTATGTCACATCTTGCAGAATTTTTTGTTTCAATGAAAACCCTCAAATAAAAATACACACATGCACCCAATAAACCCCTAAAACCTACTAACTTAACACACAAAACGATGTACATCTTCAAATACTGAAGTTTTACCTTCCTAATAGGAACAAAAGTTCCAAACTGACAGCCACACATACAGACTCGAACTAAACAGAAAGGAGGATTATCCATGGTGAGATTCATGGTACAGCCTGCATCTCAAGTGCTGTCTGATTTTGCCTTATCTTTACAGCTCTCCCAGCTAGGAAAATGCAAGAACCAGATACAGGACTGTTTACTAGAAAGAAAAACTTATACTATTCAGTATTCTTTTTCATGTACTTGCTTTCTGTTAAAACATGTTACTATATAAACCTAATGACCTTAACTCAGTCATTCTCCTATACAAGGATGAGAAAAAGCTCACTAATTTTTCTTCTGTCATGCTCTTTTAACAAGCTCCCTTTTTATTTTTTTACACTGCAGTGCCTACAGTTCTTAAAACTGAACAAGGACAAAGTCAGAAGAAGGGAGAAAAAAACAAAAAGAATAAACAGAAGCACCTATTTACATAAGTATTCCCACTACACTTAAAAATAACTGAAAAAACTTTATAACGTGCAAAGAAAATCATGCACCACTTAACTAATAAGGAAAAAAATTTGTTTACTTATAGTTGACTCTCTCACTCCTCTTCCCCTCTCCTGAAGTAGAGCATACGCTTTAGAGACCCTACAAGTTTAACAAAATCCAAGAAATCCAATATTTTCAGATTTTCTTGTCCTGTTCATCTCCATCTCCCAAACTCTGACTCTGCTTCATCTCCAGTACACTCGTGATTTTTCTAGTCCGCTCCTGTGCTTTTTTTTCCCTCTCAGGCATTTTTCATTGAAATAATGTGAACGGTTTCACTCGTCAGTCTTCTCTGTGGTCTATTACCAGAAGAACAAGAAGCAGTCTCTTCTATTTCACAGCTCAGTTTTTGTTGGACAAACTTTTACATTTCTTTCTTAGCATCAAAAAGTGTTTTTGTTCCTCCAGGGAATAATATTTCGAAGAAAGCTGGGTACAGCAGTTTGAATTTCACACCTGCTTCTCAATACTCCTTATAAAAGAAGCTGAAATCCCTTATAAGATCCTCCAAAGCTAGCTACGGAAACAAAATCACCACGGATTCTATGGACAACCACAATCAAGAATATCAATGGCAACACCCAGATCTGTTCTGAGTTACAGTACAAAGGCATGAAAATCACAAAACCAACTGATATTGCCAACATCCTGGCAGACAGGTTCAGTGCTAACTTTACCCCCCTCTCACCCCCTATAGGGCCCATATCTATACAGGAAGAATGGAGAGTCCCTGTAATCACAACACAGGTAAAAGCTGCACTCTCTAAAGCCAAAAACACAGCATCCATGGGACTGGACAAGGCTGTGTTTTACATGAACTGGCTACCCACCTAAGCTCCATGTTCAATCATAACCTCACATCAGGCTTTGTGCCCACTGAATGACGCACAGCAACTGTTATCCCACTCCAAAGGGGGAGCCATCACTAATCCTGGGAACTATCGCCCTATTAGCCTGGCAAGCCTGGTCTGCAAGGCCATGGAACATATCATCAAGGAACTCATAAACAAAGACACTGGTAACCTCCAAACTCTGGACCCCATCCAGTTCGGGTTTGTGAAAGGCAGATCATGCCTCCTATACCTGACTGACTTCTTTGAGGCAGTCACCAAAGCCATAGATGATGGTAAGGTGGTTCACACAGCCTATCATGACCTCGCCAAGGCTTTCAACACCATCCCCCATTCTGGAATTATAGGTAAACTCACTAAACTAGGTATAAATCCCTACATCACAAGATGGGTTGCCAACTGGCTCACTGACAGAATCCACACTGTAAAAGTGCAGACTCCAAATCTGACTTCAAACCAGTGACAAGTGGAGTACCACAGGGTTCAGTCCTGGGACCTCTCCTGTTTAGTATCTACTTCTCTGAAGTACAGGCTAACGCAGCAGGCCTCTGGCTAATGAAGTTGGCAGATGACTGCAACCTAAGAGCCATAGTCGAGTCACCAAATGAAGTGGACATCCTACAGAAGGGCCTCACTGAGACAGATGCCTGGTGTCAGAGCCATGGCTTCAAGCTCAATGCCAAAAAGTGCATTGAGATCCCCTTTGGTAAAAACTCAGTACCCATGAACTACCACATGGGCAGCAGTCTACTTAACACCAAATGTGTGATAAGAGACCTTAGGACCCAGGTGGGCAGTAGTCTCTCCTTTAATAATCACATCACCATAGTAGTCAGGAAGTCCTTTTACGTGGCACACCATCACAAAAGGGTTCTCGTTCAGGAAAAAAGAGGTCACTGTTACCCTATACTCGACACTCATTAGACCCATTATAGAGTACAACTTCCCTTTTGGAATGTACCTCACAAGACATCTGCAGCAGCTGGAAAGGCCACAGAAGTACCTCACAAAGAGGATTAGTGGTCTCAAACAGATGCCCTAAACTGACCATCTCAAAAACTCCAGCTTTACTGCGTAGCATATCGCCTACACCGAGGTGATCTCTGCCTAACATATACAGCTATGTCAAACCCAGAGCTGTTGGACATGTTATACCTAAAGAAATCCCAATCCCTCCAAGCTACACACTCTAGGGACCTAAACCTTGTCACCACAATAAACAGGACATGCTGGAAGGATAGATTCCTGTCCCAGAGACTTCCCATACTCTGGAACAAGCTACCCATCTATGTCAAGCAAAGTACCTCAATAGCACTCCAAGAAAAATCTTGATGAGTGGATGGGAAATAGGAAATACACCCCAGGGATCACTTCTGTAGCTCTGCTGGACAGTGGCACAGGAAAATAACTTTCTTGGGTGGCATTAAGCCAGGTAACCTTGTTGGCTAGGCTTACTTAGACCCTTGGGCCGATAGCCTAGTACCTACCTATGAACCTATAATGGAATAAATGTATTCCTCTTCTGCCTGGTGTACAAGTTGTCATTCTTTACAAACACTCTACTGTCTCTACTTTTAGTACTTTGTCCTTCTCAAACAGTTTTGTCACAATCAGCTCCTTCTGCTGGTTAAATTGCATTTTTACTATTAAAGGTCTAGGCTGTTTTCTCATAGCCAGGTTGGCAGTGGTTTACTATCAAAATGTCGATCACCCATCATCGACAACACTAACGTGAACTCCGAACAGCGACTGTTGGGATGTCGAACACCGATATTCCGAAATGCAAAATCTCACCCCCGTTGGACCCATGGTAGCACTTGTTTTGTGGTGTAGCGGTCGGAAATGTCGATGTTTGGTGTTTTAGTTCGATATCTTGAGGAATCGGCATTACAGCTTTCGCATAAAGGAGTCAACAGTATGTACATTCGACAATGGGCAATTGACATTTTGATAGTAAACCGTTGGCAGCGTGCATGCAATGTGCCCTTTCAATTAACAATTCCTGTTTTGGAATACTAGTCCAGTTACTTATTTGTGCTTTCATGACAGTAATACAGTCTGTTCCTTACAGCTTCTCAGCTACAGTAGAAAATCTCAGGTTTCCTCTATGTGCATTGTCCTCTAATTCCATTATTTTTTAAACATCTCTTCTTGTTCAGTTTCACATTCAGCCAGCCTTTTCTTCATTTCAACCTCTGAGTTTTGCAGTTTTATTACCTCATCTGAGTATCTGTTTAAAGACTCTACCTTTTTTCCCACCTTTTGTTTGAGTTGATATACTCCATCAATGTTTCATTTATTGTAGTCAGCTCTGCATGCAATTGCTTTATACTTTCCTCAAGGTTACTGAAAATCATGTCTGAAGCTTGCACTTCCTTTTGTTGAACAGCTACAGTACTTTTCCCAGTCAGTGTTTTTTCATCACCTTTTGTAGTCTATTTTCTTTCAGGTCCTGTACATTTCTTTTTTCCTAACATCCAGGCAGTGCACTTACTAGTCAGTTATTGAAATTTACTCATAAATCCAAATTCACTGGCTTTCTTTGCTAAGTTTCTGTTTTCACACTGGGAGAGCCAAAATGAAGAGGTTGCACAATGTCCAGCCATCTCGGAAGTCTACTTATGTTAGATTTTAGTCATTACTTTTGTTAAGTTTTGCAATCTTTCTAGCCCTTTTCCTTTAACCTTATATTCTGTGATACAGCTCAATTTTTTATGCATATATTTTACTGGTATTCTGACTATATACATCAAAATACACTAACTTTCTTCATACATTAACAGTGTACTCTGCATTGCTAGTTTTTATATTAAAAAAGGCAAAATAAGTTATGCAACACAGAAAAGGCAAGCCTAGTTATTCATAATAAAATTTCAGGTAACCTTCCTTCATCCTTAACCTTCTGCTCATGCCTCCTACCAAGATAAGCCTTTCACACCATATTCTACAAGAAGAAGAGATCATTGCTTACATTTGCCAATCATTAATCATTACTACATTCTACCACTTAAGTCTTCCACCAGAGTTCCAACAGGGCAGAAAAGCCTGCACATAGGAGTTTAGTCTGTAAACTGATGGCATGCCACAGGCCTAAACCTGGTCACATATCAAGATGCCACTCAAGCTCAATCCTCCACATCATTTCCCTACAATATCTTCCCATCCACTAAAAAAACAATAATTACAATTCATACATACCACCCCCACACACTGTACTACTCATTACTATTAATTACAGTTTGCTCTGCCACTTGATCACACAGCTATCCTTGCCAGCCTCACTGCAACAGACCAATTCAGGCATCTTTCTGTAAGAAGCCTTCCCCTTTTAACCTCATCCTCTCATTTTCTGATTGCCTCCAAGTGCCCCAAATCATTCTTTTGCCATTGGAATTTCCTTGTCTAACACTTGCTGAATAACAATGTTCATGTTTTTTTTTTCATCATCACCTCTACACATCACTTTGAATCCTCTAAGTTAACTTAAAACAGCCGTATACCCCACAACTTTAACTGTAACAAATCTTGGAAAGAAAAAACATCATTTCACATCAGGCCTCCTCATCACCCTCTTACTCTAGCACATATTTATATAATGGCAACTAAAGTAATGTGTACCATTCTTGTCTCAAGCTCCCATATCTCCTCCTGCCCCATTTTTTAGATATCCACATGTAAAACTCTTGTTCCGCGGTGGTGCAGCGGTAGCATTGTTACCTCACAGCAAGAGGTTATCCCGTTCGATTCTCAGCTGGAGTGTGGGGAGTGCCTTCTGTGTGGAGTCTGCATGTCCTCCCTGCGGTTGGGTGGGCATTTGAAAGACAAGCGTAAATGGGTGCACCTTCGTTGAAGGTTGAACATCGAGCTGGCACCTCGGCGTTTCTGAAAATCTACTGCCAATCATTAGCGGACCGAAGTTCCGCTGTGGTGACCCCTAACCGGGAAAAGCCGAAAGACAACAACAACAACATGTAAAACTCTTGCAGTGGTTACTGAATGCTGGGTATAACTATCAGCTTATTTTCTCTGTTGTTTTTGTATGTAAATACTTGACTCTATTGCAAAGTACTGCTGCATGTAATTCACAATGCTGTTAATACAATATGTACTTCCATTATGTTTTGTATCCAGATTTTAAAAGTGTACAGCTGCAGTTCATAAATACATTGTGGCACACCATAAAATAAATGTAGTAATGCATCCCCCAAATAATTCCTTATAAATATGAGCCATTTGCCCAAAAAAAAAAAACATGGCAGCTGGATTTTGAGCTTCTGCTTGGCACAGGAAAGACTCGGAGGTTCAAGGAAGGCCAACAAGAAATTACTTCAGTGACAGTACAGTTCAAAGCCTTTTAGCAGTTGTTAATCTGCATAAAGTCTAGACTGTACTCAGTTGAGTAGAAATGGGTTTGTTGCTAACCTTTTGCCAAAGACAGAGCAGAATTTTTAGAGACACCTGTGGTCGAAGGATCCTAAAGGACAGTCCATTCATTCTTGCTTAATCTGGAAACTAATGCAACATTTTGACTGAAACAGCAGTGACACCTGAAGAAATTTTATTAGTAACAAACAGTCTTAAGCTGTTGTGTATCATCCTGAAAGAAACAAACTATTCCTTTGAAAATCCTAGGAAAGTAATTTAATTCAAGAATGGCAACAGCGGACCATCACAGATTAGAAGGCGGCGAACAACATTGATTGGTCCCATTCAAGCTTACAGCTGAATTTTTTAACATGTTCATTAAAAGAGAGAGTGAGAACAAGATGCATATAGACATAACTGAATATTATCACATTGAGACTAATCTAGGTCCTAGACAGATGGGGGGTTCTCCACTAATCAGCACCTGTTTTAAGATTATGTGTGAAGACTCCACTAATCAGTAACTGCTTAAGATTATGTGTGAAGGACTCAAACCAGGAAGTTTCTTGTGATAACACACGAGATACCCTGGTGTCTAGAAATTCATCTTGATGACTACAGTGGTCAGGTCAGTCAGGCTGAACCTACAGACAATGAGACTGCATGACTGAAAGGGCCATAAACCAGTTGTTTAATGATTAGGAATTATTAATACTAGTTCAAACACTGAGGCAGGATGATACACAGCTAGGGAACCATATATAATGAAACTATAAAAGTCAGGGAATATGCATGGCTGAAAGTCTGTCACTGTGTTACTGATTGTCTATGAGGTATGCAGGACCTTGAGATTTCACCTGAAAACCATGATGCTGATAATGGCAAATGGGTTGGGACCATAATGTATATAAATGGAGGACTGAAAAAGCCTCATGATTAATCAGGTAGCTTTGGGTCCTTTAACCTCAACAGATAGACCCTCCCGCCTTTTTCCCTTTCTTTCCACCCCCCCCCCCTCCCAACACACACACACACACACACTTCTATCACTGGAACATTAAACCCATACTTTCTCCTCATTGGAGTGCTTTTTCTGAACTGTTATCTGGTTCAGCCAACCCACTCGTGCACTTCACGCTGTGCCCAAACAGAAAGCACCATCAAACTAGTTATAATTGGTAAAACAATGCACCTCTTCCATCCTCCCACTGGTCAGCCCCTCATCAACACAGTATTTCCAATTTGCTTGACCACAATGATGCCTGCCCACTGAATTTTCAAACACTGTTTTTTTTTCCCATTGTTTCCACTGCTTCCCACTGTGGATGGCTGACCAACTTTTTTTTTTCCTAAAGCACAGCAGACATCCCTTTAGCTTCTTTTTTTAGTAAAGAAAGCAATGTTAGTCTATTGGTGCAGTGGTCCTTAATGCATCCTGCCCTGGCCCACCCTAATATAGATCTTCTAATGTTAAAAAAGTGTGTGTGTGTGTGTGTACATCTATATATATATATATATATATATATATATATATATATATATATATATATATATATACACACACACACACACACACATATCCACACACGTGCACACACACACCTATCAATTCACACATTCGTTAAGGTTGTAACAAAATGTAAACTGTAGTTGTCCGAATTTGCCCTGTGTTGGGGCAAAAGTGCTTAACATTTCTGTGTACAAGTCAATAAAGTTCTACTTACTTTAGTAATTTCAGGACAGTTTTTCAGTCTGGATAAGTGCTTAAAAGATGATCTTCAGAGATTTCTGTGGCTTATTACACTTTTGGATTATTCACTAACATACCAAGTCATTAAGGTTCTTTTCAACATTTT
Source organism: Protopterus annectens (assembly GCF_019279795.1). Taxonomy (NCBI): domain Eukaryota; kingdom Metazoa; phylum Chordata; order Ceratodontiformes; family Protopteridae; genus Protopterus; species Protopterus annectens. The sequence goes on from NC_056750.1 coordinate 542,298,859, forward strand.
ACTGTACAGGCAAATGATTACAACCGTATTATACCACCTGACATTTAATTAGGGCTGTACTTCTTCCTAAACAAACTGCTACTTCAGTATATTGTCTCTTAAATTCAATGGAGAAAATAAGTCTAATATATGAAAACTATATTCTTAGACTTTCCTCCTGTAACTTTTCCATCTACTAAAACACAATTGAGTACTCTCCTTTTTTTAATCCTGTGTGCATCACACACACACAGATACACAGACAGAGACACAGTTTCTTCATGCAGTCGTTTACTGATCTGTTTTTTTAAACATTTCCAGGATATCCCACTTTCCTGTAAAGCACCACCACCATCTACAGCAATATAAAAGGCTCCCTCCCTTGCATTCATGGCAGGAAGTGTCTGATCATTTAATGATCACAACTGCTGAACTACTCTTTTGCATCTGGCGTCTGCAATGTTTTCCTTTTAATTATTGCCAGAGGATTTAGTTGTGCACATTTTTTGGGGGGTTGCTTTCTGTCTGAATAAAATGCAGTGACCATCACACAAGGGAAAAATAGTGAAGGAAATCCTGTATCCCTGATTGCAGTTTGCTTGCTGTTTGTGACATTTCCAACACTTGCATCATTACTATGACTACTTTAGGAATACTGTTGCTAAAATGCACAAAAAGAGTTATTTTCTCCATTGTTAACCTTGTTCAGTAATATTTTGTGGACTACTCTGATGTATGTATGAAACCTGCATAATTTCAGCACAGAAACAAACCCAGATTCTGAACCAGTATTCGAAGAGTAGGAAACACTTCTATTTTCTTCAGGAACAGCCATAGCTAAATTTGTCATACATTTATTTTTCACCACTAGCAAATCTGTAAATATTGCAAAGTAAAAATGAAAAGTTTAAAAGTATTTAATTTGTCCTGGGCTCTGTGTTTAACAGCATTTACTTCTTCAATAATTACTCTGTTTCCCACACTACCACCCCACAGCCCAAACTATTATATATTATCGCTTCAGTTGGGTCTTTCTTGGGTCAATGAAACCTTGAACAATGAGAAAAAAGGAAAATATTGGCCGCTTAGTAAAACTCTCCGCTTAGTATAATCAAGTTAATAATTGAAAAAGTTAATACAGGGAGAGTGGCATAACGAACTGTTAATGACACACACTATCAAACCTTGAAAATGGCGCCAAATGTGTAAATTCAAAATCTCAGCAGTATCGGCAGTTTTTCACTTCACCGCAAATATATTCAGACCAATTCCTCTCATTCAAGGTTCGTATGTATCTTCTTACATATCCAAATAAGTCGCAGTGTAGAAAACAACATAAATTCACAAGTACGTTATATAAAATAAAGATGTAGTTTATTGAAAAATACAATCTGGCAAGCGCTTTCACCCGTAGGCTTCATCAGGCCAATAGAATAACAAATTCTAAGTGCTGCCTTTATAGTACTAAAACATGACATCACTTCCTTAAAATCAATTAATAAAATATATTTATATTTAAAAACATATGTATCAAAATAATTGTTAAAATAATTAATGTACTCAGTGACTAATCATGTAAGAAATTCATATTTGTACAAAACAAAACCTAGCGTAAAGCTCCGCTATGTTTTAAAAACATAAATAAACTGAAAAGCTTTCCTTTGTAATGGTACAAATATGTTGCACTAGATTCTTCATCTAGCACTTGCACCGCTTAGAATATTCTTGCATAATTGTTATTTATTATGTCACTTTATTCAAAAGAGAGTAAACTACTGTTTCAAATGACTAGTAACAGAAAGTTTGTTTACTGTAAATTTCAAGTTCCATAGCTAATAAGGAGCAAAATGTACGAGACAACCACAGAACTGAACTATTATAGATTGAGACTAAACATCCCTTTGCAACGTTCGTTGCGTGTATAAATCACTGCAATCTTTTCTCTATACCGTTCAGTTACTAATAACCTACGGAGCATACAAAGCAGTGTCAAAACTAGACAGTTGTAAGGGATGATAATATAGACATGAAACATCCATTTACAACGTTCATTACATATGTAGGTATGTCACCGTTATCTTTATACTTAAGTACAATTGCCAGAACTAAAGATTAAATCCACAATATCCAGTTTAAAACAATTTTGCGTACCAATTATATATTTCCTAGCTAACGAAATGCCATCATACCCAAATTACTACTTAAGCTTAACTTACTTAAATGTTACTAATAACAAACGGAGCATACAAAGGAGTGTCGAAACTAGACAGTTGTAAGGGATGATAATGTAAACATAAAACATCCCTTTACAGCATTCATTACATATGTAAATCTGTCACCGTTATCTTTATACGCAAGTACAATTGCCAGAACTAAAGATTAAATTCAATTTAAAACAATTTCGCATGCCAATTATGTATTTCCTAGCTAACGAAATGCCATCATACCCAAGTTACTAATTAAGCTTAACTTACTTAAACTAATGACAAAAATGAAAATAAAAATTATGAAATCATAATGTGTTATTTGTTATTTAACATGTCATGTATACAAGCAAAAACTCATCTTCCTAGTATAAAAATAGCAAAGTAAATATCAATAAAATATGTATCAATTAAGTATACACAATGGTATAAAGCACTACTTGTTCAATCATACCATATAGTGCATAATCATATCATGTTCCCCTATATATATATATATATATATATATATATATATATATATATATATATATATATATATATATATACTAAATAGCCTTCTAGAAGTAAGACACAGATGAGAAAGTAAATTATTACAAATAAGAAGTGTATATTTATCTATAGATATAGCCTACATAGGGTGGAAATAGCAAACATATAAAAATCTATAAATATATATATAAAATATAGCACAATTATGTGTCATATATACAACGTAGAATGAAGAAAAAGCAACTAAGATATATAATATGCATATGTAATAAAGAATATGCATATATACCTAAACATTCAGCATAAGAAAAGTACAGTTTTGTACCTACCATAAATGTAGATGTCCGATAGGAATGCATCTGCAGTCCTTACAAATGGGTTGTCCTGTCGTCAGGCAGCCCTTCGATTCCAAAGTCTGGGTCTGGCCTCGGCTGGTGTCGCACTTCACCCGACGTCATAGCTGCAGTTATTCGGGTATAAAGGCATCAGCCGACGCCATTTTCCTCAGTGTTTCTTGCCCCAGATGCCAGGTGCCCTCTAGGAAGGCTAAATTTGGATAAATGCCAATGATTCCAAATAGTAGAGAGCAAACACAAAAAATAAGCATGTATGTACATATATACAAATACACCATAATAGATTCCCCCAGCTAGCTATAAGATGGGCAAATACCCTAGGAGTACCACAGAGGTGGTATCTCTGACTGCAGATGCATTCCTATCGGACATCTACATTTATGGTAGGTACAAAACTGTACTATGTCCTTCAAGGATGCATCTGTAGTCCAAATGGGTAGAATACCATAGCCAAACTGGGGAGGAGGAAAATAAAGTTATGGTGTAGTTAAGATCCCTTGCAAAACAGCAGTGGCAAAACCTGCTCGGGATCTAGAGTATAAAGGTAAATTATAATGCTTGGCAAATGTATGCACGGAGCTCCAAGTAGCAGCCTCTAAAATGTCCTTGGTAGCCACGGAAAGCTGTGGTAGTGGCTGTAGCCCTTGTAGAGTGAGGCCTGATGTTTTCTGGAGTTTTCTTTCCATGGTAGGAGTAACAAAATCTAATGCAATTTCCTATCCACTTGGAGATTGTCTGTTTTGAAATTGCTTTTCCTTCCATTCCTGTTGCATATGCTACCAGTAGCTGGTCAGTTTTTCTATTGCCCTTGGTCCTGTCCAGGTAGTAGCGTAATTGTCTATGTACATCCAAGGTATGCAACAGTCTTTCTCCCCTGTTCTGTGGGTTGGGAAAGAATGTAGGTAGGTGGATAGCCTGATTTAAAGATACTCTGGAGACCACCTTAGGCATAAAAGTAGGATTTGTTCTCATGGACACTCTATCTTGATGGAAGATCAGGAAGGGTTGTACTGCCATTAATGCCTGTAGCTCAGATACCCTTCTTGCTGAAGTGATTGCCAGCAGGAAAGCAGTTTTCCATGATAAGTATTGTAATTCTGCTGTTGCTGCTGGTTCGAAAGGAGGAAGTGTCAATTTTTCTAGCACAAAGTTCAAGTCCCATGCTGGCAATGGTGGCTTCCTAGGAGGTTTTACATTTTTAATTCCTCTCAGAAACTGCCTGAGCAGAGGATGTGAGAAGACTGGAGGATCCAAGTCGTATTCTTCTGAAATAGCTGATGCATGAATCTTAATGGAAGAATAGGACAGGCCTTTGTGGAAGAGCTCTGCCAAGTATTCCAGGATGTTGGCTATGTTTACCAGTGACACATCTTCTCCTTTTGCAGTACTACAAAAGAGATATCTTTTCCATTTTGCTGAATAATTTTTCCTTGTTGAGGGTCTGCGAGCCTCCAGGATAATGTCTTTAACCCTTTGGGATAAATTTGGGTTAATTGGTCTTATGCAATGTTCCAGGCAGTCAGCTGCAGAGTTTTCAGGTTTGGATGCAGGATGTTGTAGTTGTTCTGTGTTAACAGCAAGGGAACCAGGGGTAGGGGCCATATTTGTTCCCGAGACATGCTCCTCAGTAATGGGTACCAATGTTGTCTTGGCCAGTCTGGAGCTATCAGAATGATCCTTGGACGGTCCTCTTTGATCTTCAATAGCACCTTGTGCATCAAAGGAAGTGGTGGGAATGCATATGCTGTCAGGTTTTTCCAACTGAAAGATAGGAGTCCACCTTCCAAGCAAGTGGGTGGTACGTCCTTGTGCAGAATTTCTTTAGCTGGTGATTGCGTGGGGATGCAAATAAGTCTATTTCTGGGAGTCCCCATTTCCTTGTAATGGTTTTGAAGATGTCCGGATGCAGCATCCATTCGTGGGCATCCGTGGTAGTCCTGCTTAATATGTCTGCTAGAATGTTTTCTTTTCCTGGTACAAAAATTGCTTGTAACTGAATGTTGTAGCTCAGGGCCACATTCCAGAGGTCCAGTGCCATCCGCATAGAGGGTAATGTGTGCCTCCCTGTTTGTTGATGTACCACATAACTGTGGTGTTGTCTGTCCTTATCATCAACTGACCTTGTCGGAGAAATGGTCTGAATGTCTGAATTGCCAGTTTTACTGCCAGCATTTCCTTTAGATTTATGTGTAGGTGCAGCTGGTCTTGAGTCCATAAACCTTGTATGCACTTGTCCAGCATGTGGGCCCCAACCGAGGTCTGAGGCGTCCGTCGTGATGGTTTGGCTTGGTTGAGTGCTGTGGAAGGGCAATCCTGTGTTTGACTGACAGGCCTGAGCCCACCATAGGAATTCTTGCTTCAGGCATGGAATTATTGGAATTTGGGTTTCTAGGCTGTGCTTGTGTTGAGACCATAAATTCCTTAGGTACCACTGTAACTTTCTCATATGCAGTCTGGCATGTGGAACCAATATTATGCAGGATGCCATGAAGCCCAAGGCTTGCAGGACTTTTCTTGCTGTTAGATGGTTCTGCTTTGTTAATGCCAAGAAGTAGAGAGGTAGATGTTGCTGTTTCTCTACTGTTAGGAATGCCATTTGTTTTGATGTGTCCAGCTCTGCACCCAAAAAGGTTATCCTTTGGGATGGTATCAGCCTTGACTTTTTTATATTGACTGTATATCCCATGGCTTGTAGTAGGTAAATGACCCTTTTCAAGTCTTCTGCTAGCTTGTTTTTGTTGTCCGCTTGTATCAGGCAGTCATCCAGGTAAGGGTAGATTTGGATTCCCTGAAGCCTGCAATGAGCAATTACTGATGCCAGGCATTTCGTGAACACTTAGATAAGCCAAAGGGCAATGCTGAGAATTGATAATGCTCTGATCCTGCAAGAAATCTGAGGTATCTTCTGCAATTTGGTCGTATGGGGACGTGCAGGTATGCCTCCTTGAGATCTAGAGTTACCAGCCAAGACTCCTTGCCCAGCATGGGAAGAAGCTGCTGTAGAGTCAGCATTTTGAATTTTGGAACAATGAGGAATGTGTTTAAAGCGGGCAGGTCGAGAATAGGTCTCCATTTGCTCTTTTCTTGGTACCAGGAAGAGTCTGGAGTAAAATCCCTTTCCTTGCTCCATAGATGGTACCTTTTCCACAGCTCTCATCCTTAATAATTGAGATATTTGTTTTAGAGCTTCTGCCTTTTGATTTGGAGGTAGGTTTGGCATTCCTCTCTTCCCTGGTAGAGTATGGAAGTGAAACCTGTAACCTTGGTCTATTGTCTGCAAAATCCACTTGTCTCTTGGAATGTAATGCCAGTTTGTTGAAAATAAGGCTAGCTTCCCGCCTAAGGGTGCTTCTAGTTGTTCCCTGGTAGGCGGTGCCAGAGCCAAGTCACTGTGACTGTCCTGTAGTTGCGGTGGTGGCTGTGTCTGTACCTCGCTGGTTGTTACCCTGCCACTGGCGTCCCCTGTAGGCACCCCTGGATTGGCTTCTGCCTCTTGAACGCCTATTCCTGCCTCTCTGAGCTCTGGAGGAGTCTGGAAAGGACCAATTCTTGGAGGGCCAATTCCTGCTAAACCTTGGAGGTTGGACCTGTAAGAAATCTTTCACTGTTTGGACAGATTTTGCCTTCTCTTCCATCTTCTTCAGCACCTGTTGTGCAGGAGAGCCAAACAAATTGATCTTGTCCATGGGAGCATCTAGTAGCTTTGATTTGACATGGTCTGGTAAGGCCTGCTCTTTTAACCATGCATGCCTTCTGATAACTGTGCCAGTCATGGCTGATCTAAAGGAAGCCTCCAGTGCATCATAGCCGCATTTTAAAGAATGGTTACTGACTTGCTGAATGTTATGTACCATTTCCTGAACAGATTTTTTGTCTAATGGTTCATCCGAGGACAGCTTTTTGGTTAATTGGTCTAGCATAAATTCTTGATACTGGATCATGTGAAATTGACAGTTCAAGGCCCTAGCTGAAAGAGTAGCAGAAGTGTAAACTTTTTTACCCCATCTCTAAGGACCTGGATTCCCTTTCAGAGGGAGGGGTTTTGGCAGAGGTAGCTGCTACAGCCTTAGGTCCTTGGGAGATAGTCTCGGATCTGCAAAGGAGCCTTATACAAATGGTAATGCATGTCCGGGACCCTGTAGTACCTATCGGACTTAGCAGGGGCCGGAGGTAGAGAATCAGGAGCAGTACAAGCATCATTAAATGCATCATCTACAACTGAAAGAACTGGAGGTATGGCTAAAGGCCTATGTTGTGGTAAATGCAGAAAGGTTCTAAGCCTTTTTCTGGAGTCCGAAAAATCCTGGCCATGCCACTGAAATTGTTCCCTCATAGCATGCAAGGTTTCCCCAAAGGAAAATTCCTCAGGCGGAGAGGCAGAAGGGATGGACTCTTCAGCATCAGAGTCTTCATAAGGGGAGAAAGGAGCCTCTGGAGGGTCTGTATCATCTGAATCATCAGAGGAATCGTCTGTAGAAACTGGCTCAGGGGCTCTGCTCTAGGCCTCTTCTCTGGAGGTGGGTGAGACGCCCTGTCTGGTTGAGGTTGGGATCCCGGATTAAAGAAATGAGATCCTCTGCTAAACTAAGCATTTGTGAACTAGAGCTAGGCCTGTGAGAGGGTCTTAGCAGGCACAGATTTAGTAGCTTTAGCTGCTTTAGCCCTGGCAAAGGCCTTAATGGACATGGCTGCAGGTGGCCTAGCAGCTCCACGCAGGGGTTGAAATATCCAAGGGAATAGTGTCAGATAATTCCTGAGAAACTGCAACAGCAGGTGGGATTTCAATTCCACCAGGTTGGAAGAGGCCGCTGAAGGAAGAACGCTTGCTCGGTTTCAGTAACCGCGGTTTCGGCTGAAACCGTCGGTCCTGCTTTTAGATATTTATGAAAGTCGGATCCGACGGCATAATATAAGCAAAATCGAGCCGAAAACTCCTCAGCAAATTCTGAGTTAAAAGAAGCACAGGCTAGACAAGCTGCTACGCTGGGCCTAAACAAGGTAAGCAGTAAGAGTGGAAATCTTTATGAGGTATTTGTTTCCCACAAGTTAAACAGTTATTCACTTTTTCCTGACATCGGCTGAGGCAAGAAAGAGTCCTTTTAGAAGTCTTCGGTAGTATTCGGTAGTAGTAATCTCTGGTTCTGACCGACCGCACTTGCGAACAGCTTCTGCTTCGGCAAGAAAGACTGAGGAAAATGGCGGCTGATGCCTTTATACCCGAATAACTGCAGCTATGACGTCAGGTGAAGTGCGACACCAGCCGAGGCCAGACCCAGACTTTGGAATCCGGCCGACCGAAGGGCTGCCTGACGACAGGACAACCCATTTGTAAGGACTGCAGATGCATCCTTGAAGGACATCACAGGGTTGTTATACCCAGCTGATGTCCATTATCATTAGGTCACTCATTGGAAGTTCTAGCTTGGCTGGAGTTTTCATTTAGTTTTTACTGATTGGTTTTTCAGTGTGACCTTCTCTCTCTCTGTTTTAATTTGTTAGTTGGGATATTTTGCAGTCACCCTAATGATAATGGACATCAGCTGGGTATAACAACCCACTCTGCTTGTGCTATGCTGATGAGGTCATAATAAGGCTGAAATATGCATATCCATAGCTAGTGGGGTTTGGCTTTATTGGCCTGAAATTGTCCATTAAAAAGACTTCAAACGTAAAAGTCATGGGCAATCAGAATCGCCATATAGCTGAAACACCTGATGTTCATAAGAGTCATTTGCACATATCCCATGTGCCTCTGTTACAGGAGGTTTGGGAGATCACTCATTGGAAGTTCTAGCTTGGCTGGAGTTTTAATTTAGTTTTTACTGATTGGTATTTATATATAACATGTATGTATGTATGTATATGAATATATTTGCTGACCAGGGAAGAATATCAGGTCAGGTTGGAAGTCTGTTGAGACCAGAAAATTAAGTACCAGAGTCTTTAATGAATTATCAACAGTTTGAGAAAAATGAATTTTAAGTTTGTCTGTCTTTTCGGCTTTTCCCGGTAAGGGGTCGCCACAGCGGAACTCCAGTCCGCTAATGATTGGCAGCAGATTTTTTTTTTTATGGTGCAGAGTTGCCAGCCCAACGCCCAACCTTCAGCAAAAGCATACCCATTCACGCATGTCTTTCAGAAGCCACTCAACCGCGGGGAGGACATGCAGACTCCACACAGAAGGCACTCCAGCCGAGAATCAAACAGGAGAACCTCTTGCTGTGAGGCAACAACGCTACCGCTGTACCACCTCGGCTTATAGAAAAGTGAATTTTAAGAAGAATGATTATTCTAAAGCTATGATTTGTGAATAAAATTTTAGAGCAAATGAAATTAACAGGTATTCTCCAGGAAGTGGAAGAATGTTCTTGAATCATTTAGTATAAATGGGCAATTAGGTAGTAACCTACTATATGTTTACAAAAAAGTAAAATTTTGAAACATTGGTCTAAAAGAGGTCAAAAAGGATACAGTAAGCAATGCTGGGAAGAAAGGAATGATGGGATGTGGGGCTTGTGCACAATGTAGGTATATTTATGATTCAGGAAATATTGCAATGGCTAATCATCCCAGGGTTTTGGCCCCAAATGGGTTATTTAACTGTAATACTCTAAAGAGGTGGAATTTGCTGCCCAATATATGTCTTACCCTGCTTTCTTGATAAGGAAAACAGAGTTACTGGGAAGAGAAATGACCAGCTTGTGTATCCAAAAAAGAGGTGGGGACCAGAAAAATGCATTATGTAGACATGCTGCTGTCTGTATTGGTTTTGTATTTTTTTTTTATTTTATTTTGAAAAAGGTACTTCAATTTAATAAGGTGGGTGGGGTAATTTGGAATGCATATTTGGAAGTGAGGAAGTTACATTACTGATTACTATGGCAGTTTACATATATTTGTCAAGTTATAATATTAATGAATATTTTACAGTGCTTTTTAGAAATGATTTCCTTATGTCAGCTTATTTTATAGGATGACTGGAGTGGTGCTTTTAATCACCTGCTCTTTGTTTGATTATATTTAAACTATGTATTTTAAGTAGCCATTTATTCTGAAGGTATTCCAGCATTACAAGAAAAAAAAAAAACACTTAATGAATTGATAAGTGTACATCCTGTTAGTGCCAACGTTTTATATTTTTTGGGTTTAGTTTACATTGGCTGGATTTTAGCTCTGATTGGTAAGTGAAGTAAGCAGCTGTAAACAGGGAGCAGAACTCTCTCTCAAACTCTTTCAGAAAAAATGGGAAGCTTTCTTAAAGTGATGAGCTTAAATATTACGATATCTAGTAAGAAAACAGTTCAGGCGTTTGGCTTTGTTAAGGTAAGGCAATGACATTCCCTTATTTTGGAAAAACAATAACTGGCTTCCAAAAATCTCAAGATAGTCTAAACCAAATGTGAGCCACACCTTCACCCATTTGCCCTCTGCTGCTGCTGTTGCTGCAAAAAAAAAAAAACTCTGTTGCAACTTAACTCCTTCCTTCCTTATCTATCAATGCACAAACAAGATCTAATAAGCAAGATTTCCTGCACTCCAGCTATTGCATCATTGTGCCACCAGTCACAAAACACCCAGTTCAAGGCCCTGCCATGCTAAAGTACTCCCACCTTTTCCTGCATCGACATCATTCCAAAATTCTCACTATAAACCCCCCACTCCACTTTCATTCCTCTGTAGGACATTCAGTTGTTTCCTGCCACATTCCATTTTTCTGGATTCTGTTGACTTCTGACAATAATCCTTTATCCTTCTAAAATCTTACATGAAAACATCCAAACAGACAACTGCATGGAGTTCCTGGTCTTTCATCCAAAGCCTTCAAACTCAAGACCCCTACTTGCATGTCACATGACTCGCAGCTGTACCGTGTAAAATCTTATTATGTTTGTTTTGCATGTTTACCTTTTGCACTATTAACGTTAAAATAAAAGATTTAATAAATGCTTCTGTTAAGTGCTTCACTAACATGCTGACACACACGAGGTGGTAAACAATAAACTCAGACCTTGGGGCAACTTCCCTGATTTGGAGCATATGACACCAATGTACTTTTCTAGACCTTTTCTTCATCTCAGCACTTGATGTTGTAAATGACAAGGCAAAGCAGACAACAAAGAAAGACAACTTAGTGGCTGCTTTTAACATCTTTAAGTCTTCATTCTTGAAATGTTGGGCAATATTTGCTCACTGTTGATATAAAACATGCAACCAACCGACAACTTTCACGCATTCATTTTCACATCTGTTTTATGCAAATTCAGAGTCATAGGAAGCTGGATTCTAACCCAGAAGCAATCAGTGTATGGTAATAACTCTACATGGAACACAAGTGCTTCTATGGACAAAGGCCACACCCCAGAAGCAATCTAAACACTGCCAATCCATCTAACCATGACTTTAGGGACATGGGAGTATACAGCCTCCAGCAAAAGTCAGACAGGAACAAGCTGAATCTACAAAGACAGCACCCCAGCTGGGGTTCAAGCTGCAGAACAAACAGCTGTGATCTTCTCTTTTCTCAAAAAACTCTTTTATGCCTACCTGCAATTCAAACAGATCTGCAAATGCACTAATGCCTAAGAAACATTTACTAATCACCATATCACACACAATGCCAATTCAGGTCCACGTGCAATAAAGATCACGGAATTACTCATCATGTTTTATTCATTGCAAGTGTGAATCTAACACCTTTCATGCATTGTTTGTCTACACATACCCTACCCCCTTCAGTTTCTCTTCAATTTAGTCCTCCTCAGCAGATGCCTAGCAAGCCATGCGTCTTTTTTTGAGTACGTGAATTCCAGGCCCACCCACTACAGACTGTGCCAAATGTTTTTAAACATAGTCCCATCTTAACCTTTCACCTTATATTCTTTATGTGTTGATTTAGGACCTGCCTGAGAACTCAGGACTGAATGGAAACTTTTTTTTCTTTCATTTAATGTTTACATAGTTTCATAGGTACAGACCTCCTTTATCACATTCAGGGGTCATGGGGTAGAAGGAACCCAGGCAAGCAAAAAGCACAACGCCCAGAACCAAGCCTAGACAAGAAGCAAGTACACTGCAAAATATACACATTGCAGCCTTTCCAAAGGGCAACTTGGAAGAATACCCAATTCAACCTAGTGACATCTTGCTGGTAAGCAGTAGGAAACCAGAGACCCCAGAAAAACCCCACAAGGACACAAAGTAGACATGCAAACTCTACATGGAAGGCACAACTCTTAAATGTCCTCTGCATTCTCTCCAAACAGGCTCCAGTGGACATCACGGCCTAGGTGATGAACAGCTGTATGATTTGTACACAAAACAGAAAAAGCTCTGCTGTGAGTAATGTATATGACAGCTTCTCTCCACCTCCTTCAAGCTGCTATCCAGTTCTACTTTGCTTCCTGCCAATACAGCCTTCTTCACGGGGTGGGGGTAGGGTTAATACCAGGTAATAATGCTGTTTTACTCCAAATATCATTTCATCAAGACTCCTCCATCCAGGAGGAGGTAATAACAGGAAAGGAGGTCAGGGAATGTAAGAGGGCTGCATGGCAGCCGGTGGACAGCTGTTGACACTCACAAGGGCAAAAAAAAAAAAAGTGTGCATAGTGGTCTAAAACAAATTTCAAATCCCACTCAAAACAGCAGACATGTTTTTTTATGTGATAAGTACATCTCAAACTGTCTTTATCATCTATTTGAAAAGAAAAAAAGCAAGGCTGACCTGACTATGAAAAGCATAACTGTAAAGAACGTCAAAGAACAGTCCAGCAAAACCATACTTCAGACAAAAAAAGGACACACGAAGAGAAAACGATTCAACTTTACCAGTCATCCTAGACAAACATAATTCCTGGCTCACATAGCACTTCTGATTTGTTTCCTGGTTGCTAAAAGGTCCCTGGCCAAGATGCAGCAAACATGGTAACACCTGTGCCTTCAAAGAATTATACAGAGGTTACAGCAAATGCAAAGTATTGTCGGGGGGAAAAATAGCACCAGTTGCCAAAATTGAGCACTGTGACCTGTGACCAACATATTTCCTGATATTTCTGATATCCTCAGAACATAAAATCAGCCCTGACAGTCTCAAATTCAACACTCAGGCATGCTCCTCACAGTTCCACTTGCACATGCTTCTTTTTAATTCATTTTTATCTGGTGTAGTCTACACAGAATTATTAACTATCTTTTGCAGGTGTAACAGTTTGGTATGACGCCCAGGTTGAAAGGCAATGGACTACGTATCGCTCACCTTCTAATGTGCACTTAAACTTGGGATTAGTGGAGAACCGTCAGGACAGGTACTTGAGATCTGAAACATCTCTGCAGGACTTGAACAGGATTTGTACCCCTCCCCCAGTGTGTGTATTACTCAGATTAAAGATCTTTACCATGTTATTAAAAAAACACACCCATGGACTGGCCCAAGCCCTCCCCTTAAGTGGTGGATTATCTTAAATTCCTATAAACAACCCTTAAAATTAAACCAGAAGACTTAGCAATTCACCCATAGCACAACTAAAACATTCCTTCTAATTTTTTTAATTATTCTTAAAACAAACATTTTACTGTAATTATGTAAATATGTAATGAGGTAATTGTATCAACAAATCTGTAGGTAGATTGAAATCCAGAAGTATTCCTTTTTCTTAGAAATCTAAGTACTAGAAAGTGAAACTTTATGATTTAGAGACTAAAGAGCATTCTATAAATTATTTTCAAAATAATTAATTACTGTAGAATGTGACAGTATATAATTCTGTGTTTTATTGCAGGTAGATTGAAACCCAAAGCTATACCTTACTTCATAGAGAGTTTGGTACTAGAAAGTAAAATTATGCAATCATTTACAAGTCTTGGACACCAACTTCTATACAATCATAAAAGTGCATTCTACATGTTAGTTTGCTGTAAAAAGGGATATTATGGGATCGTTTTACAGCTGGCAGAATTAATTCCTCTTTTTTTTTTTTTTAAAGCAATGCAGGTAGTACTGATGGACTTTGTGAGTATGACTGCAAGTTATATGTGTTATTCCCAAAACAACTAAATGCAAATCAGTGTATGGTAATAACTCTACATGGAACACAAGTGCCTCTATGGACAAAGGCCACACCCCAGAAGCATATGGAGCCATTTCAGGTTCAGCCTGGGAAAGCCGACATGTTAAGTAACACAGAAGCAAGTAATTGGAGGCAGTAGGAATCAAACCCAAGACTGCTGCAGACCACAGTCATACACTCCTGAACAAAACTGTATACAATTCTCTATTTTAGTGGGTCTCTGTTCTTTCTTTTAAGTAGCATCACAGTTACTACTGTCCATTACTCTGTGCCTTAATACTGTACATTGGTAAGACTGCTAATACTCTTAGCTTTACTTTGCATAATATTATGAATATATACATTTCTAGGCTGCTCAAATTAAAAAAAACTGTACTCATGTTCCACTGTAGCAGAAAAGGGTCTTAGCTAGATCCAGCCAATCTACCCAGTTAACAAAGACAACAAATAAATGAACCTTCCACATCTTTTCTGACATGCTCAGTAAAAAATCTGACTGAAGTATTAACCCAAGCAACTTTTGAGTTTATTTGCCAAGTTTCTTTCAAAAGACAGTTTTCTGTGTTTCTCTTTCCTCAGAGCTCAAACCACAAGCACCCTTGTGAGAAACAAATTATTGTAGCTATCTCCTATCCAAGATATTTGTTTCAACTGATAAGTGTTAAGTATGCTATGGATTTAACAACAAAGCTTGCTGGGGAAATACAAAACTCTTGAAAATGCCCCCAGTGTCTGGATTTGTGATGCAGAAGATGGAGCAGTAACGGTTACCCAGGTTCAATTAGTATTCCCAGTACTGGAGAAGCCAGAAAGGTGGGGGGGGGGGAGAGGAGTCGAGAAGTGTGGCCTGCTCACCTCCCCTGGGGTAGAGAGATGCTTGCACTTGGAAGCACAGCGGTGGTGTGCTTCCCCTGCTGCAGACTGGGGGACTGCCATTCATGCTTCGGTGGGGGGGGGGGGGCACGCAGAGCTGCTTGACAAGAAATGCCACTAGTGGAAGCAACAGGGTGCCCTTCGCTGTCAGCTCAATGTACGTTCCATCCTTAATGCTTCACCTACTGTAAGTGACAGAGCTGTGTGAACAAACTCAAGCCACAAAACAAAACCCTCTCAATCAACCTTGATGTGGAAGAAACCTGCTGACTGTGACAGGACTGATATATAGATATTGGGGACAAAACTAAGCAAAAAGAAATGCCCTTGTGGTGCAGAATATTAAAGAAAAAAAATGGGGTAAAATACTTTTCCTTCATAGCTGCTTCTTCACTATGATCCAAGGATGAGAAAAGGAAAACCATGGAAAGAAGGACAGGATTAAATAAAGAGACAGATCAGACGGTCATTAATCCTTCTACTTTGTGAACTCCAAACGTGGCTGTGCCAGTTCTGGTTTAACATGTGCTGTCACCAGCGCCACCTCCATCCCCAGCCAATTCCCTACCCTGCAGGCTGTACAGGCACAGACATCAGTCTCTCAAAAGGCTACTGTGGTGGTTTCAGGTACTACTCAAACAGCAGGTGAGAAGCTTTTTTTTCAGCTCTTGCTTCTCCATCTAAATAAATGTAGCTCCTGCTCAAGTAGTGTATATTCCACTCAATTTCTTTTGTTACTTCCACTTTGGAAAACACCAAAAATATATTATCTGTAAGCAGCCCTTTTTAATCCTTCAGTGGCCTGTTTACCAGTTCATGATGAGGCAATGGAAAAAACGCAGGGAGAAGAGTAACCTAAGTTACACAGAGTTCTAAGATTGACTTAGTAAAGTAGGTATGGTTAGTAGAAAATGTGATCTTATCCTTGTGGAAAACGAGAAATGGTTATTTTGCATAAGAGGGTCTGAAATTCTTAAAATCCTTCTAGAAGAATAACTGCCACCAACAGGAGAATTTTTATGGTCAAATATCTTGGTGATAAGGTTAGTTTCTCCATAATGTAGATGATATCCACTCCATGGAGACCATATGGCATAATGGTTACTGTCTTTGCCTCCAATGCACAATGTACAAGGTTTGATCCTAACCTCTGAACAATGCCTATTTTGGAGTTTTCATATTCCCTGTGCTGTTTAAACAAACTGCTTTGGGCATCTACTGTGCTGTGCAATACCCTCAAGATAAGAGAACACAGATCACAGACTGCGTGCTTTGGCAGGACTAGCCACTCAACAGTGTCAAAATATGCCTCGAGGTGATCTGGTAATGTTGATTAATGCCATCAAAAATGGGAATGGGTATTTGCTAGTGGTAAGTGGGTTGAGGACCCGGCCTACTCCAATCTACACCAGGGAGCCATGCTAAAGGTGGGAGGGGTGTATGTGTCCTTATTGGCCAGTGTGTGCTCGCCTAAAAGCCCAGCAGCCCTGGGTCAGTAAGCAGCTGGCCATCTGGTGTCCAGTTACCTAGCTTGGGTTACCTGGGACAGCTCTGTTCAGCGAAAGCTAGATGTAAAACCAATCAACCTGCCAAACACTAACTGAAAACTGCCACAACTAGAAGTGGATAACAAGATGGTAAGGAGGTGGCTGAACATCCTATGTATCCAAGAGACAAGGTAGAAGAGTAGTGCAACAAAGTCACCTGGCTTGGGATCTGTAGGCTACTACACAGGAGGAGGAGGACAGCCTAGAAATAGTGTGGGAATTGCAGTAAGGGAGAGGCTTCAGAAAACAGTGAGGGATGTCATCAGAATTAGTGAAAGCCTTATGGTAGTCAGACTCCAGTGTAATGATAGAGCAGTATTCATAATGTCAGCCCCTGCCCAATGGTAGGGTTGTAATAAATAAAGCAGGACAACATGAACTGGTGTTAATAATGGGGGACTTGAATGCACATACTGAGACAGAGAACAGGATATGAGGACTTCCTGGGTCCACATGGGTCGGGCAACAGGAATAAAGGAGAAGCCATTCTACACTTATGTATAGCAAATGGCTTGATGGTAGCCAACACATGGTTCATAAAGAAAGATAGTCACAAGATCACATACAAAAGTGGCCAACATACAGCTCAGGTAGACGTCCTCTTAGTAAGAAAAGGGCACTGGTGTAGAAACAGTGATTGCAAAGTCATTCCCAGTGAAATAGTCATCCCACAACATAAACCCCTGATTGCCACAATCAGCTGCAAGCAGCAGTCAGAGAAGAATCTAAAGTTAACAGAGACCAGGCTGAAGACCTGGAGGTTGACTGAAGAGCACGACAACAGTTCAATGAATTACTCAGGGCTCTAGCACCTCAAAAAGAGGAGGAAATAGGTGGTGTTGAAGAATGGCAGCACCTCAAAACAGAATATGTAAGGGCTACAGAGCAGATATGCGGCCAAACCAGATATGGAAATAAGGTAAATAAGATACATAAGGAACGCTGGTGGTGGAATACAGAAATCCAAGATGTCATCAAAAGTAAGGAGCTGTGCTTTAACAGATCCTGCTCCTATTCCACCTTGGGACCTAAACCTAGTGTTGCAAACCATTGTACATTCTCCCTTCGAATCATCTTCAGACTGTGATCTAAAGTACTTGTCATGGAAAACATTATTTTTGGTGGCAATAACCTCTGCTAGAAGAATTTCAAAAATTCAGGCTTTATCATGTAAGCCATCATATCTGATTTTTCACAAAGACAGAGTTTCCTTATTAACAAATCCCACCTTTCTACCTAAAGTAGTATCAGAGTCTAATATCAATCAGACTATTAATTTGCCAGTATTATTTTCAAACTTTTCAAACAAAGGTGAATACTGTCTGCATTTGCTACATGTTCACAGACAATTAAGTTTTTATTTTCATAGGACAAAAGACATGAGAAAATCTGATAAACTATTTGTCTCCTTTTCAAGTGGTAGGTTTGGTAAACCAGTCAGCAAGGTGGCCTTAGCCAGATGGCTCAAGGGTTGTATTTCCTTCATCTATGACAGAAGGAGAATTGCCTTGCCTAGGCCTGTTAAAGCACTTTCTACAAAATCTGTTGCCACTTCAGCAGTTTTAAAATCTAGAACTTCAATGGATGACATACGTGCAGCAGCTACTTGAGATTCTCCCCATGCCTTTATTACGCATTACAAATTGGATTTGGCCTCTAGGGGAAGAGCATCCTTTGGCTCTATGCTGCTCAGGAATATCCTTCCATGAGTCTTCCCAAGGTCTAAGGTAGCTGGGGACTCTGCCCCATATGCAAAGGATAAAATGAAAATTGACATCATCAGATAAAGAAGTTATGTACTTACCATAATGTTCCATCTGTGTTGTCCATTTTCATTTATCCTCGACTCCTCTCCCTCCATCCCCTGGCCTTTGAAGACTCTTTGGTCGAATGAATAATGCACTTATCTCTTAGGGTAATATTTAAGGCATAGCAAATATGGCTTCCATGTTTATCTATCACTCTATGTCTAATCTGCACACTCAATCTGAGGTAATTGAGAAAGAGATTAGGGGTACAAGTGAAGCTCGAGTGTGTTTTGGTCAGTGCGAGCTATAGTAATGGCAGAGTTGGTCCTAATATTGGAACCAAACTCATATGTCAAGGATAAATGAAACTGGACAGCAAAGATGGAACATTATGGTAAGTACATAACTTCTTTGTTCTGCTCATACTAGAATCAGTTGAAGGAAGAACTTATGTTGCCTGAGCTGCTGGGGGGACTAGCATTTCTGGCATGTCCTCCTTTATCTTCTGGATCAAATTGAGGATATAGGGCACTAGAATGAAAGGAGACTTGCCCATCTTATTAAGGCACCTACTGCCCACCTCCCTACTACTACCAATAATCCAGTGCAGAATTTTATGAGCTGTCTGTTTTCTTAAGTAAAGATGTCTATGTCTTGCACACCCCAAAATATAGACCATGTCCAGAATCACTTAATTTCAAATTGCAACACGTGCCAAAAAGAACCCCTTTTGATTTCCAGAGAGGCAGAGAAAATGAGACTGCATAGAAACACCCCACCTGTGCTTTCCATTACATAAACTGCATTCTAAGATGGCAAATGGAATCCCTTCAAGTGCTTGTTCTTGCTACCAAGTCATTCAGTAGTATACATCATGACTACTGCATAGCACCACAGATGGTGCATATGTCCAAGTAAACAGCTGATCAGTTTAAATTAAAAAAATAAATAAATAAACTAAACAGGAGATAAGGAGCTATACATACATACATATTATAGTAACAGAAAACATGTTGCTATAGATGTTTTTATTTCAAATTTTCTTTCTTTGGTACCAAATGAGGCATCAACTTTTCCCTTTTAGTCTTTATCAATATTCAGTATAAATGCTTTTTCTTTAATAAGTGTTCAGAATCAACAACTTAAATGCTTTTTGCTAAAATGCAAACTAGCTGAACACAGCTTCAAAAATAATGATTCCTTGACAAAATTAGCCAGCTTTGTCACATGTAAAATATTAATTAGCTTTCATCACAAATGATCAGTAGTAAAGCAAGATTCTAAATGAATTTATGGTTCTGACATAGCATGGCTAAGCAAACAGTAGGCCACATTTGTGAGCAGTAGCAGCTTTCTGCTTATGCTGGCCATCATGGGAAAGTTGCAGACCTTACTCTGAGCATAAATGCACAAGAAACCTCGGAGAGATCAACTGGCAACTGGGGAAAAAACAATATAAAGTATAAAGGTACAACAGGCATTAAATGTTTTGCAGATGCAGTACAGTCATGGTCTGAGTCAAGGAACAGTGAAGTCAATAGAACTGCTTGTGCTTTTAAGTTACGACTGATATTACTAGTGAATGGGCAGCCAATACTGATGCTGGCAGATGCTATCAAAAAAAAAAGCTCATTTGGCATCATGTACCTGCAAAGTCTCTCTTACATCCAGCCATTACAGTACTACACATTTTTAAAGCTTTTTTTAACTCCAAACCTCACATTCAGGTAGTTATTGACACACACAGCAAACATTCCCTGAGAAAGTACTTTTTTCTTAAAAATTCTCATTAAATTGTGGACATTTGTCCTCAA
Organism: Protopterus annectens; assembly: GCF_019279795.1. Classification (NCBI taxonomy): domain Eukaryota; kingdom Metazoa; phylum Chordata; order Ceratodontiformes; family Protopteridae; genus Protopterus; species Protopterus annectens. Next base: position 542,318,938 of record NC_056750.1, read on the forward strand.
GTGACTTTCCACACATTTTCCTTTCCTTGTGCCTTACTGATCACCATGCTTTTCCTCCCTTCTACCTTACTGATAACCATGTCATTCCTGATGTGGGCTCCTTCCTTTCTACATTAACAGCGACATGTGCTTTTATCAACTTCTCTCATACTAATAACCATGTGCATTCTTTCCCTGTACCTTACTGAGGATTATGATGCACCCCATGTGCTAACTTTCATTACTACTTTACGGATGACTACGAGGTTTCACAAGTGCTCTCCTTTACTTTTCCCGTACCAATAACTATGATGTTCTACATGCTCCTTTTATACCTTACTGATAACTATAATGTGCCACACATGCTGTCTTTCCTTTGTACTTTTCAAATAAATATGACGTACCACAGCAGCTCTTCTGTCCTTTGACCTTACAGTTAACTATGACATTCCGCATGTACATTCCTTTTGTTGTAGGAGGCAAAGCTGTGGCTACAGGGTGGCAGACCACAACATTTGGGCCACATTCAATACCTCTGTGCTCCAGCATAAGCAACATTACAGCAGAGAATCTTGGGTAGCTCAAGACAGGGTACTTTTTACTCAGACAGTTTCAAGTAACTCCTAGTCTAATGGCAGTCCACACACCAAAAAAAGCATATTACATAATGAAACCCAGAAGTGCCCAAAAAAGTCTGGACTTGAAAGGACAGCATAAAACTGGGAGCAAGTTTTCCATTTTCCACTGCTATCTGCAAATATACAATATCATACTGCTGGAATCCACAATTTAGCTGAAATGGGAAAAGCTCCGGTTTCTATCTGGTGCATTAACCCAATCGTTTCTATTTAATATGTTATGACATTAAGGTTCACTACCACCTGTTGTTTCAAAATGCTAGAAAGTGAGTGTGCCAAAAAATTTAACCATTCTAAGACTGAAGACCTGAAGCTTCCAAGGAACCTGTGCAAAATTTTAAATTTACACAAATGAGATAAATTTAAGCAATATCTAAAGTTAAAAAAACTAAGCCAAATTTCTTTTTCAAAGAATGAAAAAAATTAAGGCTGTGTACTTACTAGAAAGAAAGAAATGCATGGTCAGAATTCATCCTCTGTAACCACTAGGACAGAATTCCATCCTTCATCGTGTTTGCAACCCCTAAAATCTTTCCAAGCATCAGTTCCTACTCCTTTTCCACAATTCTCTTTACACTTCCATATTCCTCTAAATCTAGAGCATTCTTCTAAAAGTGAAGCATATTATACTATCATTGCAAACCTAACACACTGCTGAAGGGGATTCCCCCCAAAATACCAGGCTAGGGGAAGGTTAGTAGGGATGTTGGAGAAGGATAAAACACAGCCATGCAGATCTATAACTACAGTAAGTACATAACACTTCAGTATGTTTTGGTCTAGTTCTGCCTCCTGAACTATTATGTCCAAGTCTCCAGCTATCCTTCTTGGTTGGACTTATGAAAGGATACCCAGACTAATGGTGGCTCTAAACTGCAACAGAGACCTAGTTACCACATCCACCTTGCAATGCCTTGCAAGAGTACTATGAGAGGTCCAAACAGCTGCTGAAAATGTGAGGAGGCCACTGTAGAATAAGTTCTCTGCTGCAAAGGGAACACTTTTGTGATGGATGTAACAATCAGTAAGCCCTCTAGGAAAAATGGACCTGGAAACTCTGGTACCCAATTTTGGTTAGAAGCATAGGAAACAGTTGTGAATCACTTCTATAGCACTTCCTGTCTTGACAAGTCAAAAATATAGCTGTATATGCACATCTACACAGTGCAATAAAAATTCTCGCTCTTGGTATAGTTGAAAAATACTGGAACTTTTAATAGACTGATACAAGTTTTAAAATTTACAAAAAAGGGACACATTTAGCACATTTAAGTTACAACCAAAGCTTAAAAAGCTAAGCTGCAATTTATTTTTAAAGCATAAAGGGCAAACAAATAAGTTCATATTTGAATTCATATCTCAACAGTTTGTGGTGCTGCTATAGGAAAACAATAATGTCTGCAGCTTATTTAATTAAGTGCCTACTGACAAACTACAGGGAGCTGTACAGGCAAGTGTGGTCTTATTCTGGCTGTTGAGCCTTTGTTTTTACATAACTAAGTCAACAAGGAATAGCACCAATTCCTCTGCTGGGAGTTCCTGGACAAGCCAGTGATCACGTACAGCATGGAAATGAAAAACAAGCACAGGGAGCTGGCTTATCATGCCTTTCAAAGAAATGTAAATGCCAGAAACTTCACTGTACTGTACCTCCGGGAATACTGTGATTCTAGTCTGATAAGCATGTCTTTGTTTGACTTCAAGTACAGTGAAAATACAGTTATGGCTCTGCAAATGTGCATATGGCTTTATGTTTTGCAGAAAAGTCAAGAATTAGAAACAACAGAATTTAACCTACTTTAAAAAGTGCTGCCTTAAAATTCCTCTGTTCTGGAACAAATTTTAACTGCACCTAGAAGGGTGCAACCACGATTCATGACCAATGAAGGTATTTTTTTTATAACAATCTAATCAAAGATTATTCATTATTATACCATGAAGGAACAATCACAGCCACTAGTGAACATTTCACAGGAATGTCACGTCACTGTAACTCACACACTTGCCCTTTCCTAGGCACTGTTTATAATCATGAAGTGAAACAATACCCTTGTTTTTCCAGGGCAGTGACAGCAGCACATTATGCTGGAGATCTTGGGTTCAAGTCCCAAATAAGAGTTAATATTATCCTTTCACTTCTAACATTGCCTAAACAGAGGGCTTTCTGCAAGTGTGCATTTGTAATTTAACCTTAATCACCATGTTGAGCAGATCCTTGCTAAAGGGAAAATGTTCTTAAGGGGAAAGTCTGCACATATCTGTCCAAAGACTCTTGTTGGTCCTGTAGCACTAACACCAGCACTGTATGCTTGAGGTCTTTTGTTAGTACTTCTCAAATACTCAGAATTTCTGAGAATGTCCAGATTTTTTGCCTCATATTTTTGGTCTGCTCATAAAATTTGAGATTTTCTTGCCAGTAAATTATGAGAAACACATTCTTCAGATCAATTCTCAGCTGAGGTGCCTTCTGTGTAGGGTTTTGCATGTCTTCCCTGTGTTCACATGGGCTTCTTCCAGGTGCTCTGGTTTCCTCCAACATTCCAAAGACAAGAAGTAGGTGGATTGGATACTCTAAATTGGCCATACGTGTGAGTATGCATGCGAGTGTGTGGTATGGAAGAACAGCTGAGGCACAGATAGCCACCTGGCAGTGTGAACTTTTTCTAGCTGACTGCCACTGTTGAAGTGACACCCTGACCCCATGTATAAAACTGGGAAAAGGGGTTGTGGATAGATTTGGGTTTCAGGCATCATATTCTTCAGAAAACGCATGCTAATGCAAAACCTATTATTCTGGCAATTTCTAAATTTACAAGTGTACTATTTGAAATCTGTCCCTGATTTTGGGCCTTTGTCCCCTTGTTATCGACTTTGTCCAGACTGCCTGCAGAGAGAGGTTAAGAGTTATAGTTCCAGTCCCCAAAATGAGAAATAGGATTATCCTTCACTTTGATGAGCATACTGCTGATTAAGACTAGACAATAAATCAAGGTGTCACACACCTTACTGTGACCACCTGATAACAGAATCAATAGATTTCTCAGACCAACAAAACGGTCTTTCACCATTTGTCAGTATTCAGGATTGATTTATTCAAGAATTTAGCAGCACAGGCAGGTAAAACAAAGATGCCCACGGGTAGATAAAAAGACATACTTTATTCAGTACTGTGTAGATTTAAAGCTCTATAAACATACTGAATCTGTCTAGATTACTCTGTTAAATTACATTTTACATTACACTATTTGTTTGATGGTGGAAAGAAACAAATTAGCTCATGTAATCTGCCCTTATATTAATTTAAAATTCAATCTCCCTTCCATCTCTTCTCTCCACCTCACCTTTTCACTTGTCCTAAGCACTCCTGAATGCCTTGTTAGATTCAATTTCCACCACATATTGTGGTAGTCTATTCCACAGGTACTGAACCCTCTTTTTTATTTTTTTTTTATTTTCTCCAAATCTTTTGGGTTTCTAATACCATGACGAGAATGGACCTCATTCCTAAGTGTGATTAAAGTTCATGAAATTAATTTCAATCTTTGATGTCAGACATAAGTGCTGTTCGCAGCACACATGTGCCCAGTAATGACTCCTCATGCAATTCATATGGAGTTACATGTATTGGTAATGTATCTAAATATGATTGTAGATTCGTTTTTATAAGACCTGTTGCTCCTAATATTATTGGAATTGTCTGGGTATCTTTCTTCCACATTGCTCTCATTTCTGCCTGCAAATCCTGATATTTTATGACTTTGTGTCTCTCTGTACACAAGACACTGTAGTCACTGGGTCTAGCAATTTCAATGATCAATGCTACTTTTGTCTTCTTTTCATGGACCACTATATAACTGGTTTTCTCACATCTATCTTTTGAACTGCTGGTAATGGGTGATCCCATGTGATGCTTTGTGGCTCATGTTTCCAGTGTTTTTCAGCTACTTCAATATTATAATGTTTGCACAATCCCCAGTGTGACAGTCTTGCCACATTATTATGCCTTTCAGTATACAATCCTTCTGCCATTAGTATATCCTAACCAGCGATAAGGTGTGTGACTGTTTCCAACTCTATTTTATAAAACCTACATGTCTGTTTCTCCCTACATAGCCCACTATCTTGGGCCACCAATTTTAACCTTACATCTTTTGGTTTGAATTCAACACCTCTCCTTAACCATTCCTGTGTTCGATTCTGAACATGAGGTTCTTCCAGGAGTTTCCTATACTTGCAACTACATATACACATTTTCCACATTTCTTGTCTTCTCATCTGATCCTTCACCTTATATTCTTTCGTTTGTTTTTTTTTGGTACATTTAGCTGCTGCCTGACTTATATCTACCTCTGGTTTAATTTCTATTCTGATATGCTTCTGCTAGACTAAGCAAGGAAGTCATCTTAGATTTACAGGTTCATAGGTTGGTACTAGGCTATCGGCCCTAGGGCCTATACAAGCCTAACCATAACAATTCCCTGGCTATTTTTTCCCACAATATATACTTCCCTCATGTTTCAAAACTTTCACTATATTTGGATCTTGTGAGGTCAGCAGATGTGTGGGCAGTCCCACAACAGCAGATCTATACATGTAGTCAATTTCTAGGAGGTTCATACCTCTTTCGGTACAGGGAATATATAACCTTGGTATGCACTGATTTTTATAAATCATTTGATGAGCATGAAGCACCCTTCTTGTTTTCCTCTAATCTGTCCAACACCTTTTCGGGCCAGTCAATCACTTCAAAATTGTAAGTTAGGGCATGAAGAGCAAATTGGTTAGCTTGAATTTTGTTCCTACATGTCAATGCTGTTTTTAGGATTAATTTAAGTCTTCAAAAATATTCCTAAGTTTTATTAGCATTTGTTCATGTTTTACTGTTAATCCTTCATCAATTCCCCAATATTTATACACTCCCTCTTGCTCAAGTTATTTTATTTCACATTCTTGTCCCAAACTTGTTTTCTTGGTAAGGTAGCTTCCCTGCTTTAAAGGTTGCTTCTGCACATTTATCAAGACCAAATGACATTCTTACATCATCTGAAAAAGTTTTGACTACTTGCAGTTGTGGTTTCAGTTCCTCATCTGATAAGCTATACAGTTTTAAATCATCGACAAAAAGAGACATCTATTTGCACTTTGTTGCTTTCTGGGAGCCAAATTACATCCATGACCTAATCTGTTAAGTAGACAGTTTAATGGGTTATGGGTAAGACAGAATAGCAGTGGTGACAGGTAGTCACCATGGAATACACCCCTTTGCATTTTTCGCCCTGGAATAATAATTTGTCCTTTATTGTGGCTTAATTGCAAAGTGGTCGGGTACTGTTTCATGGTCACTGTAATGTAATCGATTAGTGTAGGGTGTACCTTACACATTTTTAAGCACTCTTATCCATGAATGTAGGATACTGTCAAATGCTTTTTGTAGTCAATCCATGCCCTACTTAGATTCTTCCCTTTTTTACAGTTCTCCATTATGACTTTATTTAGTAACAAATGATCTTTTGCTCCACATGACTTTCTTTTATTACCCTTTTGTTCTACTGCCATGATTGAATTCTCTTACAACTATAAACTTTGTTGGCATCAATTCCAGTGTATAGTTTATAGGCATTGGAAGGAAAGTTATTGGTTTATAATTTTTAGGGTAGCTTTAAAGTTCACTCTTAAGAGCAGTTTTTCCTGTTGTTAGTCAGGTTGGTGTCTGAGGTGCACATATAAATAGCTCTCACTTATGGATAAGTATTCGTGCAAAGATTTTAATGCCTTTAACCAGAAGTTAGGTACTGCATCTGGGCCTGGAGTTTTCCAGTTAGAGGCTTTTCTTAACTTTGTTTCAATCTCTCTGGCTGTTACTTCATCCCATTTCATAACCTGTACCTTTACACTTATTCTTGCTTTTACTTCTTCTGTCCATTTAGCATCTTTGTTACGTTCCACAGGATCTTCATAAATACTTCTCCAAAATGTATTTACTTCTTTTTTGGATGGTCTTTCAATTCCTTTTACCTTGTTTCCCAATTCTCTATACAACTTTTTGGGGTCATCAATAAATTGCTAATTTTGTACTTTTCCTTTATATGCATCTGTGTATCTTCTAAGTTTTTTTGCAAGTGGATATTTTTAGTTTATTTGCAATGGTGCACGATAAACCCTAATCTGTTACAATATTGCACATTGCTTTTATCACGTCTGTCTTTCTGGTTTCTGAACCCTCTTAGTGAAGCAGTTTTACTGGAGATGATGGAAGCAGCTGGTCCGTCCTCCCCCCTCTACCCTTCCTGTGCAACTCTAAAGACATGAATTTGTGCAGTTATATCACACCCATACTGTCTTCTGATAACACATCAGAACAACGCTAGCCATCCAACCTAAAACATTTTAGATTGGCTTTCCTTTGGACTATTTTATGCAACCTACTGCTTTCTCTTGGTTAGTAATCATAAATGCATACAATATTCAAGGTGTGGCCTGAACAGGGCCTGGTAGAGTGGAAACATTTCCTCTTTGCCTCTAGAATCTATTTCCTTCAAGGATATACCTGAGCATTCTGTTTGCTACTGCCAATGTCTTCTCATTTTGCTGCTGGTGGTCTAAAGCAGCTCCCTTTCCTGCTTTGCAGCCATCAGTTATGCACCCCCCCCCCGCTAATGTTTCACACCATTTTTTTGTGACCGCATTGCAGTACTCTTCATTTATCTGCAATGAGCCTGAGGTCTTTTCTATCTATCCTCTCAGTCATCCTTATTAAATCCTTCTTTACATCTTCACCCCTTCTTTTATTGTCATGTCTACCTTTATTACCTCCATTTTTGCCAACAGTGAATAGGCTGATCCTAGTCTCTCTTCCCCTCAGACATGTCAGAAACGAACAGTGAAGAGCATCTGGCCCATGAATGACACCTGCAGTAGTCCACTATTCACCTTCATTATTTTTCACACAGTCTGCATCACTTCAACCTTCAGTATCCTATACTTCAACCTTCAGTATCCTATACTTCAACCATGTAGCAATCCATTTTCCCTACCTTGGTCCTGCTCCCATGCTTCTACTTACCTAGCAATAACACAAACAGGACCAGATTAAACGACTTGCTGAAGTCCAGATAGACCACATCCTCCACTGCTTCTGTTTAGTCCTTTTACAACCTCAACACAAAATCTGCGTATTGTGTGAATGTCAGCATCTTCTGATCATAAACCCATCCTAAACCTCTATACATGCAATTAGCCATTCCCTCAAGATCCTCTCTCTCTCACTTTCTCTGTCATTGGTGTCAGTCTAAAGGCATGTATTCCCCTACTTCTCCCTTCCATTCATCCATTCACAATTGCTTTTTCCCATTCTGCACATGCAGTCGGGATGTCACTAACGGTGACAATCTTCTAGAGCCAAATTTCATACTGCTAGATGGCTAGACCTGCCGCTACTGTTCTTTCAGATCACTCACTCACACACACACTCGCACCTATGGCCAATTTATAGTATCCAATTAACCTACTGCATGTCTTTGTAATGTGGCAGGAAACCAGAGCACCCAAAGAAAACCCATGCAAAGACAGGGAGGACATGCAGACTCCACACAGAAGGCAACAACACTATCTGTGGTGCCACTGTACTACCCTTTGTACAAGTGTAATATACTTGAGAATTTCTGAACTGAGACACTGTTCCCCTGAGGAGAATCATGCCGGCAAGCTAGACACATCCCTGAGGATTCATGTGGTAATGCATCTGATTCTCCATGCTTCATTCTCCCTAAAGGCAGACAGTTCCATTTCCCCCGACTCCCTCACTAGCATCTTCTGCTGCTTTACCTGCTCACATCTCCCTTCCCCACCATCACAGCACCCTTCCTTTGCATTCAAGCACAATAAAAGAAGCATATTAAGTATCTCTATTTCCCAGTCTTCCATGATTGGCTTCACCTCTTTTCAGCCTGGCCAGCTTTTTTATTTCCCTCTTCCTTTCTGCTATGCACTTGCCTAATAAACAGACAGACAGATACATAAAGTAAGCAAGTAAGTAGAATTGACTTTGTTCTCTTTCCATCAAGTCCCATTTAACAAGTTACTTTGTTGCCCTCATGCTGGTCTCTTTCGGTTGTGCCCAATCCTCCAAATCCCACACTCTCCATCTCTTGTATGCTCTATATTTTGCATGAACGTCAAGCCTTTCATCTTTACAAAGCCAAAATGGCCTTTACCACATTTTTTGCCTCTTCATCAAATCCCTTCCCACAGACTTGAATACTTCATCTTTCACCCATTCCAATAGGTAATTTTTCTTTAAGTTTACCCCATCTCCTAACTCATCTTGGACTCTCTTTCCCAGCTGTGTAAAATCACTCCCTTAAAGTCTTACACAACTGTCTTTGCTTTTGAATTCTTACCATCTCTTCTGAAGAATACAGTGACAAACTTTACTAAAAGCATCTTTACCTGAAAATCCATGACCCTCTCTGCCTTTGACAGAACCACAACCAGAATGCCACTCTTTCTGGTACAGTCCTGCAGCAAATGTCTGAACTCATTAAGGTCCAAAACCTGGATCAGGTTCTGATTCCTTTCAGTCTTAGATCTTGGAATCTTCCAGTCTGCTCTTGGCTAGCTCAGATCCCCAGTAAGTGTAACCTTAATCCTGACACTCAACTCCTTTACTCTTTTCTCAAGCGTCTAATCTACTCCCTAAATATGTTTGGGTCCAATACACTGCATTAAGATATCTATATCAGTCTAGCAGCACCCCTTTCCTCTAAAGGAGCTTAACCCAAGATGTGACTCTATCCATTCCACTGCACCATCGCCGATTCATAGGGTGTTGCTCCTTTATTCCAGTCTTCTGGCCTCCTGTTGCTTCCTCCTTTCAGTCCCTCTCTACCATTTTTAGCACGTCAGCAAATTTACCACCATATCTAGCACCCCACCCCCATTCTCCTACAGATTGTGTCCTCTGACATACCAAAAGCTCCTTTGTCAAACAGCTGTACCCACATTCTAGCCAACTCACAAATTCTCTCCTATGCTTCTCTTTCAACCTGCGCTACTCCCTTTTATGCTATCTTATTCTTGGATCCCTGACTTTTTTTTTTTTTACAACTACTGTTTTTAATTCATATAATTCTTTCTGGCAACTAGCCATGCCTTTCACCTTTAAGTGTTATCCCAGACCAGCTAGGGAAATGCCAGATGTGACAAACTCACTAATAATTAAAAATGTTAAATGATTAACTTACTTAATAATTCAGTTTAACATAATTATAGGAATTATTAATTTCCTTTAAAATGTCATATTCACAGACAGTGAGAAAATATGCACAGTCATCCTTCTTTCTAATCAGGTAAATTCAAAAGTCCTTGCTAATCATTGTGACGCAGGTAACTCCTGTATGACTAGCAGCTCAGACTTGATTAGAGATGTAGAGAAGTGAGCATCAACTGATGGCTCATCTATTTTATGGGGAGGAAGGGAGGGAGGTGGTTTGGCTGGCCACATATTTATACTGCCTAGCACCAGTAAGCAGAGGTGACTTCAGAGCGAGGAAAAATGAGTTCCCTTGGGAGACTGCAATAGTAGGCTTCACACAGCCACAGAAACACAAGACAGATCAGGATTCCTGAGTGGGAACAAATGGGCCACAGGGCACTCATCTAGCCTGGGAGTGCAAAGTTCCCATACCTCCAGAACAAATGGACTGAGTGTGCATCTGTAGTGAAGCCATCGGGCAAGATCCTGAGGTAAAAAGAAAGGAAAAAAAAAAAGGCTTACACTGATAACAACTAAAGCCTGCCAACCAGACATCAGATCAGAAATTATAAGGGGAGGGCTTATGACATTTACATATTCAAATAATACAGATTGCGTTGCGTCCTATCTAGATCTCTAACTGGTTAGTTAACAATCAGAAATGATACTGGTTACCTTTAAGAAAGAATATAAACACATCGCCACTGAATATATGCATTTTCCTGTACCCCAAACCTCATCAAATGACATCTTGCCCATTAGCAATCACCACAAAGAAAATGACTCTGTTTTTGTAACGTTGACTAGTCTATGGTCTTCAATCCCATCCTTTCAACTTCTTTGGTCTACAAACTTTACTACCAGAACCAAAGAAGGAACAGAGCAAAACCTTGGTCCTCCAACCCTGGCAACAAATACTATGCAGGTATTATATCCAGCTACACAACCGATAACTATTCCACTGCTGTGTGGACTGGTTTAAACAACAATAAAAACAAGAAGAAATGGTCAACACTACAAACTCAGTAAGAACTTCTAAGTGTTTGGTAGCAGTTTTGATCGGCACCAAAACATTTGTGCATTTGGTAGGCAAATTTTTACTGCTCCTACTTTCACTACAAAATGCTTTAAAGTTTCTAAGTGAAATAATTTGAACATTTTTATTTTAATAACTAAGGCTTTAAAGGACTTTTCAATTTTGGTGAAACTAAGACATCAGTGGTATGTTACATGCCTGTAAAATCTATGAATTATGAGTTGCAGAATCCATCCCACATTTCTGATAAGGCACTAAGAACAAGACCCCAAGACACAAACTCCTCTGCCCGAGGCAGATGTCCCCACCACCATTCTGAAGATAGCAATGTACTCTTTTCTTGATGAAGCCTCAATATACATTAAATTAAAGATGTCCACAGAAGCAGTGTGGTACAGCAGTGAAGTCTGTACAATTGCCATCTCCTACTTCATGTAATCCTTCTCGTTCCCACCCTACTCCTCCTCCTGTCTTAAGCTCCCCTTGAAACTTTAAATGAATTCTCACCACCCAATTCAATAAGCCATTCTACAACTTTATACACAAAAGGAATTAAACCCCATTATTTGTAACTAATGCCCCCATTCTTTTTTAAAGTGTTACCGTGACAAAGTAATTGTTCAATATTTGAAAAACCCAGATTATACCCTCCAACTTGGTCTCCAAACCCCAAAGCCATCAGAGCTTCATTCAACATTTTTGATTGCCAGTAAAAAATTTAAGTGTTTCAGTAAAGAACCATCTCTAAAACCCCAACAGCTTGAAATGTTTTAGGAGCCTACAGTAGCTTTCATTTCTGAAAGCTTCCTTTTAACCTGTTCTTACCAGTGTCAGCAACTCAGCAGGTAAGATATTCACTCTGATGTTAGAAAGGTAACAGAGCTCTAGCTTCTATCTTACCACCAAGTGCCTGGATTCACAAACTGGTTTCCTTCAGATGAGACATTTAAAAAAGTACAGTTGTGCACACTTACCATAAATGTAGATGTTCGAGTGTATTCACTGTTGCAGTCATCACATTTGGGTTACCTGCTTGCAGTAGCCCTCAGTCGGCCTGATTAACAAAGTCTTGGGTCCTGCGTTGGTTGCTGTCTCTTCTTCTGTGACGTCATGTCGTCAGGGGTATAAAACATACAGCCAACGCTATTACATCAGTTTTTTCTTGTCCCAGATGTCAGGTGCCCCCCAATGGGAAGCAATTAAATATATAAAAATACAAGGTTAAACCTCCAACAAAAAAGTAAATACACCAAAAAGCTTTTGAGCATAGTAAAGGAGAGTAGAGATATAGCCAAAAGAAGACAAGGGGCTGGAGGGAGAGTAACCAGGACTGTAACAGTGAATACACTCGAACATCTACATTTATGGTAAGTGTACACAACTGTACTATGTTCTTCGTGTTTCATTGTTGCAGTCATCACATTTGGGTAGATTCTCCATAGCCAAGGATGGAAGGAAGAATTTAGATAGCATTAGGACCAGCTATAAGGCCTTGCAAAACTGCAGTGGCAAAGCCAGCTCTGGATTTAGAGAAAATTGGCAAATGGTAATGCTTGGTGAAAGTATGGACAGAACTCCATGTAGCAGCTTCTAGTATGTCTCTGGTAGGGACACCTCTGAGAAAGGCTGTAGAGGTTGATGCAGCCCTGGTTGAGTGGGGTCTGATCCCCTGTGGGATAGGTTTTCCATGGTGCTTATAGCAGAAATGAATGCAATGGCCTATCCATTTAGAAATGGTTTGCTTTGAAATGGCCTTCCTCTCTGTCCCTGCAGCAAATGCCACCAGCAGTTGTTCAGATTTCCTTTGAGGTTTAGTCCTGTCAAAGTAGAATCTAAGTTGTCTGTGCACATCTAAGGAGTGCAGTATCCATTCCCCTTTGTTCTGTGGCTTAGGAAAGAAGGTTGGAAAATGGATGGACTGATTAAGAGCCACACTGGATACCACCTTGGGCATGAAGGAGGGATTGGTTCTGAGGGACACCCTGTCCGCATGAAAGAAGATGAAAGGCTCCACTGCCATGAGGGCCTGTAACTCAGATATCCTTCTAGCTGAAGTGATTGCTAAAAGGAAAGCTGTTTTCCAAGAAAGGAATTTTAAATCTCCAGTAGCAGCTGGCTCGAAAGGAGGAAGAGTGAGTTTCTCCAATACAAAGTTAAGGTTCCAGGCTGGAGTTGAAGCTCTCCTGTGTGGTCTTAAATTTTTGGCCCCTCAGGTTAACTGCCTGAGCAGTGGATGAGAGAAGAGGGGAGGTTATGTGTTATAATGAGCGGAAATGGTTGAGGTGTGAATTTTGATGGAGGAAAAAGACAGACCCTTGTGAAGCATCTCAGTTAAGTATTGTAAAATCTGAGGTAAATTGGGCATTGCTGTGCTTATCCCTCGAGACTGGTTCCAGGCACAGAATCTTTTCCATTTTTCAGCATAAGATTTTCTAGTACTAAGCCTCCTTGCCTCTAAGATGATATCCATCACTGGTTTACTGAGGGATGGTAAAGGAGAGATTAGGAAATTAGCCAGGCTGCTAGTAAGTGTTTGAAGCTGAGGGAGCAAAATCTGGTTCTCCTGCTGAGACAACAGGGTAGGGGTCTGAGGCAGGTGCCATGGGGCCAACAGTGACACACTGCGCAATAGGGGGTACCAGTGTTGGTGTGGCCAGAATGAAGGTCAGCAGGACTAAGACAGAATATATGTGTGTGAATGAGAGGGAGGACAGAGAAATGGTGAGGATGCAAGGAGTAGAGGTGACAAAGGTGGATGAGTTTAAATACTTGGGATTAATAGTTCAGAGTAATGGTGAGTGTGGAAGAGAGGTGAAGAAGAGAGTACAGGCAGGAAGGAGAGGGTGGAGAAGAGTGTCAGGAGTGATTTGTGACAGACGAGTACCAGTAAGAGTGAAAAGGAAGGTCTACAAGAGGGTAGTGAGACCAGCTATGTTATATGGGTTGGAGACAGTGGCATTGACAAAAAGGCAGGAGTTAGAGCTGGATGTTGCAGAGTTAAAGATGTTAAGATTTGCACTGGGTGTGACGAAGGTGGACAGGACTAGGAATAAGTATATTAGAGGGTCAGCCCAGGTCGGAAGGTTTGGAGACAAAGCCAGAGAGGCAAGATTACGTTGGTTTTGACATGTGCTGAGGGGGGATGCTGAGTATATTGGGAAAAGGATGCTAAGGATGAAGCTAACAGGTAACCGGAAAAGAGGAAGGCCTAAGATAAGGTTTGTGGATGTGGTGAGAAGACATGCAGGTGGTTGGTGTGACAGAGCAAGATGCAGTGGACAGGATGAAATGGAAACAGATGATCCGCTGTGGCGACCCCTAATGGGAACAGCCAAAAGATGATAAGTGTTGGCGTGGCCAGTCTGGAGCAATCAAAATCGTCCTTGGTTTGTCTTGTTTGATCTTTAGTAGTCCTTTGGAGAGCAGAGGCAGAGGAGGGAAGGCATAAACTGATAGGTTTTTCCAGCTGAAGGACAGAGCATCCATCCACTTTCCATGCTTGTTTGTGGGGAGTCATTGTGCAAAATTTGTCCAATTGATAGTTCTGGGGGAGGTAATCAGGTCTATATCTGGGCTCCCCCATTTGCTTGTCAACATGTTGAAAATCCTTGGTTCCAGTTTCCACTCGTGTGGGTCCATGAGTTTTCTGCTTAGTCCATCTGCCAGTGTATTCAGTTTTCCTGGCAGGAATTGAGCTTGTAGATGCACTTGATAGCTCAAGGCTGTGTTCCACAATGCCATGGCTAGTCTGCAGAGGGGGTAAGAATGGGTACCCCCCTGCTTATGTACCACATAACAGTGGTGTTGTCAGTCTTTCCTATTAATTGTCCTGGAAGAATGTGGTCCTTGAAGGCTGTCAGTGCATTCTGTACAGCTAACATTTATTTTTGATTGATATGCAGGTGCATTTGACTTGGGTTCCATTTGCCCTGAATGCACTTCCCTGCCAGGTGAGTCCACCATGCATAGTCTGATGCGTCTGTTAGGGTTTGGGCGGCAGGGGGTAGTATGAATGGTAGTCCCTTGTTTTGGTGGCAGGCCTCTGCCCACCAAAGGAACTCTAGGCATAGGCAAAGTATGATGTGAATGATTGCTTCTAGATCCTAAGAATGTTGACACCATAGGCTTTTTAGGTACCATTGTAGTTTCTTCATATGCAGTCTTGCATATGGAATTAGACGAATGCAGGAGGCCATGAACCCCCAAGGCTTGTAGTATTTGCCTTGCAGATAGCAGGGTTTTTGCGGCCACTTGTTTGAAGTAGGTTGTCAAATGAGTTTGTTTCTCTAGCGTGAGGAAAGTCATCTGGGAAGTTGTACTCAAGCTTGCTCCCACGAATATAATTTGTTGACAGGGTACCAGGTGTGATTTCTTTTCATTTATGGTGTACCCCAGACATGTTAGCACCCTTTGCACAAAGGCCAGATGATTCAAAAGCATGTCCTGGCTTTCTGCCTGAATTAGACAATCGTCCAGGTATGGGTACATTTGAATATTTCGTTACCTGCAAAATGCAATGACTTAGAGCTAGGCACTTTGTGAATACCCTGGGCGCAGTAGATAAGCCAAAGGGCAGTGCAGAGAACTGATAGTGTGTGTAGCCTGCTTTGAAGCATAGGTATCTTCTGCAAGATTCCCTGATTGGGATGTGCAGGTATGCTTTCTTTAAATCTAGTGTTGCCAACCAGGCATCTTTGCCTAGCATAGGAAGCAACTAGTGAAAAGTCAGCATCTTGAATTTTGGAATCACGAAAAAGGTGTTTAGAGTAGACAGGTCCAGGACAGGATGCCATGAATTGTCTTTTCTGGGTACCAGGAAAAGTCTCTAGTCAAAACCTTGTCCCTTTTCCTCTTCTGGTACCAACTGAATAGCCCCTATGCTTAGGAGAGAGAGTACTTGCTTTTGGGCCTCTGCCCACTGATTTGGGGGTAGACATGGCCAACCGCTTGGTGCTGGTAATGTGTGGAAGTGAAATCTGTATCCTTGGGACACTACATTTAAAACACATTTGTCCTGGGTAATGAGTTCTCAGTTCTTTGCATGAAGAGCAATTTTTCCCCCCAAAGGGGCAGTCAGTTGAGACGTGCTTGGAGGTTTTAAAAAGAAGTCATTGAGACAGTTTACCATAGGGGGAGTTTTATTACTCCCAGATTTGGAAGTGGAGGCCCCCCAGGGCTTAGTCCTGTGTGTACCCCTGGAGTGAAGCCTGGGTGCTCTGCTGGATCTGGGTTTGGACTGAGAAGGTCTGGAAGAGGCAGGAATGGACCAATTCTTAGAAGGCCAATGCCTACTAAACCTTGGAGGTTATAAATCTGTAACAGTTTGCATAGATTTAGCTTTTTCCTTCATCTTTTTAAGAACAACTTCTGCTTTGTTGCCAAACAGGCGGTCCTGATTTAAGGGAGCATCCAGTAATTTAGCTTTAACATGATCTGGCAAGGATTGCTCCTTAAGCCAAGCATGCCTTCTAAGTACAGACCCAGTTACAGCAGCCTTGCAAGATGCCTCTAGTGAATCAAAACCACATTGCAAAGTATGTCTTTCAACTTGTTCAGCAGAATGCATTAAATCCTGTAAATCCTTACTTTCAGCACAATCAGGAATCAACATCATTTTCTGTTTAAGCAATCCAATAATATGCTGCTGACACTTTAATATATGAAACTGGCAGTTTAGGGCCTAATGGCCAAAGTTGCAGAAGTGTACACCTTCTTACCCCATCTATCCAGCGCCCCGGAGTCTCTATCAGAGGGGGTAGGTTTTTTGGCAGTAGTAGCTTTAATGCCCTTGGGTCCCTGTGAAATGGTCTCAGGATCCGCAGTAGGATTTTTGAAAAGGAACTTGAGAGAGTCAGGAACCCTGTAATATCTATCAGGTTTTCTGGGAGCAGGAGGTAGAGAGTCAGGGGCCAAGGTAGATTCGGAAAAAGCATAATCAACAATGTCTACTATAGGAGGGTATGGCCAAAGGCCTGTGCTGGGGCAGGAGTAAGAAATCCCTAAGCCTCATTTTAGAATCGGAGAAATCCTGACTTTCCCTACGAAAATGCTCCCTGAGAGTATGCAAAATTTCACCAAAAGAGAAATCCTCTAGGGGGAAGCAGAGGGAATAGAGTCCTCAGCATCAGAATTCTCATAGATACATAAAGGTAAATCTTGGTCATCAAAGGAAACAGAAATTTCAGAATCCTGGTCATAAGTATCATAAGCAAACTTAGTCCTATGTCTCTTAGAGGGGAAGGTTGCCTTCCCCTGATTAGAGTAATAAGGTCTTCAGCCATTCTTTTCATTTGTTTTTTAGGCAAGGAGGCCTGACCATGTGGTCTGGGCGTCAGTTTTCTAGGCATGGTTTGAGTTTTAGGCCTTGAAGAAGAAGATGGCGTCGGTTTAGAATGCAAGTCAGTGGGCCTGAATACACCCTCAGAAGCCGGTGCCTGCACAGCAACTCCAGACCCATCCAAGGTAGAGACATCCGCAGGTTCAACAGTTGAAGCATCTCATGGCATACCGGACTCAGAATGGGTCTCAGTAGGGACCTGCGAATCTGAAGTAGCGGGTATCAGGGGCTGCGAAAGTGCCTCACTGAGTACTGGCGACTGGCTTAGG
Organism: Protopterus annectens; assembly: GCF_019279795.1. Lineage (NCBI taxonomy): Eukaryota > Metazoa > Chordata > Ceratodontiformes > Protopteridae > Protopterus > Protopterus annectens. The sequence continues at coordinate 542,336,450 of NC_056750.1, forward strand.
AGAAGCGTCGTCGGCAGCTTTGGACCTAGGCGGCCTGTCTCTGTCTTTATCTTTGCATTTTTTGGAATGTCGGTAGTCGGATGGCTTACAGAAGACATATCAGGATAATTCAACCGAGCACCAAAATATTTAGAAGCAAAAATATACCAACAACGGAGAGTTCGAGGTTTAAATAAGGCACAAAACGGACAGCTAGGTACATCGTTGGTCAGGGCCTAGGCAAGGAATACAGTACGAATGAAAATCTTTATGAGGTATTTGCTTTCCACAAGAAATACAATTATTGACTTTTACTGACATCAGTTTAGAACAAGAAAAAGTTTCCCCAACGGGGTACTTAGCTTTAGTTGAAGACTTCGGTTCTGAAACTCAAACGAAAATTTCAGGAGTCAGCTGACCGGCACTTGCGAACTGCTTCTACTTTGGTCACCGCACGGCAAAGACTGATGTAATGGCGTCGGTTGCATATTTTACACCCCTAACGACCTGACATCACGGAAGAAGAGACAGCAACCGACGCAGGACCCAAGACTTTGTTAATCAGGCCGACTGAAGGCTACTGCAAGCAGATAACCCAAATGCGATGACTGCAACAGTGAAACACGAAGAACATCTACAACCTACCTAAGCTCATGGTAATTCAGGTGAATGTTAAACACCCCACAGCCCTTAAAGATAATGTACAGAACTTACCCAGTGCCTTAGCAAAACTATTTATTGTGCATAGGAATATCACCTTGGGTCTCTCCTAAAAACAGGCCATAGACTTAATGCAAGTCACATGGTCAACAAACATGAACAGATCAAATGACTCCAATTACCTTCCTCTGCATTGTCTACATTGCCACCCTCTGCATTTGTAAAGTCACAGACACAGAATGTAATACTACAGATAAGGCTCAACTAGACGAATACAAGGACAGAGTAACATCCCTGCCTCCGTAGTCTATACTTGTTAATTTGTATCCTTTTATGGTAAATGACACCAGTGGTTCAAACACTGTGGCATTCTTGGATGAAGTTCTTCCTTACCTAACCTGGAGGCATAACACAGACTAAGACTGACTAGATATGCTATATACTCAAATCCTGCCAAGTCATTTGAGACTATCCCCATACAGGCATTACAGATAAATATTACCAATTAGTTGAACAAATGTATGTAGTTCAGTGAATTAAAAAAAACTGGTTGAAGGGACAAAAATATGAGCAACCAGTTTCATGGATTTCCTCCATGCTGTATATAGTACAAAGTACACAGAGTGGAATCCAGCACTCTACAGGATTAACAGTTGCAAGCAGTCAATTAAAAAACAAATTGCAAACCTCATGTGTTACAGGTCAAGAAAAATGGCACAGGTTACTGTGCAAAGCACGGTCAGTGAACAACAAGAGAACACTAAATGGATGGGGAAGCATTCTGCAACCACTGTTACTGGGCACAACTAACCTATAGCAACAAGAATGTCACAGGCAAAAGTAGGATTACAAACACATCACTGCAGACTGCATGCTTTTATTCCATGTGAGTAATTAACACATACTGTGACTGCACAGTTGTGTAATTTACCAGTAATACTGCTAAAATTTTGGGGATCTGAACTGCAATTCTCTGAAATGCAGAGCTGCAAGTAAAAATTGGGGGTGATGCACACCAAGCTAGAGACTGACATCATGAAGTATTCCCCCTACTCTGTGATACAGTAATTTCAGACTCTGTAAATGAAAGTAAATATGTGGAAGGCGCAGCTTCCCATGTCAGGAGACACAGCGGTATACTGTTATTTGTAAGAAATGTAGCCAGGGCTTACAGTATCAGTCCTCAAACTTCCTAAAGGGAATCCTTTTACAGCACTCAGTCAGCCACAGTGACTGTAGTGATGGGAAGTGTAGTTCAAGGAACTGTGCTGCAGTGCTTAGACTCAAGGATGCAAAAGTAGATCAGCCACCCTCTGCTGCTTTTATCTAATTTAAGTAAAGATCTGTTCTCCTTTGTTGCTTTTTTACACTACTGCTTATTTAATTTAAGGAAAAAGTATTTCTGCGTTTTTATTCCGTGTTCCGTTGCACTTATGTTGGCCGTAGTATAGACTGGATTCAGACTGGCTGAATCCAGTTCTGTTTGGGACTGAGCACTAAAAATCAGGACTTTTCTTGCAGAACCTCCCCCCCCTCCTTGTACCCTCGTGGCAGGAGTAGTACAGCAAGACTAACTAATAAAAAGGTTTACTGGTTCTGGGCTTAGCTTGAGCTTTTTCATTGGTTTCCTTGCATTAGCTGCTTTGCTCCTGTTTGCGCATAGCACACAGCCGCATAGGGGTGGGTACCATTGGCAGTTAAAGACGCAAACTTCTTGCTTGTTAAACATCCCTTAACCCAGTGTTAGTGCTCCTTTGGAGCAACTGGGCGCAGCCTCTGAGGTATCATCACAAGTCTCACCCAGTAACTCCTCCTTATTTAGATCCCTTCTCCTGTCCTTCTACCTTACCTGGTCCTTTCTGTCCTGTTCTGACCACACGGATTTACCTTGCACTATGGACAGACAATTTCCCACGGTGTCTCCAGCCAGCTTGGTCAACATGGGCATAATGAGGCAGTGCATCAATTGCCACATGTACATGGACAACCCTCTTATTCTAGCTCACATAATTTTTTTTATTTATTTATTTATTTAACATTTGTTGACCGGGAATGTCCGACTAGGTTCCACAGAGCCTGTTTTCAGCGGAGGCCCGGGGAGAAATGCTCCAGATGCATGTCTTTGGAATGTGGGAGGAAACCGAGCGGAGGAAACCCACACAGGGAGAACATGCAAACTCCACACAGAAGGCACCCCAGCTGAGAATTGAACCGGAGAACCTCTTGCTGTGAGGTGACAATGTTAACCACTGCACCACTGTGCCGCTCAATATGCGAGAGATGCATCTATATTAAGAACCTAGAATCCATGCTCTCCTGCACACCAGTCAGTACGTGACACTGAGCAGGCTGTCAGCATGCACACCTCATCTCCATCATCACCCAAACCAGCAACACACATATCTACATTTGCGCAGGTCCTCATCACAAACCTACCTAAACATCAGAGGCCTCCCAAACAGAATCATGCTTCACATAAAATATCCTCTGAGAAACAGCGCACACAATACCTCAATTACCAGTGTCTCACCAGACAAGCCCCCAAGGCAAAACACAAAACCAAACATCTTGGTCACAGGCAACTCAATTGTGAGATGCACAGATGTCCCACTTACCAGGCTGGATAAGGAAAAGATCATGGTCAGGTGCCAGGATCCACAACATCACACGTACTCAACGTCAATCAACAGCAGGTACTGTTACGACTCAAGTCATTGTCCATGTTGGTGTGAATGATTTGAGACGTACCTCACTGGACTACATAACAGAAATGACTGAGCTCTCTGACTGTGTCCCAGGCACTCCTGTCCCTAGCCTTAAGCAGCATTTTACCTTCACCTAGGATGATGCCTCAATACAAACAAAAAAAAAATGATTGCCTTTAGTAATTGGCTTAGTTTCTGGTGTCATTCTAAGGGGGATCCAGTACCTGTCAGCCTGGCTATACAATAGAGACAGAAATTCCTGTCTAAGACTAGGAAGTTACAGTCTCAAACCTGGAAGTACTCCCTCCTCAACTTAAACTGGCAAATAAGACATCTTGTAAAGTCTGCTAAAGCTACTTAAATTAGCACCCCTAACTAAGGAAAACCATAAGGCGTTCTTTAGCTACATCGAAACCTCAAAGGAAAACCCAGATTTGCACAGAAACTGTAGTTAATGGTACTACATATACAGAACCATTGGATACAGCCAACCTGCAGGCTAAAATACAGTTGTGTACACTTAACATAAATGTAGATGTTCGAGTGTATTCACTGTTGCAGTCATTACATTTGGGTTATCCTGCTGGCACAGGTTGCCCTCAGTCGGCCTGAATTCCAAAGTCCTGGGACTGCGTCGTCCACGGACGCCCCTTCCCTGACGTCAGGTCGTCAGGGGTATAAAAGATGCGGCCAACGCCATTTTCTTTAGTTTTTCTTGCCCCAGATGTCAGGTGCCCCCTAAAAGGGTAGCCAAAATTTATATACATATAAACACATGCACCAATATAAACTTTACCTTCAACTACAAGCAAATACACCACATAGGTTGTAAAAATCAGAGAAGGAAAGATGGGTTCCATCAGAAGAAAGGGGGATGGCCAGTGGGTAACCTGGACTGCAACAGTGAATACACTCTAACATCTACATTTATGGTAAGTGTACACAACTTTATTATGTTGTTCGTGTTTCACTGTTGCAGTCATTACACTTGGGTAGAGTCCCAAAGCTATGGCTGGGAGGTTGGAGCTAAACAGCATTAGGAGCGGCTATGAGGCCCTGCAGAACTGCAGTGGCAAAGCCTGCCCTGGATTTAGAGTACAATGGCAGATTTTAGTGCTTGGTAAAGGTGTGCACTGAACTCCATGTAGCAGCCTCTAAAATGTCTTTGGTTGGTACTCCCCTAAGAAAGGCTGCTGAAGTGGCTACAGCTCTGGTTGAATGTGACCTAATGCCCTTAGGCACTAGCTTGCCATGGTCTAAGTAGCAGAAACGAATGCAGTGGCCTATCCACTTTGAAATAGTCTGCTTTGAGATGGCCTTTCCTTGTTATCCTGCAGCATATGCCACTAGTAATTGTTCTGTGTTTCGGAAAACCTTGGTTCTGTCCAAGTAGAATCTAAGCTGTCTGTGTACATCCTAAGAATGCAGAATTCTCTACCCCTTGTTCTGTGGACTTGGATAAAAAGTTGGCAGACGAATATTTTGGTTAAGAGCTACACTGGACACCACCTTAGGCATAAATGCTGGGTTTGTCCTCAGAGAGACCCTGTCTGGATAAAAAATGATAAAAGGTTCCACAGCCATGAGTGCCTGAAGCTCTGAAACTCATCTTGCAGAAGTTATTGCTAGGAGCAGAGCTGTTTTCCAAGATAAAAACTTTATATCAGCCATAGCAGCTGACTCAAAAGGTGTCAGGGTGAGTTTTTCCAAGACATAGTTGAGGTCCCATGCAGGCACTGGTGATCTTCTTGGAGGCCTTAAGTTTTTGGCTCCTCTGAGGTACTGTCTTAGTAAGGGATGAGAAAAGATTGGTGGCTCTGTATTGTAATAAGCCAAAATGGCAGAGGCATAAATTTTAATAGATAAAAAAGATCGACCTTGGTCCAGCATCTCAGTTAAGTATTGCAAAATCTGAGGAATATTTGGCACAGCTGTATCAGTTCCTTGTGCCTGGTTCCAAGCACAAAATCCTCTTCCATTTTCCAGCATAAGATTTTCTAGTACTAGGCCTTCGGGCCTCCAAAATTACATCCATCACAGCTTTACTGAGAGGAGGTTTTGTATGACTACATTATCCGCCATGCTGCCAGGTTTAAAGTCCTGAGTTGGCTTTGCAGGATCTGATTGTTTTGCTGGGACAGTAGATGAGGTATCTGAGGAAAGGTCCAAGCTGGGCATTGAGACACGCTCCTTAGTATTGGATATCGGTACTGGCGGGGCCAGTCTGGGGCAATTAGTATCAACCTTGGCTTCTCCTGTCTGACCTTTAGGAGTACCTTGGGGAGGAGAGGCAGAGGGGGAAATGCGTATACTGATAGGTTTTTCAAGCTGAAAGATAGGGCGTCCACTTTCCATGCTTGTCTGTGATAAATCCTTGTGCAGAATCTTTTTAGCTGGTAGTTGGGAGGGGGGCAAACAGATCTATGTCCGGGCATCCCCATTTCCTTATCATGCTTAAGACTTGTGGATCCAGGTGCCACTCGTGGGGATCCACGAGGTTTCTGCTTAGGTCATCTGCCAGAGTATTTTTCCTTCTTGGCACGAATTGTGCCTGCAGGTGTACTTGGTAAGTCAATGCTGTGTCCCTCAAAGTCATGGCTAGTCTGCAAAGAGGGTAAGAATGAGTGCCCCCCTGCTTGTTTATATACCACATGACTGTGGTGTTGTCTGTCTTTATCAGTAGTTGTCCTGGATGAAGTAGGTCCTTGAAGGCTGTCAGCGCATTTTGAACTGCTAGCAACTCTTTTTGATTGATATGTAGATGCATTTGGTTTGAGGTCCATGTGCCCTGAATGCATCTTCCTGCCATGTGGGCCCCCCAGGTGTAATCTGATGCATCCGTTGTTAGTATTTGCCTGGCTGGGGGTAATGTGAATGGCTGTCTCTTGTTTTTGTGACAAACCTTTGCCCACCATCGAAACTCCTGTTGCAGGCAGGGAATGAGAGTAATCATAGTTTCCAGGCTGTGGCAATGTTGAGTCCACACAATTTTTAGGTACCATTGAAGTTTCCTCATATGCAGTCTTGCATATGGAATTAGTAGGATGCAGAATGCCATGAAGCCCAAAGCCTGCAGAATTTTTCTTGCAGATAACTGGGCCTTTGTTGCCAGAATTTTTAAATAAGTAGTCAGTTGCCTTTGTTTGTCTAGAGTGAGATAAGCCATCTGGGCAGTTGTATTTAAGCTTGCACCCAGGAATATTATCTCTTGAGAGGGTACTAGTTTTTACTTCTTTTCATTGACTGTGTACCCTAGGCATGTTAGAAGTCTTTTCACAAACGCCAGATGCTGTAGAAGAATGTCCTTGTTCTCTGCTTGAATCAGACAGTCGTCCAAGTATGGATATATTTGTATTCCTCTTTGTCTGCAGAATGCAATTACTGGTGCCAGGCACTTTGTAAAGACCCTGGGCGCAGTAGATAAGCCAAAGGGCAGTGCAGAGAATTGGTAATGCATTGAGCCAGCCTTGAATCTGAGGTATCTTCTGCATATTTGTCTGACTGGGGCATGCAGGTATGCCTCTTTTAGGTCTAAAGTCACAAGCCAAGCATTCTTGCCCAGCATGAGCAGAAGCTGCTACAAAGTCAATATCTTGAATTTTGGTATATCCAGGAATGTGTTCAAAATACATAGGTCCAGTATTGGCCTCCAGGCCCTTGTTCTTTCTGGGTACCAAGAACAGTCTTGAGTAAAATCCTTGTCCCTGCTCTTGCTCTGGTACTAGATGAATGGCCCCCATGTCCATGAGGGATGAGACTTGTTTTTGTGCCACTGCCCATTGATTTTTTGGCAGATCTGGCCAGCTGTTTGCCTTTGGCAGGGTATGGAAATGGAACTTGTAGCCTTGTGACACGATATTTAAGACCCACTTGTCCTGGATTATAATGTGCCAATTTTGAGAAAAAAGTGCTAATTTTCCCCCTAAGGGGGCTGCCAGGAGATAAGTACTTGGTGCAGGCAGGGGAAGTCATTGGGACTGTTTCCTGAATGGTTGTGATTTGAGCGGAATGAACCTTGCACCTGGGGTCTGCCCCTTTAAGGTCTGTCTAACACAGGAAAGGACCAATTCTTTGTTGGCCAGTGTCTACTAAACCTAGGTGGCTGTACTTGTAAAAAATCTTTGAACGTTTGCATGGATTTAGCTTTGTCCTCCATTTTTTTTAACACCTCTTCTGTCTTCACACCAAACAAATCATCATGCTGTAAAGGTGCATCTAATAATTTAACTTTAACATGATCGGGCAGATTTTGTTCCTTTAACCAAGCATGCCTCCTAATTACAGAACCTGTAACTGCGGCTCTACAGGAGGCCTCTAAAGAATCAAAACCACATTGCAAAGTATGCTTTCCACCTTGTTCAGCTGCATGCAATAAATCATGCATTTCCTTGTTTTCTGCACATTCAGAGTTTAACAACATTTTCTGTTTAAGCAATGCCATGACATGTTGCTGATATTTGAGCATATGAAACTGACAGTTTAAGGCCCTTATAGCCAAGGTAGCAGATGTGTAAACCTTTTTTCCCCATCTATCCAGTGCCCTAGAATCTCTGTCAGAGGGGGTAGGGTTTTTTGCAGCGGACGCCTTAACTCCTTTGGGACCCTGAGAAATAGTTTCTGTGTCTGCAGCAGGGTTTTTAAAAAGGAATTTATGTGAATCAGGAACCCTGTAATATCTGTCAGGCTTAACAGGAGCTGGAGGTAAGGAGTCAGCAGGTAAGACTGGACTCCGAAAACACATCATCTACAATGTCTAACACAGGTGGGGATGGCTAGAGGCTTGTGTTGAGGTAGTAACAGGAAATCCCTGAGCCTCTTTTTAGATTCTAAAAAATCTTGGCTCTCCCAGTGGAAGTGCTCCGTCATGGTATGTAAGGTTTCCCCAAAAGAATAGTCCTCTGGAGGAGAAACTGAAAGTATAGATTCTTCAGCATCAGAATCCTCATAGGGGGGAAGAGAATATTCCTGATCAGAAGAGGAATCAGAAGAAATGAAAACCTGATCTGAAGATTCATAGTCAGTCTCTTGCCTAGGCCTCTTATCAGGAGGGGGATGGGAACCCCTGATTCAAGGTAATCAAGTCTTCGGCCATTTTGAGCATCTGCTTTTTGGCCATGGAGGCCTGTCCACGTTGCTCTTGGGTTTGCTTCTTTGCCTTTGAAGGTGCTTTAAGTCTTTGCCTTTGAAGTCAGTTTAATGTATAGATATTTAGTTCTGAATACACCCTCAGAAGCCAGTGCCTGCTCAGCGGCTCTGGACCCATCTGAAGGAATAGTGTCCAAGGCTCCAATACCCTGAGTTTCCAGTGGCATAGCCGATTCCACGAGCAAGTTGGTAGAGGCCTGCGACTCTAAAGTAGCGGGCGTCAGGGGCCGCAAAAGCGCCTCACTGACAACCAGCGAACCGGCGACTGGCTTAGGAGAAGCTTCGTCTTCAGTTTTGGGCCTCGGTTGTCTATCTTTTTCTTTGCGTTTTTTGTGAACTCCGGTAGTCGGATGGCTATCCGACGACATTTCTGGATAATTAAACCTGTGTCCAAAATAGTTTAATGCAAAATCATATCGACGCTTAATAGTGCGTTGGTTAAATCTAGCACAAAACCGACAACCTGAAATGCTATGGTCAGGGCCTAGGCAAGGAATACAGTAAGAATGAAAGTCCTCATGAGGTATTTGCTTCCCACAAGAAATACAATTATTAACTTTTTCTGACATCGGTCTGGAGCACTTTATAGAAGACTTTGGATCTGAAACTGGAACTCGAAAATCTCAGGAGTCGGCCGACCGGCACTTGCAAACTGCTTCTGCTTCAGGCACCGCACGGCAAGAAAGACTAAAGAAAATGGTGTCGGCCGCATCTTTTATACCCCTGACAACCTGACGTCAGGGAAGGGGTGACAGCGGCCGATGCAGGACCCAGGACTTTGGAATTCAGGCCGATTGAGGGCACCCTGCCAGCAGGATAACCCAAATGTAATAACTGCAACAGTGAAACACGAAGAACATCAAGTTCAGTGCAAAATTCACTCCCCTATCCCCACCACATATAACACAAAGCATCCCTACCACCTGTCCCCAACCTAGTATCTCCAAGGAGCAAGTCTTAAATGCCCTCTCCAAGGCTAAAAATACAGCCTCAATGGGACCAGACTACATCCCAGGCTGTGTTTCTCAATGGATTAAAACAACACAGGCCAGCTAATTTAAAAAAGCAGACCAGCAACTATACTTTCTAAGAAGGCTGAGAAAAGCAAATCTCTCTATGAATGCTCTAATTACTTTCTTTAGAAGAGCCATCGAGAGCATGATCACCAGCAACTGCACTGTATGGTTCGGTAACAGCACAATGGCCGAAAGGAAGAAGCTGCAAAGAACAATAAGAACAACAGAAAAGATTGTGGGCACTAGTCTTCCTACCCCACAGGAGCTCTTTAAACTGAGATGTAAAAAGAGGTCCGGCAAAATACTGAGCGACACTTCTCAGCCAGTGTATGGTCAGTTCACTAAACTTGCTTCTGGTAGAAGGTTACGGAGTATCCGCTGCAGGACTTTCAAATTCATGAACAGTTTTTATCCAACTGCAATAAGACTCATTAATGCAGCCATAAATCTGGATGTATCAAACCTATACTGGATTGTTACACTCTCATTCTTTTTCGTTTCCATACAGTAATTATATTTATTGCACACTAAAATTAATATAGTGTCATTTAGGTGCAATTCCAGTCACTTCCTTATGTGCAATATTACCCAATCTCACCTCTGGTTATAGTGTACTTTTCTTTTCATGTGTTAATTATTTAGTAGTCAGTGTTGTCCAATGTAATATTGTACAAGCATGTGCGACAGCTACTTAGATCTTTAGTTTTGTACTATAGTTATTGCTTATTCTTTAATACTCATCATGTCTGTTTTTTTGTGTTTGTTTTTTTCCTGTAAAAGAGCTGACACTTGAAATTTCATTTAGGTAGCACTTGTGTTTCCTAAATGACAAAGTTTCTTTGAATCAACTACCACCTTAGCACAGGTTTCGTCCATGCTGACTGGAGAACAGCTACTGTCATCCCTTTGCATAAAGGGGGTGCATCCACAAGCCCCAGGAACTATAGACCCATAAGCCTAAACAGCCTTATATGCAAGGTCATGGAGAGTATCATCATGGCCATTATCAGCAAAGACAGATATAGGTAATCTACAAACACTCGACCCTACCCAGTTTGGCTTTGTCAAAGGGAGATCGTGCCTGTTAAACTTGGTGGACTTCTTACAGTCAGTCACCAAAGGTCTTGATGATGGCAAAATTGTGCACATGGCCTACCTGGACTTAGCCAAGGCCTTTGATACCATCCCCCTACTCATTAGACATTACTGATAAACTCACCCAGCTGGATATCAACCCATCTATTGTTTTGTGGGATGCAAACTGGCTCACCAGTAGAACTCACAGTCAAAATAAGAGACTCTACCTCCTCCAGCAGACCAATAACCAGTGGTGTACCACAGGGGTCTCTTCTGGGGCCCCTACTGGTCGGAATATAATTCTCTGAAGTATAGGCAAAAACTAAATGTCTGTGGCTGCAAAGCCTGCCGATGACTACAAACTAGGAGCATTCATTCAGCCCCCTAATGATGTCAATATCCTGCATGAAGGCCTTACACAGACTAATGACTGGTGCCAAAATTATGGGCTTACACTCGATGCAAAAAATGCATCATCATCTCCTTCAGCAACAGTGATGTTCCTGCAAACTACTCTAAAGACAGCAATGTCTTAAGCACACAGTCACTGGTGAGAGACCTGGGCATGCAGTTTGACAGCAACCTTAACTTTGATCATCATGTCTCCACAACAGTAAGAAGGGTATTCCATGTTGCTCACCTCATAAGTAAGGACATTGCCTCCAGAAAAAATGAGGTTATAAACCCCCTGTACTCTTTCCTCATCAGGCCAATGCGCCCCTTTGTATGTACCTCTCTAAGCACCTGCAGCAACTGGAGAGACCGCAAAGGTTTCTTACAAAAGAAATTCAAGGTCTCCAGCACATGCCATATGCAAACAGACTGAAATCATTGTCTCTTTACTCTGTGTCGTACATACTGCTCAGAGGTGACCTGTGGCTTGCAAATAAGGAAATATCTGACCCTGCCTTAATGGAAATGCTACACATTCACAAGTCAAACAGTACAAGTGTCACACACTCAAGGGACCCTAACCTGGTATGCGGCATCAAGAAAACTTGCTGGAAGGACAGATTTATCTCGCAGAGGTTACTTCATCTCTAGAACAGACTTCCAATCCATGTTAAGCAGAGCCCCCCTTTGCCCCTATTTAAGCATAATTTGGATGATTGAATGGGAAAAGTACAGTTTTGTACCTACCATAAATGTAGATGTTCGAAGATCCACATTGCTGCAGTCCTGACACTTGGGGTAGTCCGCTGTCCCAGTTAGTCTGGCGTCAGTCGTCAGGGTACAAATCAGTCTTTTCTTGCCCCAGATGTCAGAAGACCCTAAAACAGATAAGGCCAAACCAAAAAACAACAACACACCAAACACCCCTGTACCAAATATATGTACAATATATACAAAGTCAGAAAGGTACAATCCCACCCACACAACCACCCCTAAACACAGAGGGAAGGAGGGAGAGAATTTTGGACTGCACAATGTGGATCTTCGAACATCTACATTTATGGTAGGTACAAAACTGTACTATGTTCTTCATCTCACATTGCTGCAGTCCTGACACTTGGGTAGAATCCCAAAGCAGAGGTAAGGGAGGATGGCAAACCACAAAGAAGCAGGAGCTGACAACATGCCCTGTAAAATAGCAGTGGCAAAACCAGCCCTAGATTTAGAGTAGAGAGGAAGGTGGTAATGCTTAGAGAAAGTATGCACTGAACTCCAAGTAGCAGCCTCCAAAATATCCCTTAGAAATGCTGTTGAAGTGGCAGTAGCCCTAGTGGAATGAGACCTAATCCCAGCTGGAATCTCCTTGCCATGATGGGAGTAACAGAAAGTAATGCAAAAGCCAATCCACTTAGAAATAGTTTGTTTTGACACAGGCTTACCCTGAGAACTCAAAGCAAATGAAACAAACAACTGCTGAGACTGCCTAAAATCCTTAGTCCTGCTTAAATAATAACATAATTGCCTGTGTACATCTAAAGTGTGCAAAATCTTTTCCCCCTTATTTTGGGGATTTGCATAAAAGGTAGGCAAATGAATAGTTTGGTTTAAAGCCACACTAGAAACCACTTTAGGCATAAAGGAAGGATTAAAGATACCCTATCCTTATGAAAAATCAGGAAAGGCTCAACCGCCATAAGGGCCTGCAATTCAGACACCCTTCTTGCAGAGGTAATGGCTAACAAAAAAGCAGTCTTCCATGACAAATATTTCAATTCAGCAGTAGCAGCAGGCTCAAAAGGTTGTAGAGTGAGTTTCTCCAACACAAAATTGAGGTCCCAAGCAGGAGTAGGAGCTCACGGGGGTCTTATATTCTTTGCCCCTCTAAGAAATTGCTTGAACAAAGGATGAGAAAACAATGGTGGGTCACAATCATAGTGAGCTGAAATCGCTGCAGCATGAATCTTAATGGAAGAGAAAGACAAACCTTTGTCCAATAACTCAGTAAGATATTGAAGAGCCACACTCAAATTTGGCTCAGAAACATCCAAGTCCTTTGCTGCACTCCAAAATGAAAATCTCTTCCATTTTCCTTGTACTAGGTCTTCTGGCTTCCATAATCACATTCAAAACTTGTTGAGGAAGCTGAGACCTGCTATGGTTCAAAACAGAATATGCCAGGCTGTTAGATGAAGAGAGTGAAGCTTGACATTGAGTAGATGCCCATCCTTCTGAGACAATAGGTGTGGAATCAAAGGTAAGGGCCATGGAGGCTTCCTTACCAGACTCCTCAGCAATGGGTACTAGTGCTGCCGAGGCCAATCTGGAGCTATTAAAATCATCCTTGGCTTGTCTTGTCTGACCTTTAGAAGTACCTTTGGGAGGAGAGGCAGAGGTGGAAAGGCATACACATGAAGATTTTTCCAACTGAAAGAAAGAGCATCCACTTTCCAGGCTGTGTGATGAAACCTTTTGCAAAACTTTGGCAGCTGGTGGTTTACTGGAGAAGCGAACAGATCTATGTCCATGACACTGTCAATGTCTGAAATACATGAAGATCCAGTTTCCACTCGTGGGGATCCATGATTTGCCTGCTTAACACATCTGCTAAGGAGTTCTGTGCTCCTGGCAGAAACCTTGCTTGAAGATTCAGTTGCAAGCTTAACGAGTCTTAGCATCCACAAAATCATTGCTTGCCTGCCTAGAGGATAAGAATGTGTTCCACCTTGTTTGTTGATGTACCACATGACAGTTGTGTTGTCTGTTAGAATCAACACCTGCCCTGGAGGAAGTAAATCCTTGAAAGCCAGTAATGCAAACTGGACTGCTAACATCTCCTTCATGTTGATATGTAGATGCTGCAGTCTGGCAGGCCACTTGTCTTGTATCCACTTTCCATTCAGATGAGCTCCCCAAGCTGTGTCTGAGGCATCTGTCGTTAGAATCTGACTCGCCTCTGGCGGGTCACAGAGAGTCCCTTGTTTAGGTGACATTCCTGAGCCCACCACAAAATTCCTTCTGAATGCAAGGAAATATTTGAATGACAGTGTCCAAATCCTGGCAGTGCTGTGTCCATACATTTTGAGATACCATTGCAGCTTCCTCATATGCAGTTTGGCATTGGGAAGCACCAGAATACAAGATGCCATGAACCCTAAGGCTTGAAGGACTGTCCTTGCAGTCAGCCCGGACTGATGAGATAGTTGATGGAAGTAAAGAAAGATTCTTTTGTTTGTCCGGGGTTAAAAGGCCATCTGGGTTGCTGTATTCAGTCTCACACCCAGAAAGCACATGTCTTGAGAGGGTACTAGACTGGACTTTATTTCGTTCACAGAATACCCTAGGCATCTTAGCACGGCTATCACATATTCCAAATGCTGAAGAAGAACGTCCCTTCCTTGAGCCAGAATCAGGCAATCGTCCAAATAAGGATAGATTTGTATTCCTTTTAGCCTGAAGAAAGCTATCACTGGAGCCAGAACCTTTGTGAATACTCTGTAGATAAGCCAAAGGGCAATGCAGAGAACTGATAATGAGAATTATACTTTCTGCAAATTAGTCTGATAGGAACATGAAGGTAAGCTTCCTTGAGATCCAAAGTTACCATCCAGTGATCTTTGCCCAGCAGAGGTAAAAGCTGCTGTAACGTCAACATTTTGAACTTGGGAATGTCCAGATAAGTGTTGAGGATAGATAGATCCAAAATTGGTCTCCACGTGTTCCCCTTTTTTGGTACTAGGAACAGGCGAGAATAAAATCCTAGGCCCCTTTCTGACACAGGAACCGGCTGAATGGCCCCTATTTGGAGTAACAGAGAAATTTGCTTGTGAGCCTCTTTCCTTTGTTGAGGAGGAATGTCTGGCATGCCTTTGAAAGGAGGCAAGGTATGGAAATAAAACCTGTAACCGTGGTGAATGATATCCAATACCCATCTGTCTTGGGTAATTAAACTCCAGTTTTCTTTGAAAAGTGCCAACCTTCCTCCCAAAGGTGCCGCCAGGCGAGAAGATTCTGGCAGCTGAAAGGCAGGTCATTGGGTCTGTTTACGAAAGGACTGACCCCTGCCCTCACCAGAAGACTGAGCAGGTGAACTCCCTGTTCTAGGCCTAAAGAACCTTGAGCTCTGCCCCTACCACGTCTAGACCTACCCCTAGACTGGGAATCATGATATGTCCACCCCTTGGTAGGCCAATTTCTACTAAACGAGGCTGAACCTGCAAAATCTTTAACAGTCTGCATAGACTTAGCCTTGTCTTCCATTTTCTTTAGAACTGCTTCCACAGGCGAACCAAACAACACATCAGATTGTAAAGGAGCATCTAAAATCCTTGTCTTCACATGCTCAGCTAAATTCTGATCCCTCAGCCAGGCGTGCCTAAGAACGAACCAGTGGCAGCCACCCTCGAAGAGGCCTGCACAGCATCAAAACCACATTGCAAAGAATGCTTACCCACCTGTTCAGAAACATGAACTAAATCCTGCAACTCTTTACACTCAATACCTTCCCAAAGCATCTACCTTAGACTTTAATTGTGAAAGGAGATAATTTTGGTATTTCAACATATGAAACTGGCAATTCAAAGCTCTCATGGCCAAAGTGGAAGAAGTATACTTTCTTTCCCCATCTATCCAAAGCCCTTGCCTCTTTATCTGGAGGAACAGGATTTTTAACAACAGAAGCCTTAGCACCTTTAGGCCCCTGTGAAACAGTTTCTGGGTCTGCCCTAGGACTCTTAAAAAGATACTTATGAGCTTCAGGCACCCTATAATATCTATCCGGTTTAACTGGAGCAGGAGGCAAAGAATCAGGGTTCAGAGAAGCCTCTGCAAAAACATCCTCCACCACATCTAGAACAGGAGGTATAGCTAAAGGCCTATGCTGGGGTAGAAACAAAAATTCCCTCAGCCTTTTCCTGGAATCAGAGAAATCCTGACCTTCCCATTTAAAATGCTCCCTCATGGAATGAAGAGTCTCTGAAAATGAAAAATCCTCAGGGGGAGAAGCAGAAGGAGTGGAATCATCTACATCAGAATCAGAGTAAGGAATACTCCTGCAAGTCTTCAGCCAAGACTCAGAAGCATCGAACACTGCTCAAAACTCCCAAGCTCAGGTTCCACCCTAGGCCTCTTATCAGGAGGGGCATAGTACCTCTACTCATTGTAATCAAATCTTCTGGCATCTTATGCATATGCTTCTTAGGTACAGACCCTGAAGGACTAGGTGTAACACCTGAAACAAAACCTGGCCTGCCCTGGGAGAAGCCTTGGAAACAGCAGGGAGGGCCTAACCAAGGAAGGGAGGGAAGAACAGCTACCTGAGAAGCCCCTTCCGCCTGGCCTACCTCCTGAGAGGTCACATCTTGCAGTAATAAAGTCTCACCCTGGGATTCCAAAGAAATTTCTGGCTGAACCTCTGGCTCCACCGAGCCCTCTAAAGAACCGGCGTCCCCGGCGGGGAGTTCTTCAACCTAGGCTTTGCTGTTTTGTCCTTGGCTTTTTTTGATGCGGGGCCGCGGAGCATCAGGGGCATTTTATAATTACCGCTTCCCAAAACTAACCTGGCACAATCTAATCTTCTCTTTATAGTGCGTTTGTTAAATCTAGCACAAGAGCCGACAACCAACACGTGCTCAGGCCCTAAGCAAGGTATACATAAGGTATGGTAATCCCTATGAGGTATCTGTTTCCCACAAAATACAGTTATTCACTTTTTCTGACATCCGTAAAATACTGAGGCAAGAAAAACAAAATATTGCCAACTTGGATTGGTCTGAAACTCCGACTTGGAAAATCTCTCACGCGTAACTGCACTTGCAAACTGCTTCTGCATCGGACCATGCGGCAAAAGACTGAGAAATGGCGTCGGTCATGCGCATTTGTACCCTGGCGTACTGGCGTCCAGACTAATCGCGCTGACGGCGTCAGCAGCCTTATTTGGTATTCGGGCCGACTGGGACAGCGGACTACCCCAAGTGTCAGGACTGCAGCAATGTGAGATGAAGAACATCTATAAATTTGCCCAGGGAGTTCCACAAATGCCCCTCTTAGATATGGGTAATAGGTGCTGATTTAGTGTCTACCTGTAACAGACACTCTTGGGGACAAGGGTTAACTTGGCTAGGTTTGTAAGGGCCCTAGGGCCATTAGCCTAATAATGTCCTATGATCCTAAGACCTTCCACTTATTGTAGTAGGTTTTTGTTGGTCGATTTCAGGATACAGAACACAGTTTTCCAAATCAGCTGGAACCCTGTCCATTACTGAAACAGGAATTATCCCATAAATTGGTAGCGTGTGAAGTGATGGTTGACTGATGTGACTTGATAGATTGCATCCTTGAATGGTGACAGTGATAAGATTTCTATAGCAGGATTTGAAAACAAGCTTGCAAAGTCCAGAAGCAATCTTGAAATAGCATTCACCTTACTCTTAACAAGAATATTTTGATCCGGTAGGACAGGAGAAAAAGTATGCAGGAACTCCTTGAACATCACGGGGATATGAAGACATTCAGAAATGACCAGGCTTAGAATGGAATAAATAAAAAAAATCTCTTGCATGTGGCAATGGTCATGGATGCAAAGAGATCAGGCTAAGGAGAGCCCCAGTGCTAGAGAGCCTGTGGCACACGTTGTGGTTCAGTGGCCAACTGTGTAAGAAACAAATGAACATTCTAATTTAACTTGTTGTCAGCTTAGAATAAACACTTTCAAGTAAAAGAGAAGGAAAGTAGCCTAATCCCTGCACATTCTGGTTTACAGGTTCTTACTAAACTTATAGCCAATGAGATTACAGAGAAGCTCGGCTATACCTCTCAACGTCTTGGAGCAAGAAATCTGGACAAAGCCATAAATAATTGGGGGGGGGGCAAAGGAGCAAATATAGGGACAATTTTTAAATACTGCTCTTACAAACTTTGAAAATTGGTAGAATATCAGGTTTTACATTAGCGTGAATTTTCTGAAGCGTGTGAAGTCTGAAACTTATAAGCCTGTCATTATTTTCTGATTTCAACCCTCAATGATTTAATGATCTGTCAAAAAAACAAAATTGTATGAGAAACACACCAAAAATGTTAGAAAAATCCAGACATTCTGTGAAAATCTGTACAGTTGAGAGGTATGCAGCCATATTATCCAGTACTGGTGGGACACTAGCAATGTCCTCCCATTAAATATACTTTTCTTCACATATGTTTGTAGGAGCCCATACCTCCTCATGTGTTGTCAGTAGCTCAACAGGCAGCACATTCGTCTTAGGTGCTAGAAGATTAGTAGGCTGTGTGTGTTCAATTCCCACAATAAACTCATGGATTTATTTTCCAATACTACCACTGCAATGCACAATATGGTGGCACTGCACTCCCGAAAGTGCTTTCCTTCAGATGAGACACCATTGATTCACCACACATTCCACTTAAGTGAATAGACAAACTGTTTAATCCCTGGCTCTGACAAGAAAATGACATTCAGAGGTCATGAAAAGTAAATAATTTTATACAGGAACCCTTGAATGAACATGTATGTAGGTGTCCCACTACCAGTGACATATGACTGAAGATGCTGAGGGACAAAAGGAAGGTCCAGTGGCAAACTTCTGAACCTAAACTGACTGGCACTATGCAGAAAGTACAGTTGTGTACCTACCATAAATGTAGATGTTTGAGTGTATTCACTGTTGCAGTCATTACTCTTGGGTTATCCTGCTGGCAGGCCACCCTCAGTCGGCCAGAATTCCAAAGTCTAGATCTGGCGTCGGTTGCTGTCACCTCTTCCCTGACGTCAGTGCGCCAGGGGTATAAAAGATGCAGCCGACGCCATTTTCTTCAGTTTTTCTTGCCCCAGATGTCAGGTGCCCCCAAGTTGGTAGGCTGAAAAATATGCCAATAAAAATGCATGCTCAAAAGTAACATTTCCTTCATCTACAAGCAAATACACCAAAAAGGTTGTATAGGATAGAGAAGTGCAGCAAAGAAAAGGGGGATGGTGGGTGAGTTACCTGGACTGCAACAGTGAATACACTCAAACATCTACATTTATGGTAGGTACACAACTGTACTATGTTCATCATGTTTCACTGTTGCAGTCATTACTCTTGGGTTGAATCCCAAAGCTGAGGATGGGTGGCTGGGCTAAATAGGATTAGGAGAGGCTATGAGGCTCTGCAGAACTGCAGTGGCAAAGCCTGCTCTGGACTTAAAGAGGTAAGTGGTAGTGCTTTGTGAAGGTGTGCACTGAACTTCAGGTTGCAGCCTCTAAGATATCTTTGGTTGGTACTCCTCTGAGGAAGGCTGCTGAAGTGGCTGCTGCTCTGGTGGAATGAGGTCTAATGCCCTTCGGCACTGATTTGCCATGTTGAGAACAACAGAAACGGATGCAATGGCCTATCCATTTAGAAATAGTCTGTTTTGAGATAGCCTTTCCCTGTGATCCCGCAGCATACGACACTAAAAGTTGCTCAGTCTTTCTGAAAGCTTTAACTCTGTCCAAGTAGAAGCGTACTTGCCTGTGTATGTCCAAAGAATGCAGAATTTTCTCACCCTTGTTCTGTGGATTTGGATAAAAGGTAGGCAAGTGAATGGTTTGGTTGAGGGTCACACTGGACACCACCTTAGGCATAAATGTAGGGTTTGTCCTCAGAGAAACCCTGTCTGGATGAAAAATGGTGAAAGGTTCCACAGCCACGAGTGCTTGCAACTCTGAGACTTGCCTTGAGAAGTTATTGCTAGGAGCAGAGCTGTTTTCCAGGATAAGAATTTTATATCTGCTGTTGATGCTGGCTCGAAAGGAGGCAGTGTGAGTTTTTCCAAAACATAACTGAGGTCCCAGGCCGGAATTGGTGCTCTCCTTGGAGGCCTAATGTTTTTGGACCCTCTGAGGTACTGCCTTATTAAAGGATGAGAAAAGATAGGTGGTTCCGTATTGTAATGGGCTGAAATAGCAGAGGCATGAATTTTAACTGATGAGAAAGAAAGGCCTTTGCTCAGCATCTCAGTTAGGTATTGTAAAATCTGAGGGATATTTGGTACACACATGTCAATGCCTTGTTCCTGGTTCCAAGCACAGAATGTCTTCCATTTTTCTGCATAAGATTTTCTGGTACTGGGCCTCCTGGCCTCCAAGATAACATCCAAACCAGCTTTTGAAAGAGGAGTGTTCTGAACGGCTACATTATCCGCCATGCTGCCAGATTTAAGGTCCTGAGTTGGCTGTGCAGGATCTGATTGTTTTGTTGGGTCAGCAAGTGAGAAGTCTGAGGCAATATCCATGCTGGACCTTGAGATAAGCTCTTTAAGATTGGGTACTAGTGCTGGCGTGGCCAGTCTGGGTGCAATCAGCATTATTTTTGGCTTCTCTTGTCTGACCATTAGGAGTACCCTGGGAAGGAGAGGCAGTGGAGGAAAGGCATACACTGTTAGATTTTTCCACCTGAAGGATAGGGCGTCCACTTTCCATGCTTGCTTGTGATAAATCCTTGTGCAAAATCTCTGCAATTGGCAGTTGTGAGGGGAGGCAAATAGATCTATATCTGGGCATCCCCATTTCCTTATTATTATGCTGAAGACTTGTCGATCCAGTTTCCATTTGTGGGGATCAATGAGGTTTCTGCTTAGTTCGTCTGCCAGAGTATTTGTTTTTCCTGGCAGGAATTGTGCTTGCAGGTGAACTTGAAAAGCCAATGCTGTGTCCCATAAGGTCATTGCTTGTCTGCTTGTCTGTCTTCATCAGTAACTGTCCTGGATGAAGCAGGTACTTGAAAGCTGTCATGGCATTTTGAACAGCTATCATCTCTTTTTGATTGATGTGAAGATGTATCTGGTTTGCAGGCCATGTGCCCTGAATACATTTTCCTGCCATATGGGCCCCCCAGGCATAATCTGATGCATCCGTTGTCAGCGTCTGTCTGGCTGTGGGTAAACTGAATGGCAGACCCTTGTTGTGGTGACAGGCTTCTGCCCACCATCGAAACTCCTGTTGCAGGCAGGGAATGAGTGCAATTACTGTCTCCAGGCTGTGGCAATGATGAGTCCAAACACTTTTTAGATACCGTTGTAGTTTCCTGATATGGAGTCTGGCATATGGAATTAGTAGAATGCAGGGTGCCATGAAACCCAAGGCCTGCAGGATTTTCCTTGCAGATAAGTGGGTTTTTGTTGCCAATTTTTTGAAGTAAGTAGTCAGTTGCTTTTGTTTGTCTGGGGTGAGATAAGCCATCTGGGCAGTTGTATTTAAGCTTGCACCCAGGAATATTATCTCTTGAGAGGGCACTAGTTTTGATTTCTTTTCGTTTACTGTGTACCCTAGGAAAATTAGCAATCTTTTTACGAACGCCAGATGCTTTAGAAGAATGTCTTTCTTCTCTGCTTGAATTAGGCAGTTGTCCAAGTAGGGATATATTTGAATTCCTTTTTGTCTGCAAAACGCAATTCCTGGAGCTAGGCATTTTGTGAAGACCCTGGGCACAGTAGATAAGCCAAAGGGCAGTGCAGATAATTGGTAATGCATTGAGCCAGCTATGAATCTGAGGTATCTTCTGCAAGATTGTCTGATTGGGACATGCAGATATGCCTCTTTTAGGTCCAAAGTTACGAGCCAAGCTTTCTTGCCCAGCATGGGCAGTAGCTGCTGTAGAGTCAACCTCTTGAATTTTGGAACTTCCAGAAACGTATTTAGTATAGACAGGTCCAGTATTGGTCTCCAGGTTTTGTCCTTTCTGGGTACTAGGAAAAGTCTTGAGTAAAATCCTTGCCCCTGCTCTTGTTGTGGTACTTGCTGAATAGACCATGTCCATGAGGGCTGTAATTTGTTTTTGTGCCTCTGCCCATTGATTGTGTGGCAGGTCTGGCATACCTTTTGACCTTGGCAGAGTGTGAAAATGGAACCTGTAGCCTTGGGACACTATGTTCAGGACCCATTTGTCTTGGGTAACCATTTGCCAATTTGATGAAAAAAGTGCTAGTTTTCCCCCTAAGGGGGCTGCCAAAAGAAAAGTGCTTGGGTCTGGTAGAGGAAAGTCATTGGGACTGTTTCCTGTAAGGCTGTGATTTGTCTTCTCCGCTTTTGGAGGTAGGAGCACCCCATTGTTTAGGCCTGTATGAGCCTTGGGACTGAGATCTGCCTTTGGGACGCCTGTATCTGCCTCTTTGTGGTCTGTTTGACACTGAAAAGGACCAATTTTTAGAAGGCCAGTTCCTGCTAAACCTGGGTGGCTGTACCTGTAAGAAATCTTTGACTGTCTGCATGGATTTTGCTTTATCCCCCTGTTTTTCAACACCTCTTCTGCTTTAGTACCAAATAAAGTATCATGCTGTAATGGTGCATCTAATAATTTTGCTTTAACATGATCAGGCAGATTCTGTTCCTTTAACCAAGCATGCCTTCTAATAACAGAACCTGTAACAGCGGCCCTGCAAGAGGCCTCCAGTGAATCATAACCACATTGCAAAGTATGCTTTCCCACTTGTTCAGCTGCATGCAATAAATCCTGCAATTCCTTGTTCTCTGAACATTCAGTATTTGTCAACAATTTCTGTTTAAGCAGTGACATTAAATATTGCTGATATTTAAGCATATGAAACTGACAATTTAAAGCCCTTACAGCCAGGGTAGCAGAAGTGTAGACTCCCCCCCCCCCCCCATCTGTCTAGAGCCCTAGAATCCTTATCAGAGGGGACAGGGTTTTTTGCAGTGGAAGCTTTAATGCCTTTGGGACCCTGAGATACAGTTTCTGGGTCAGCAGCGGGGTTTTTATACAGGAATTTATGTGAATCTGGGACCATGTATCTGTCTGGTTTAGCAGGTGCAGGGGGAAAGAGTCAGGGGACAGGCCGGACTCTGAAAATACATCATCAACAATGTCTAGAACAGGTGGAATAGCAAGGGGTCTGTGCTGAGGAAGTAGCAGAAAGTCTCTGAGCCTTTTCTTAGATTCAGAATAATCTTGGCTCTCCCAGTGGAAATGCTCCCTTATGGTATGCAGGGTTTACCCAAAAGAATAATCCTCAGGATGAGAGGCTGAAGGAATGGATTCATCAGCATCAGAATCCTCATAGGGAAGCATGGAGTAATCCTGTTCAGAAGAGGAATCAGCGGAAATAGAAACCTGATCAGAAGAATCATACTCTGTCTCTTGCCTAAGCCTCTTATCAGGAGGGGGATGGGAACCCCTAATCAAAGTAATTAGGCCTTCGGCCATTTTGAGCATCTGTTTTTTAGGCATGGAAGTCTGAGTAGGAGAATGCTGTACTTGTTTCTTTGTCTTTAGAACTGCTTTAGTCTTTGTCTTTGAAGCTGAAGACGGCTTAATATATAGTTGTGTAGGTCTGAAGACAACCTCAGAAGCCGATGCCTGCTCAGCGGCTCTGGACCCATCTGAGGGAATGATTTCCAAGTGTCCAATACCTTGAGTATCCAGAGGCCCAGTCGGCTCCACGTGGGAGTCGGAAGCGGCCTGTGGCTCTGAGTTAGCGGGTGCCAGGGGCTGCGAAAGAACCTCACTGGGAACCGGCGAACTGGCGACTGGCCTAGCAGAGGCTTCGTCGTCGGTCTTGGACCTCGGATGCCTATCCTTATCCTTGCGTTTTTTTGTAAACTCCGGTTGTAGGCTGGTCCGATGGCATTATATAATTAAATCTCCGGCCAAAGTAATGGAATGCAAAATCGAACAGACGCTTAATAGTGCGTTGGTTAAATCTAGCACAAAACCGACAGCTAGCAATGTTGTGATCAGGGCCTAGGCAAGGAATACAGTAAGAGTGAAAATCTTTATGAGGTATTTGCTTCCCACAAGAAATACAATTGTTAACTTTTTCTGACATCGGTCTGGAGCAAGAAAAAAGTTTCCCCAACGGGGTACTTAGCTTTAATGAAGACTTCGGTTCTGAAATTCGGATTTGAAAATCTCAGGAGTCGGCTGACCGGCACTTGCAAACTGCTTCTGCTTCGGGCACCGCGCAGCAAGAAATACTGGAGAAAATGGCATCGGCTGCATCTTTTATACCCCTGGCGCACTGACGTCAGGGAGAGGCGACAGCTACCGACGCCGGACCTAGACTTTGGAATTCTGGCCGACTGAGGGTGGCCTGCCAGCAGGATAACCCAAGAGTAATGACTGCAACAGTGAAACACAATGAACATCTTCCAATACAGCCTCCTGACTTACATGTGAAAGTGAACAACTTGGAGACCCAACAGAGCATATCCAAGTTCCACTTTGAAACAGAAGAAAGATGGACCATCCTTAGCCATTAAGAGTTTTAAATTTTCTGCAGAAAGTCTGACACTGTTTAAATCTAGACTCAGTCATAATAGTCCCGTGCCCTTTGGCATCAGAAGGAACCTGAAATAGTAATCTATTCCCTACTGATCTCTGTGGATAACCTGGAGTGCTCTTTTCATGAGGAAGCTGATGAACTTTCAATGAGCCACTTGTGTGGGTGAGCTATTGCTAAAATAAGAGATGTCATGGGTGGAACGGTTGCAGTTATGGGTATAACCTTGCAAGGAACTATTATATTCCTTACCCACCTGTCCGATATGATGGAATCCAATGTTCCATACTGACCCATCTGATATGATGAGCTCCCACTTCCCTTACCCACCTGTATATGACCAATTAGTATCCCTCACCCACCTCTATGCAACCAATCTGTGTCCGTTATCACCCGTCTGTAATGACCTCCCATGTCCTTTACAAGCCCATCTGATGTGATGAACCCTCATGTCCCTTATTCTCCTGTTTTATTTGATGGAATCCCAAGTTCCTTATTCACCTGTTTCATGTGACAAATCCATGTCCTTTACATCCATCTGATGTGACAGCTGCCCATATCCCTTACCCACCTGTCTGATGTGATGGACTCCCATATCCCTTACCTATCTGTCATAAGTGGTGCACCCCCATTGTCCCTTATCCTCCTGGATAATGTGCTTAACTCGCATGCTGCAAGATGAAACATTCTCTCTAACTAGCTCACCAACAGGGAGGTTACAACTCCAGGACAGACTCTTGGAAAATGGTTCCTTATGATGGAAAGGGCCTTGGAATTCACACTAGGTAGTAGAGAAGTAGGCCTCTGGGCTGCTACTGTTGAGTCAGAGGGGTATAGGTTCTGCGCTGCAATATTAAGTAGGTCATCTGAGGCAGGTAAAAGGAGACTCTCACAGTGGAAATGCTCTGTCCATTCTCCATGCCCTACAGGTGGTCATCTTTCACTGGACCAAACAGTGGTCTAGAAAGGGTGCATTCAAAACAGCTCTGAAAATCTCAGCAAACAGCATCAGTCACAGCCAACGGAATCAGTTCAGTGCAATGTCAGCTTGTACAATTATGCTCACACCATCTATGGCATCATGGGATATCCCCTGCATGAGTGAGCTGCTAGTGGAACCCACTGCTTAAACTCATACGCATCTTCTTCAAAGTCAAAATATTATTGTGTAACATCATGTATGTTACCACACACACCTTTAAGTATTTTACCCAGCAGGTCACAACAAATGAATAGTCTTATTGGTCAATACCTTCCCTAACACAGAAAACCTGAACAGCACCCCTTAAAAGCATTCTAGAGCAAATGGATCCCTTGTGTGTTGAGTAAACTGCCTGTCCCTGATGCTTTAATGTCATATTTTACAGCAGCAAGGGAATCTCTCTAATCAGGAATGGGGGGTGGTCTTTTAGGTGCTGGCCAAAAAATGCTGCAAAGCTCCCATAATGAGCTATAGTCACAACGTGATATACTACTTTAAACAAGAACATTATTCTTAAGCACTTTATTAAAGTTATTTAAGGAAAGTCTTTGCTGAACAATGCAGTTAGACAACCTGACACATTCAAGAATTCTGCATATTATTCCTATTTAATCCATCCATCCATCCACAACACTTTTATCCCATTTTTGCACATGGGGTCAGGGTGTCACTCCAACAGTGACAATCTAGAGCCATGGTTTACATCACCAGGTGGTTAGCAATGCCATGGGAATTCTTCCACACCACACACACACAACTATGGCCAATTTAGTGTGTCCAATCCACCTACTGTATGTCTTTGGAGTGTGGGAGGAAACCCATGCGAACACAGGGAGGACATGCAGACTTCACAGAGAAGCCACTTATGCAGAGAACTGAACCAGTGAACATCTTGCTTGCTCCTTGTGCCAAAACATAACCCTTAACTTGTTTGAAAATGTTAGTTGCACACCGTGGTATGTCTTATTATTCACTTCTTTTACAAAAGCTGTATTTATTATTATTATAATAATACTACTACTCTTACTCTATTTTCTGTTTCTCCTACTCTTCTCTGTTTTCACCAATAATCTAGCCTCTGCCACCAAACATGGCACACTCATACAATATATGCAGGTGACTCAACCATCTGCTCAGCCCAGTCCCTACCCAAACTGCAAAAAGTCACATAGGAAGCCTTTTCCTCTGTTGAAACTTGGCTGTCCGATGCCCAATAAATACTCAACCCAAACAAAACTGAACTACTCATCTTCCAACCGACCAAACATACTCAAAACAACTCTCACTTTAACATCACAGCAAAAGACACCACTATATACCCAACTGAACACACCAAATTGCTAGGAGTGGAAATAGACAAACTAAAATTTGACATTCACATATCCACGACCATAAAAAAGTCCACAAAAAAACTAGGAGCACTATACAGAAATAAGCAACTTCTCACCAAAGCAGCAAAGATTTCAATGGCAAAGGCAGCAAAGATTTCAATAGCAAATTCCCACCTTATCTCCACCCTACTTTATGCCTCTCCAATATATACCAACCTAAGGCAATGCGATCTAAACAAGCTAGATACCTGCTACAACAAAATCGCCAAATTCGCCACAGGGGCATCCTACAGTAGTCACCACTGTCTCTCACTTGCTGAACTGGGCTGGCTTGAACTCCCTCACCTCCTTCAATGGTATCAACTCTCACTCGCCCACAAACTAGTAAACCATCCACTAAATGTCCCATCCCTCCAGAATCTACTCCAACCCTATCACATCACCAGACCACTAAGATCCAGCAACAAAAATCACTAAAGCCAATAACTCTGCTGGTGAAGCACTATTCTCTTGCACCACAGCCAAATTATGGAACTCCCTCCCACCCACAATTACCTCCATACCATCATGCACCCACTTCAAAACTTTACTAAAAGCGCACCTAAAAACATGCTGGCTATACCCTTGCAACTCCCACTCTAATATCACCCTCCCCATCCAACCACTACCTTTCTTTCCACTCCACTAACTACCTTGATTATAGCAAGCTCAGATGCTCATAAGCCAGTACTTATTACACAGCAGGAACTTCTTCTTGTAACATTTGTTAATGTCTGTTATGTACTTCACAGATAAAGATTCTAGTTGTCTACTGATGTACTATGTTCTTCATCTGTAAATATGTTATAAGTAATTGCTATGTAAATTGTTAATCGCTATGTAATCCAATGTAACTACTGTCTGTTTATTTTAACTGTGGAGCTTTTCTCCCCGGGCCTCTGCTGAAAATGGACCTACGTCCAGTCGGACACTCCCGGTCAACAAATATAAATAAATAAATCATCATCTTTAACAATTAAGCATGTAGAACTTCCAGAAGTAGGATGTGGGATTCAGAATTAATCAATGGCGTGCTCCTCCCTGAGAGCTCACTTGCCTCCATTTACTTTAGCAAATAATCACTAGCAGTGTTAACTGAGAAATTACAGGGCAAGCAGTGTAAAGAAAGGCAAAAAGTAAATTTATGCAAGATACCATATATCCTGCACCTCTACACAATATCTGAAAAAATATTATTTACAGTCATCAAAAGATGGAAGCAACAATAAAATATGAAGGCTTAAACTGTTAAGGCAATACAAATATGTGCTACACTACTGTATATACTGCTTGGTTTATTAATGCTACTAGTTTTATTAAGATGGTCATTTTTAACCTTTGCAGACCTACCAAAGAAAACGTTTCCAGTTTCTAACACTTGAGCATGTAGTACTGCAACTGTGAAGTGAAAAGAGCAGCTCTGACAAAGTTCACAAGGCAAGGAAATACTGCAAAAAATAAAGGCACTGAAAAAACACAGATACGTAACAGCACTGGTATAATAACACGACAATCTACAAATGGGCATCATGGAAATATAAACAAACCCCAAATATAACTTTCAGTTTATGACTATTAGGAAAATAGCCCAAGAGCAAACATTTTGTTAATACACTGATGTCTTTTTCATAAATGCAATATTCTGAAATCTGCACTCTGGGGAATATTACAAAATCTGAATACGACAAATGCCAGCAGTGAATGTTTTGCAGACAATTGGCAAAACTTTGAAATTCCAAGTTGGAAGGAAATTGTTCATGAATGAAATACATTTAAAAAATACTTTTTTCTGCTTTGTACTGCACACATGAATTCACTTTTCTCTAATAGTCACCTCTCACTACCCTTAACTTTTTCTCTGTATAGTCCTAGTTTATCATTACATCTCCACTTTTCCTAGCATCTCTTGCCTTCTTCCCCATTTATCCTACCACACAGCATGCCTTCTCTGACAGCTCTACAATCAACTTCCTCCCCAGATTTTAGAAATCTTTCCCTACAATCAAGACTTTACAGACCTTATCGTTGCTTGACATTACTATATCAAATGAATGGTCATCAAGTGCCTTATAAAGTTTATTTACTGATGTACAGCCTTTGACAAATTTGTTTAGACTATGTTATACACCGATGCATGTATATGTTTCAGAGAAAAGTCTTAAAGTCAAACTGCTGCATGGGAAAAAATGAGCGACATTAATCCTTTACTGTGATGTACCTTTACAATGGTGGATTGTTTATTACTATTATTTTTAATGGATTACAGCTATTTTTGAGTCTACCTCCCTTGGCCTCCATTATATACAGGCCTGGCCTAGCCTAGCAAGATAAAAAAGTTATAAAAAATATAGAAGTACTTCTATACAGCAATAAACACTACCGCACTAAGCAAACCAATGAAACAGATAAACACTACCGCATTAAGTAAACTGATGAAACAGCAGACTCTGTCTACCACCAGCAGCCATGTCTGCTTATTCACCCACAGTACAGGCTCTTTTGAGTACAAAACTATACAATACTAATAAGTAATTTGCCATCTTCAGAACTTAAGGAGCTTCAAACTGTTTCATTAAAAAAAGAAAAAGGGAAATGTGTGCTCCTAAAAGTACAGTTTTGTACCTACCATAAATGTAGATGTTCGAGTGTTCACACTGCTGCAGTCATCACACTTGGGTTATCCTGCCGTCAGGCAGTCACGCAGTCGGACAGAGTTCCAAAGTCTTGGTCCGGTGTCCTAAAAGTACAGTTTTGTACCTACCATAAATGTAGATGTTTGAGTGTTCACACTGCTGCAGTCATCACACTTGGGTTATCCTGCCGTCAGGCGGTCCCGCAGTCGGCCAGAGTTCCAAAGTCTTGGTCCGGCGTAGGTTGCTGTCGCTTCTTCCCTAACGTCAGTGCGCCAGGGGTATACAAGAGGCACCCAACGCCATTTTCTTCAGTTTTTCTTGCCCCAGATGTCAGGTGCCCCCAAGTAGGTAGGCAATGGATATTGCTAATTAAACATGTAAAGGAAATAAAAGAAATACCTTTAATTACAAGCAAATACACCACAAAGGTTGTTCAAGATAGAAAGGTATAGAAAAGTTCAGCTAGGTCAGAGGGGATGGAGGGAGAGTAACCTGGACTGCAGCAGTGTGAACACTCGAACATCTACATTTATGGTAGGTACAAAACTGTACTATGTTCATCGTGTTACACTGCTGCAGTCATCACACTTGGGTTGAATCCCAAAGCTAAGGATGGGCGGTGGAACTAAACAGGGTTTGGAGAAGCTAGTAGGCCCTGCAGAACTGCAGTGGCAAAGCCAGCTCTGGTTTTAGAGTATAGAGGTAGGTGATAGTGCTTGGTGAAGGTGTGCACTGAACTCCAAGTTGCAGCCTCCAAAATATCCTTGGTTGGTACCCCTCTGAGAAAGGCTGCTGATGTAGCTGTAGCCCTGGTGGAATGGGGCTTAATGTTAGCAGGAACAGGTTTCCCATGATGTGTGTAGCAGAAACGGATACAATGTCCTATCCATTTTGAAATGGTCTGTTTTGAGATAGCTTTTCCTTGTGAGCCTGCAGCATAGGATACAAAGAGCTGGTCAGATTTTATGAAAGCCTTAGTTTTATCCAAGTAGTAACATAATTGCCTGTGAATGTCCAAGGAATGCAGGAGCCTTTCTCCTTTGTTCTGGGGGTTTGGGAAAAAGGTGGGCAAATGAATGGTTTGGTTTAGGGCCACACTGGATACCACCTTTGGCATAAAGGAAGGGTTAGCTCGTAGAGCGACTCTGTCTTGACGAAAAATGATGAAAGGCTCCACTGCCATTAGGGCCTGTAGCTCTGAGACTCTTCGTGCTGAAGTTATTGCTAGCAGCAGGGTGGTTTTCCATGATAGAAACTGTAAATCAGCTGTAAAAGCTGGTTCAAAAGGCAGCAGTGTAAGCTTTTCCAGGACATAGTTGAGATCCCAAGTTGGTGTTGGTGCTCTCCGGGGCAGTCTTATGTTTTTAGCCCCTCTGAGGTACTGTCTTAGTAGTGGATGTGAAAATATAGGAGGATCCGTGTTGTAGTGAGCTGAAATCACTGAGGCGTGGATCTTAATAGATGAAAAAGAAAGTCCTTTGTGCAACATCTCAGTCAAATATTGTAAAATCTGAGGAATATTTGGAACAAGGGGATTTTGGCCTTTAGCCTGGTTCCAGGTGCAAAATCTTTTCCATTTGTCTGAATAGGTTTTCCTGGTGCTGGGCCTCCTGGCCTCCAGAATGACATCCATAACAGCTTTAGAGAGAAGTGTTGACTGGTTGCTTAGGTAATTTGCCATGCAGCCAGATTTAAAGTCTTGAGCTGGCTTTATAGAATCGGATTGTTTTGCTGAGTGAGCAGGTGAGGAATTTGAGGCAAAATCCATGGTGGGCCTTGAGCCATGTTCCTTAGTATTGGATACCAGTGTTGGCGTGGCCAGTCTGGAGCAATGAGTATCTAATCTGGCTTTCAGCAGCACCTTTGCTAGAAGAGGCAGTGGAGGAAATGCATACACTGTTAATGTTTTCCAACTGAATGAGAGGGCGTCCACTTTCCAAGCTAGTGGGAGGTGTGTCCTTGTGCAAAATTTCCGAATTTGGCAGTTTTGGGGGGTGGCAAACAGATCTATGTCTGGGCACCCCTATTTTTGAGTTATCATTGCAAATACTTGTGGATCTAGTTGCCACTCGTGAGGATCCATGATGTTTCTGCTTAGATCGTCTGCCAATGTGTTTTTCTTTCCTGGCAGGAATTGTGCTTGTAGTTGAACTTGGTAGGTCAGTGTTGTGTTCCACAAGGTCATTGCTTGCCTGCATAGGGGGTAGGAGTGTGTGCCCCCTTGCTTGTTTATGTGCAACATTACCGTGGTGTTGTCTGTCTATTAGGAGTTGTCCTGGTTGTAGGAGGTCCTTGAAAGCTGTTAGGGCATTTTGTACAGCTAGCATTTCTTTTTGATTGATATGCAGATTTCTTTGATCTGTAGACCATTTGCCCTGAATGCACTGTCCTGCCATGTGTGCTCCCCAGGCATAATCCGATGCATCTGTTGTTATAGTTTGCCTGGCTGTGGGTAAGGTAAAAGGCTGATCCTTGTTGAGGTGACATGCCTGAGCCCACCATAGAAACTCCTGTTGAAGACAGGGAATGACTGGTATCATTGTCTCCAAGCTGTGGCTGTGTTGAGTCCATACGCTTTTCAGGTACCATTGTAATTTCCTCATATGCAGTTTTGCAAATGGTATTAGTAGTATGCAAGATGCCATGAATCCCAAGGCCTGCAGAATTTTTCTTGCAGGGAGTTGGGTCTTTGTTGCCATCATTTTGAAGTACTGAGTCAGTTGTTCTTGCTTGTCTGGCGTGGGATAAGCCATCTGGGCCGTTGTATTTAAGCTGGCACCCAGGAATATAATGTGTTGTGAGGGCACTAGTTTTGATTTCTTTTCGTTTACTGTGTACCCTAGGCAACTTAATAGGTGTTTGACAAACGCCAGATGCTTTAACAAAATGTCCTTGTTGTCTGCTTGAATAACGCAGTCGTCCAGGTATGGATATATTTGAATTCCTCTTTGTCTGCAGTATGCAATTATTGGTGCCAGGCATTTTGTGAAGACCCTGGGTGCAGTAGATAAGCCAAAGGGCAGTGCAGATAATTGATAATGAGTTGAACCTGCAATAAAGCGGAGGTATCTTCTGCAATTTTGTCTGATAAGGACATGCAGGTATGCCTCCTTGAGATCCAACGTTACTAGCCAAGCCTTCTTGCCCAGCATGGGAAGAAGTTGCTGTAGTGTTAGCATCTTGAATTTGGGTACTTGTAGATAGGTGTTTAGAATTGAGAGGTCCAGAATGGGTCTCCAGGCTTTGTCCTTTCTGGGGACTAGAAATAGTCTTGAGTAAAATCCTTGTCCTTGCTACTGTGTAGGTACCTGTTGAATGGCTCTCATGTCCATGAGAACTGTAATTTGTTTTTGAGCCTCTGTCCATTGATTTGGTGGCAGGTTTGGCATTCCTTTTATCCTTGGTAAAGTGTGAAAATGGAATCTGTATCCTTGTGAGACAATATTTAGGACCCATTTGTCTTTTGTGATGATGTGCCAGTTGTCTGCAAAAAGTGCTAATTTTCCTCCCAAGGGAGCTGCCAAGAGAGATTTGCTTGGCAGTCTGAGGGTTAAGTCATTGTGTTTGTCTTCTGATAGCTTGGGACCTGTCTTCTCCTCCTTTCTGGGTTGTGGTACCCCATTGTCGAGGCTTGTAGGGGCCTTGTGACTGACCTCTGCCCCTTGGGCATCTGTATTTGCCCCTCTGTGGTCTGTCAGAAGCTGGAAAGGACCAGTTTTTTGTTGGCCAATTTCTGCTGAAACGAGGGGGTTGAACCTGTAAAAAATCCTTGACCGTCTGTATAAATTTTGCCCTATCCTCCATTTTCTTTAAAACCTCTTCTGCTTTTACACCAAATAAAACATCCTGCTGTACAGGTGCATCCAATTTAACATGATTAGGTAGGGTTTGTTCTTCTAACCAAGCATGTCTACGTATGACAGACCCAGTCACTGCTGCTCTACAGGAAGCCTCCAATGAATCAAATCCACATTGCAAAGTATGTTTTCCCACTTGTTCAGCTGCATGCAACAAATCTTGCATTTCTTTGAAATCAGGCTGTTCTGAATGTGTGATCATTTTTTGTTTTAATTGAGACATCAGGTATTGCTGATATTTCAGCATGTGAAACTGGCAATTTAAGGCCCTCATGGCTAGAGTAGCTGAGGTATATACTTTCTTTCCCCATCTGTCTAGTCCTCTGGAATCCCTTTCAGAGGGTACATGATTTTTAGCAATAGAGGCCTTAACCCCTTTGGGACCTTGGGAAATGGTTTCTGGGACAGCAACAGGGCTTTTATATAGGAATTTGTGAGTGTCAGGGACTCTAGTATCTGTGTGGTTTGGCTGGTGCAGGCGGTAGAGAGTCTGGGTTAAGGCTAGATTCTAAATAAACATCATCCACAATGTCTAACACGGGTGGAATAGCCAGTGGTTTGTGCTGGGGTAGTAAAAGGAACTCTCAGAGCCTTTTCTTAGAATCAGAGTAATCCTGGCCTTCCCAGTGGAAATGTTCCCTCATGGTATGCAAAGTTTCCCCAAAAGAGTAGTCTTCTGGGGGAGATGCTGAGGGAATAGACTCTTCAGCATCAGAATCTTCATAAGGGGGAAGAGTATTCCTGTTCCTCTGAAGAATCTGAGGAAATTGAGACCTGGTCAGAGGAAGCATAATCCTCCTCCAGTCTTGGCCTTTTATCAGGAGGGGGATGGGAACCCCTGATTAGGGTAATTAAATCTTCAGCCATCTTAAGCATCTGTTTCTTAGGCATGGGGCCTTGTACTGGAGACTGCTGTACAGTCTTTTTTGCTTTTAAAGGAGTTTTCAGCTTTGCATAGGATTTAGTGGTGAGTGTAGTCGGTCTGAAGACACCTTCTGCAACTGAAGGCGTTTCAACTGCACCGGAATCACCTTCAGGCCTGGAGTCGGAAGGGGCTAAAGATGAAGGCTGTGGAGACCTAGTAGTCTCCGCTTGGGAATCGGAAGCCATCTGAGGTTCTAAATCAGCGGTCGTCAGGGGCTGTGTAGGCGCCTCACTGAAAACCAGAGAACCGGCGACAGTCCCAGCAGAGGCCTCAGAGTCTGGTTTGGGTCTCGGTTGCCTGTCCTTATCCTTGCATTTTTTTATGCATTCCAGTCATCGGCAGCTCCGACGGCATGGTATAATTCAATTTCCTACCAAAATAATGTTGGGCGAAATCAAACCGACGTTTTATAGTTCGTTTATTAAACCTAGTACAAAACCGACAACCTGTGACGTCGTGGTCTGGGCCTAAGCAGGACTGAGGCAAGAAAAGGTTCCCCAATGGGGTACTTAGCTTTATTGAAGACTTTGGTCTGAAATTCGATTTGAAAATCTCAGGAGTCGGCCGACCAGCACTTGCGAACTGCTTCTGCTTCGGGCACCACGCGGCAAGAAAGACTGAAGAAAATGACGTTGGATGCCTCTTGTATACCCCTGGTGCACTGACGTCAGGGAAGAAGCGACAGCAACAGACGCCGGACCAAGACTTTGGAACTCTGGCCGACTGCGGGACCGCCTGACAGCAGGATAACCCAAGTGTGATGACTGCAGCAGTGTAACACGATGAACATCTCTATGAAAGAAATGCAACAGAAAAGTGACTCACGCTCAAAATGGAGTAAAATATTGAAAACTGAAAATCCCTTAAATTTTTTTTCTTTTTTGCCCCCCCCCCCCACACACACACCCACACCCACACACACACAAGAACTTCAACCCCATCCCAGTTCTCTTACACCAGTTACTTATACTAAGGTCACTGTACCTCGCAACAATGGGAATTCTCTGATATAATACTATCTCAGTCTTATCATTCAGTATCAGACCACCCACACATTTGTGAGTGTTGTTCACTTTTTCTCATCATGATTATGATTGGCACACATGTTCTTAGGTCACAGGTAAGTAAATAGGCTACCTACCCTTGTCAGCCACTTAAGCCTAGCCAGTTTTTCTTTCTGTGCTCGAAATAAATTATCTCATTTGGTTACAGCCTTAACCATTCCACGGTCGATAATTATATATTACTCCTAATGAAAATAACTGGGATCGTACCATACACACATAATTTGAGGGGACCCATGCATAGGATAAAGTATTTAGGAGCTGCATCTGTCCATTACTAGTACAGGGGGCAGTCCTGTCCATCCACAGATATAAATTACACTTGAAAACAGACAAAGATGAACTTTGTTTTATGTGGATAGGGAGTCTGGTGCATAGTAGCGGTACACTCTACGGAATATACCTGCCCTTCCAAACTTTTCCGTTGATGTTGCAGAAGAGGTTTAGATACCTAGACTGAATATTTCTGATGCCATCTGACTTGCTGATGTGCAATAAATCCTACAGTAACGGGTCAGAGGATGGCCTGTATGCCAGACAGGTCACCTCTTACCAATCTATAGGACACTGAGTATAGTGACAGGGCTTTGGGTCGGTCCATGTAGAGCATGTTGTTTAGGCCTTTTAGTAAGGTATCTCTGTGGGCGTTCCAGCTGCTGCACAGGTCTGTTACAGATGCATGCCTAAGGGGCATTACATTCAATGACTGGCTTAATGAGGGCTGTGTAAAAGGGGACAATGACATCCCTAGATCTAGTCACAATCTCCAATTCTAAAGCTGAGAAATATAGAATAACTTTCTTATAACAGACACATATTGGTAAAAAGGTAGGTCACTGTCCACACAAGTTCCCAAATCCTGAACTGGGTGAACTCTTAGGGGCGTATTATCAATGTGGTAGTTTCCTGGGGTAGATCACATCCCAAAGGATACAATAATGCATTTTTTGGCATTTAGTTCCAGACTGTGATTTTGATACAGATTATTTATTTGAGACAAACCTTCCTGCAGGATGGCCAAGATACCTGCGGATTTAATGACTGCTCCTAGCTTGCAGTCATCCGCAAACTTAAGTCAACCACAACCCTTTGGTATTGGCTTTTACTTTAGAAAAGTAGATGTCAAACAGGAGCGGTCCCAACATAAAACCCTGCAGGACTCCACTGTTGACTGGTCTCTTTGTGGAGGTTAACTTCTCCTATTTGGATTATTTGCATCCTTTGAGCCAGATGGCAATCCATCGGGTGACATAGGGGTTTATTCCCAGTTTATTTAACTTTTCTAATACAGCTGAGTGAGGAAATGTGTCAAATGCTTTGGTCAGGTCTATTATGTATGGGGTGTGAGAGTGGGGAACTGTGTCAAAAGCTTTAGCCAGGTCGAGGTATGCAGTGTGTACCATTTTGTCTTAATTCATTGCTTTTGTGACCTTTTCAAAAAAATCCACCAGACTGAATTAATATGACCTGCCCTTGATGAATCCAAACTGAGATGGGGTCTAGTGTTTGGATATTCCCTATGAGCTGATTAATTAATTCCATGATAAGTCTTTCCATGGCTTTGCATGAGGTTGATCAGACTTGCGGGTCTGTAATTGCCCGAGTCTGTGGAAGGTCCTCCCTTATGCAGGGGAATGACTATAGCTGCTCTCCATTTACTTGGTACTAAACTTGTATGGAAGCTAAGACTGAACTGTGTTGTTAGGGTGTGGCTAAATCGTGCTTCATCCTATTTAGGATGCATCCAGGGATATTGCCAGGACCCATTGATGCAGTATTTTTAGCTTTTGACAGCACTTTTAGGACATGGTCTTGTGTGATAGCTAGACACGAGCCAGTTTTATGTATATCTTGAGGGACAGGTGGAGGAGAGAGAGAGAGGGGTAAAGTTGGAGCTAAATTTAAAGGCCAGTAGTTTAGCTATATCTTCAGCTTCAATGTAGACAACATTGTTCATAATCAGATCAGAGCATTGTTGTGTTATGCATTTGAGATTAGGAACATAATTAAAAAATGGGTACGCATACACCATAAGCAGGCAAGGAGACTCTAAACAGGCAAAATGGAAAAATTTTGAAAAAAGGTGCAGGGGACTCGCACACTATGCAAATTTATTATATGTAAGTGAAAATTATGTTCCAAAGAGATTCAGAAATCCAACCACAGCAGTGGCATCTAGATAGCTTATGTCTTTAATTACGAATTATACAGTATACAAATAAATGCCAGTGTAAAGTACCATCTCAAAAGATCCCCACTCTTCCCTTGTACTTACCTTCCAAATGGTAAACTTGAAGTCTTAACACCAGAAGTAAATGTTTTAGGTCTACAGTTGTTTAAATAGAAGATCATGAGGGATTTAATTAAAATTAGAATGAAGATTTTGGAAAAAAAATTACAGAAAACAACTTTAGAGGACCTTGGACACCACATGCCATGATACAGACTAAAGCATCACAAACGTGTTTTAAACAATTGTTATTTTCTAAAAAGAATACACATTTTCTACTATAACTTGAAAGAGAGAAGTTTGTACTTAAGCACAAATAATTCTGTGCTTTGCCATGATCTTTCTGCGTAGGTCCTCTATCCTTCTAGGGAATGTGTTTTTACATGAATAAATGTTGAGATTACACTTTAGTAAGCACTGCTACATTCCTGGCCCCAACTTCCCAGAAAAGGAAAGGATTGTGCTGCAACAGACTATTTTCCTTTTTATCTGTATTTGTTTTCCAGGGTACAGCACTGACCCAAATGGACCTTTTTTTGACCCAGCCTGGAGTAGTGTCTGTTTAACTGACCTACACAGTGTCACACTCAGTGGAAATGTTACACATTTTCTTTCTCATTTATTTTTTTATTTTTTTTAAGGTCAATACATGCAGGTGTGCAGACATGCGTGAATGGGCGTACCTTCGTTGAAGGTTGTGCGTCAGAGCTGGCAACACGGCACGTAAAAATCTACTGCCAATCATTAGCAGACCGGAGTTCCGCTGTGGCGACCCCTAACCAGGAAAAGCCGAAAGACACAACATGCAGGTAAGAATTAATTTTTAATAATCTTCACAAAGATAATCAAATTAGGGGCAGCACTG
Source organism: Protopterus annectens (assembly GCF_019279795.1). Taxonomy (NCBI): domain Eukaryota; kingdom Metazoa; phylum Chordata; order Ceratodontiformes; family Protopteridae; genus Protopterus; species Protopterus annectens. The sequence continues at coordinate 542,374,617 of NC_056750.1, forward strand.
TTTAAAAGGGGACTACTACTGGTCCCTTTACAAGGTATATTTCCAACTCCATAAAATGTCACTTTTTAGGGATTAATTTGCAACAGATGTATCGTTGTAGGAACCTAATGGATTACCTATCAAAGCATGAAGTGGATCTTAAGTTAATGTGTGGACTGCAATTGTCATCATCGTCCTACATCCCAGCTTACCTTATGAAACATGACTTAGAACTTGGACATAGATTTGAAAAATACAGGTTTTGTCCAACACTTGAATGATCAAAAGAACTGTTTTAGTTACTGCAGAATGTTAACTACAGTTTACCTTTTCTGCTCCACTCACCTTTTTTTGATGACAACAATTAAAGAAATCTTGAAATATCCCTAATTTTAAGCATCACTCCTCATTACACATCATTTCCTACCCTTTGTAAAAAGTTGACTGAGAAAGTGTTTTTTTCACTGGGTTTGCCGCGATTTCTCAGGGGAAGGTGCAGGCAGCTCTAGGGAGCATGACAGCAGTAGCCTTTATCAGAAAGAAGGCCAGTTAAGGTACCTAGTAGTCAGAACCTAAGAATGCAGTAATGTCTAACAGACACTCCATGTACTCCCACACAATAAGCACAGGTCTTATGTCATGGCCCACCTACATTCTGTTCCTAAAAGCCCCTTAATTCCATCAGAGATAATCACACAGCAACAAATCCATTGTACTCTTACAGTAAAGATAGCAGGCTGGTACAACTTTATCCTATCATTCTTGGACAAAACCTCCCAGTCACTCAAGCTCATTGGTCAATGGCAGCTCAAAAGTGGCCTTGCCTCTCTCTATACCAGCATCAAACTGTTGACTACCACTGCACATCATGTGCCAATGTTAAATGGCTATCCGCAGAACTCAGAGAGAGTAACTCAAATCCTGCAAACAGTTACTACTTCCTCTCAAAAACAGACTCAAGTACAACATTTTTTTTTATTTTAATTTTACCTACTTGATCAGGTAAGTCCACTGAATAAATTGTCCCTTTTCATGAGTGACCTGGGAACACTGTCTTGTTAAGCAACTTGCTCAGAGTCCTGCAGAAGGCAAATGAAAGTGGAAGGGATCAAAAGCAGCAAAATAACATCTCAGTAATGTAATCCTTTGTGCTAACTGCCAGACATAACATTACTTTCCTAACAGGTTCCACAGTCTAGCCTGCCAGGAGGAAATTCTTTTTTCTGACAGTTTCTGTTACGTGGGGTCTTCTGGCAATCAACATACATTTTTGACATCTTTGCAGCTATACTCTGCTTACCCTTAAAGTACATGACTAACCTGCCATACCCCCTTTACTCCTCACTATAACAACACTCTTTGGGATTGCAGTAGCATCAGTTTCTTAACTGCTCTCCCATTTCACTAAGCCCCTGAATTTCTGTGCACCTAAAAATTCTCTATGCTACTAGCCCTGCTTCCAGTTTACAAATGGATAGCCTTGTGAACAGGAATTTAACAAGGTAGCCAGACCTTTGAGCAGTGGTACACCGCTACTATCACAACAAAAATAATTCATTTAGCCAAGCTGAAAAAAATGCTACTTAACATGATGCTCTAGCATGTCTGAGCATAATACAAGTCCCCTCCTTCCAGACAGTGGTCATTCTCCAGACACATGCCTAAATTTAATGGATCCCTGTCCTCTTCCTGCTGACACTTATTCCCCAGCAGTACTGTAATTAATAACCACTCTCACTCTGCACCATATCATGCCCCATCATCTGTGTAAAATGTACTGTACTATCACATCCTCCAATGTCATACCAGTGTTCATGCACCAATACAGAAATCCTATCCCACTCCCAATGTCATATTCCCAGCAGACAAAGACATGGCTAGCACCAGCCTACTTTCTTATAATGCTGGCAGCTACACAAACATACTTGATCTTAGAGGTAGAGCAGCCCATGCATAGTACAGAGGGTGCTGTGAAGAACCAAGTCATATATTCTATAATTAACAATAAGTACCACAAACAAGTAACTGCATTCTGGCACTGCAGAACTGTGCTCATGAAGATTTTGCCAATATCAGAAAACGTAGATAGTTTGACAAAGTGGAGGTGTAGGACACAGAAATACATCCAGCACTGGGTCCCCCAACACACTAGGCATCTTGCAGTTTAAGAGTGATAGGGAAGCAGCAATGCTGTTTTGCAGTGGAGACTTGAGTCCCCAGTGCTGTGGCAAGCCTCTCAAATGTGAATTTGGAGGAGTAAAACATTTGTTGCCTAGCAAATTACCTGCCAGCATCTGAATATAACATCTTGCAAAGTTTATTAAGAACAAGTCCCTTGCATCTTCTTTCACTATACATAACTTCTTTGCTACAGCTATCTGCAACCACTATGAATCACTAATGCCCATAGCTGAGTATTAGGTGTTTATGTAATTCTCTCTGTATTCATGAAGTCAGGCTACTTCAGTAGCACATAATGCCCTCTTAAAAAAGATACAAAGCAGAGCTCACTACAACCCAAATGCAAATAATTCAGGTAATAGTGCTACCCAACACCCTGCTAAAGCAACATCTTGAGTGCACATCCATCTCAACATCCAAAATGGAACATTTCATTCCACAGAGTATGGAAAAATTATACGGACTAGCTGACAGAATAAGCTCAGCCAATGCACTTCTTCCATATACAGTACGTGCATCTTCTATTAAAAAGCGGTTTCAGTACAAATTCATCTCATGCCCAGTCCGTGTGTAAAGACAGTGAAGCTTAACAAAGACAATGCATTTCTGGTTAATGGAAATCCAACATGACGTCCATGCAGTCCTAACTTATTCCAAGCTAGACATGCCAGAAATTAATGAGGCATGTGCAACTGCCACTAAACACTACAGATGTAGCATCTGCTAGGTGTACTATATACACTGGGAATGACTTCCACCTGTCCAGTTTAAGCATGACAGATCAAATTCTTGAGCCTTGAAGGAGTAAATCCAGCACACCTACTGCAAAAGGCAGGGATCACATTTATTATTATGGCCATATTCAGTACTGAGAACTTTACACAAAAAAAAGCTCCAGTGCCAATTGTTCTGCGGATCGTTGTTCCGCTGCGGCTACCCCTAATGGGAAAAGTCAAAGGGGGAAGATGACTCAGTACTGAGAAGAGACACATTTTTAAGTAGAAGTACTGGGACACCCAGGAAAGCTAATTTTACTTATTATAAAAATAATGTAAATATTGTTGGGGAATAACACAACTGCCCTCCTTGATCCTGGCTTTAACTACCCTTATTCCCTGGAACTGCCTCTACCTGTAATAATAATCTACTGGGGGAACCAACCAGCAAATGGACAAGGATAAGGCATGCCTCTGAGGTCAGTCTGCAGTTCCTGCAAATGATGAAGGTTTCAGAAAAAGGAAAAAATAATTAGTAAAACAAACAAACAACACTACTCAGACTAACCAATACAGATGTATCACAACGGGTAAGACTTAAGATAAAGTTCTACACCTTTTTTCCCTACTAGCTGTGGGTCTCCAATTATGTTTTTCCACTATGCCTTTGAAAAGTAAATCACACCTACACATACGGAATTAAACAGGTCAGAGGAAATCCAAGTTCTTATAAAGTACTTTCATCTCACTACAACAGCATATTTTTTTAATCGACTTGTAAGTAGCATAATAAATCATTTCCTCTTTCCCTGCAAGAACTTCAGTCACAGTACAAAACTGCACTACAAAGGTAACACAAGGCTTCAGCTGTAACGTTTTTACGATTAGCCAGACTTCATGGTTGGGGGAGGGGGGACTGAGTTCAACATTGCAACAAACAATGAATGAAAATAACTTTTTGTTGTAAATAATAAACTGAACAATATGGTATAAATGTGAAAATGATACTTTTAGAACTTTTTGCAGATCTCAAAAATACACTTGGGCATAAAGTACTTAAAATTCCTCAAGAATCTCAAAGTTCTTTCCATCTGCAAGTGAGATGTAGGGGTAGCCACTGATAACCATACCTTCAGCCTTCAGAAACATCTATGCTCATACAATTATAATTACCACAGAATAATTACTGATAATACGAATAATTTAAGTTATTGATAATTTGCATATTTAAGTCATTTTCTAGCCAAGCTTATAATTTTTCTGTTGCAACCTCCTGGTTTGAGCTGACACCCTTTGTTTTGTTATCCTGTGCCACACTAATATTATACTCTAATATGTCACACTGCACATTTTTCTCATTTGCCTCCCTCCCTCCACAGTAACCTTGTCTGGCAGAGTGAGGAAGCCAACAGCCAAGGAGCTCCAGAGAAATTACTCTGCAGATGTATCAAATTTTATTTTTTCTTTTTATGAATCTAATCCTTTCTTCCCTTGCTCTCCAGTAGGGTCACTGCAGCACAAATGCTGTGCAGGTGTGTACACATGTTCTCTCCCTCACACACACACATTCTGAAATCTCCTGGAAGAGTATCGCATGGAGCTGTACCATCTGACAATCAGCAATGAGGCACTCATGCTGGAGGATATTACCAGACTCTCATCTCCTCCGTACCATCACTTCCAGTACTCCAGCTTCCTACATAAATAAGGACCTATTATAATACAATAAAGTGAACAGCATATGTGCCACAGAGTTGGCTTGTCAAGTTTTACAGATCACTGAAACTTGTAGAGCGCATTTTTGCATCTAGCTGAAGTCACTGGCCAACAATGGACCCTGGACCGCAAGTTAATAAAGGAAGGAAGGAGTGATAACATAAGGCATTTTCAACTATTCCTTTGTGTAGAGCTTGAAGTTCTCTCTTTAGAGAGTACAGTTGTGTACACTTACCATAAATGTAGATGTTCGAGAGTACTCACTGTTGCAGTCATTACATTTGGGTTATCCTGTTGGCAGGTTGCCCTCAGTCGGCCTGAATTCCAAAGTCTTGGGTCCTGCGTCAGTTGCTGTCGCCTCTTCCCTGACGTCAGGGGTATAAAAGATGCAGCCAACGCCATTTTATTCAGTTTTTCTTGCCCCAGATGTCAGGTGCCACCAAAAGGGTAGGCTAAAATTATGTAAATAAAACATACATGCACCAAAATATGCTTTACCTTCATCTATAAGCAAATACACCACCCAGGTTGTATAGATTAGAGAAGTAAAGATATGTTCCAGCAAAAATAAGGGGGATGGTGGGGGGGGGGGGGTAAACCTGGACTGCAACAGTGAATACACTCAAACATCTACATTTATGGTAAGTGCACACAACTGTAATATGTTCTTCGTGTTTCACTGTTGCAGTCATTACATTTGGGTTGAGTTCCAAAGCTATGGTTGGGGGCTGGAGCTAAACAGCATTAGGAGCGGCTATGAGGCCCTGCAGAACTGCAGTGGCAAAGACTGCCCTGGATTTAGAGTAAAGAGGCAGATTGTAATGTTTTGTAAAGGTATGCACTGAACTCCAAGTAGCAGCCTCTAAAATGTCTTTGGTTGGTACTCCCTGAGAAAGGCTGCAGAAGTGGCTGCAGCTCTGGTTGAATGTGGCCTAATGCCCTTAGGCACTTGTTTGCCATGCTGTGAGTAGCAGAATCGAATGCAGTGACCTATCCATTTTGAAAGTCTGCTTGGAGATGGCCTTTCCTTGTTATGCTGCGGCATATACCACTAGTAATTGTTCTGTCATTCTGAAAACTTTAGTTTTGTCCAAGCAGAATCGGAGTTGTCTGTGTACGTCCAAAGAATGCAGAATTTTCTCCCCCTTGTTCTGCGGATTTGGATAAAAAGTTGGCAAATTAATTGTTTGGTTAAGAGCTACACTGGATACCATCTTAGGCATAAATGTAGGGTTTGTTCTCAGAGAGACCCTGTCTGGATAAAAAATGATAAAGGGTTCCACAGCCATGAGAGCCTGTAGCTCTGAAACTCGTCTTGTAGAAGTTATTGCTATGAGCAGAGCTGTTTTCGAAGATAAGAACTTTATATCCGCAGTAGCAGCTGGCTCAAAAGGAGGTAAGGTGAGTTTTTCCAAGACATAATTGAGGTCCCATGCAGGTATTGGCATTCTCCTTGGAGGCCTTAAGTTTTTGGCTCCTCTGAGGTACTGTCTTAATAAAGGATGACAAAAGAGTGGTGGCTCTGTATTGTAATGAGCCGAAATGGCAGAGGCATGGATTTTAACTGAAGAAAAAGATAGGCCTTTGTCCAGCATCTCAGTTAAGTATTGTAAAATCTGTGGAATATTTGGAACAGCTGTATCTGTTCTTTGAGCTTGGTTCCAAGCGCAAAATCTTTTCCATTTCCCAGCATAGGATTTTCTAGTACTAGGCCTTCTGGCTTCTAAAATGACATCCATCACAGCTTTACTGAGCGGTGCGGTTTGTATGGCTACATTATCCGCCATGCTGCCAGGTTTAGGGTCCTGAGTTGGCTGTGCAGAATAGGATTGTTTTGCTGGGACAATAGATGAGGTATTTGAGGTATGGTCCAGGCTGGGCATTGGGACAAGTTCCTTAAGATCGGATACCAGTACTGGCGTGGCCAGTCTGGGGCAATCAGAATAATTTTTGGTTTCTCCTGCCTGACCTTTAGGAGTACCTTGGGGAGGAAAGGCATATACTGATAGGTTTGTCCAGTTGAAAGATAAGGCGTCCACTTTCCAAGCTTGTCTGTGATAAGCCCTTGTGCAGAATCTTTTTAGTTGATTGTTTTGAGGGGAGGCAAATAGATCTATATCCGGGCGTCCCCATTTCTTTGTTATCACGCTGAAGACTTGTGGATCCAGGTGCCACTCGTGGGGATCCATGAGGTTTCTGCTTAGTTCGTCTGCCAGAGTATTGTCCTTTCCTGGCAGAAATTGTGCCTGCAGATGAACTTAAGTCAATGCAGTGTCCCATAAAGCCATGGCTTGCTGCACAGGGGATAAGAATGAGTGCCCCCCTGCTTGTCTATGTACCACATGACCGTGGTGTTGTCTGTCTTTATCAAGAGTTGTCCCGGATGAAGTAGGTCCTTGAAGGCTGTCAGGGCATTTTGAACAGCTAGCATCTCTTTTTGATTGATAAGTAGATGCTTTTGGTTTGAGGACCAGGTGCGCTGAATGCCTCTTCCTGCCATGTGTGCCCCCCACGCATAATCTGAAGCATCCGTCATTAGGCTCTGCCTAGCTGGGGGTAGTGGGAATGGCTGTCCCTTGTTTTGGTGACAAGCCTTTGTCCACCATCAAAATTCCTGTTGCAGGCAGGGAATTAGAGTAATCATTGTTTCCAGACTGTGGCAATGTTGTGTCCAGACACTTTTTAGGTACCATTGAATTTTCCTCATATGCAGTCTTGCATATGGAATTAGTAAGATGCAGGATGCCATGAAGCCCAAAGCCTGCAGAATTGTTCTTGCAGATAACTGGGCCTTTGTTACCATTTCCTTGAAATAGGTGGTCAGTTGTCTTTGTCTGGAGTGAGATAAGCCATCTGGGCAGCTGCATTTAAGCTTGCATCCAGGAATATTCTCTCGAGAGGGTACTAGTTTTGATTTCTTTTTGTTGACTGTGTAGCCTAGGCATGTTAAAGTCTTATCACAAACGTCAGATGCTGTAGAAGAATGTCTTTGTTCTCTGCATGTATGAGGCATTCATCCAAGTAAGGATATATTTGTATTCCTCTTTGTCTGCAGTAAGCAATTACTGGTGTCAGGCACTTTGTGAAGACCCTGGGCGCAACAGATAAGCCAAAGGCCAGTGCAGAGAATTGGTAATGCTTTGAGTCAGCCTTGAATTTGAGGCATCTTCTGCATGATTGTCTGATTGGGACATGCAGATATGCCTCTTTTAGGTCTAAAGTCACGAGCCAAGCCTTGCTGCCCAGCATGGGCAGAAGCTGTTGTAAGGTCAACATCTTGAATTTTGGTATATCCAGGAAAGTGTTTAGAATAGATAGGTCCAGTATTGGTCTCCATGCTTTGTCCTTTCTGGGTACCAAGAACAGTCTTGAGTAATATCCTTGTCCCTGCTCTTGCTGTGGCACTTGTTGAATAGCCCTCATGTCCATGAGAGCTGCGACTTGATTTTGAGCCTCTGCCCATTTTTTGGCAGGTCTGGCCAACCGTTTGCCTTTGGCAGGGTATGGAAATTAAACTTGTAGCCTTGTGACACTATGTCTAGAACCCATTTGTTCTGGGTTATAATGTGCCAATTTTGAGAAAAAATTGCTAGTTTTCCCCCTAAGGGTGCTGCCAGAAGATAAGTGCTTGGTGCAGGCAGGGGGAAGTCATTGGGACCGTTTCCTGTATGATTGCGCTTTGTCTTCTCCACCTTTGGAGGTAGAAGCACTCCACTGCTTAGGCCTGTAGGATCCTTGCGGCTGTGATCTGTCTCTAGGGCGTCTGGATCTGCCACTTTGAGGTCTGTCTGAGACTGGAAAAAAACAATTCTTTGTAGTCCAGTGTCTGCTAAATCTAGGTGGCTGTACCAGTAAAAAATCCTTGACCATTTGCATAGATTTAGCTTTGTCCTCCATTTTCTTTAACACCTCTTCTGCCTTAACACCAAACAAGGTAACATGTTGTAAAGGAGCATCTAATAATTTTGCTTTAACATGGTCAGGCAGAGTTTGTTCCTTTAACCAAGCATGCCTCCTAATGACAGAACCCGTAACAGCGGCCCTGCAGGAGGCCTCCAGAGAATCAAACCCACACTGCCAAATATGCTTTCCAACTTGTTCAGCTGCATGCAATTAATCCTGCATTTCTTTGTTTTCTGCACAATCAGAATTTGCCATCATTTTCTGTTTAAGCAGTGTCATGATATATTGCTGATATTTGAGCATATGAAACTGGCAACTTAAGGCCCTTATAGCCAAAGTAGCAGATGTGTAAATCTTTTTTCCTCATCTATCCAGTGCCCTAGAATCCCTGTCAGAGGGCATAGGGTTTTTTGCAGTAGAAGCCTTGACCCCTTTTTGACCCTGAGTAATAGTTTCTGGGTCTGCAGTAGGGTTTTTGAAAAAGGAATTTATGAGAGTCAGGGACCCTGTAGTATCTGTCCGGCTTAACAGAAGCTGGAGGTATAGAGTCAGGGGTCAGACTAGACTCCGAGAACACATCTACAATGTCCAACACAGGTGGGATAGCTAGAGGCCTGTGTTGAGGTAGTAAAAGGAAGTCTCTGAGCTTTTTCTTAGATTCTGAAAAATCTTGGCTCTCCCAGTGGAAGTGCTCCCTCATAGTATGCAAGGTTTCCCCAAAAGAGTAGTCCTCAGGAGGAGAAGCTGAAGGAATTGATTCTTCAGCATCAGAATCCTCATAGGGGGAAGAGAATATTCCTGGTCAGAAGAGGAATCAGAAAAAATGGAAACCTGATCTGAAGATTCATAGTCTGTCTCCTGCCTAGGCCTCTTATCAGAAGGGGGATGGGAACCCTTGATCAGGCCTGTTCTTGTGGATGAACTTGTTTCTTTGCCTTTAAAGGTGTTTTAGTATTTGTCTTTGAAGTCGGTTTTATATACAATTGTTTAGGTCTGAATACACCCTCAGAAGCTGATTCCTGCTCAGCGGCTCTGGACCCATCTGAGGGAATAATCTCCGAGGCTCCAATACCTTGAGTTTCCAGCGGCCTGGCCGACTCCACGTGGGAGTCGGTAGCGGCCTGCGACTCTAAAGTAGCAGGTGTCAGGGGCTGCGAAAGTGCCTCACTGAGAACCAACGAACCGGCGACTTGCTTAGGAGAAGCTTTGTTGTCGGTTTTGGACCTCGGTTGCCTGTCTTTTTCTTTGCATTTTTTGTGAACTCCAGTAGTCAGATGGCTATCAGACGACATTGTATAATTAAATCTTCGCCCAAAATAGCTTAATGCAAAATCGTACTGATGCTTAATAGTGCATTGGTTAAATTTAGCACAAAACCGACAACTAGCAACGTCGTGGTCAGGGCCTAGGCAAGAAATACAGTAAGAATGAAAGTCCTTATGAGGTATTTGCTTCCCACAAGAAATACAATTATTAACTTTTTCTGACATCGGTCTGGAGCAAGAAAAAAGTTTCCCCAACGGGGTACTTAGCTTTTAATGAAGACTTCGGATCTGAAACTCGAACACGAAAATCTCAGGAGTCGGCCGACCGGCACTTGCAAAATGCTTCTGCTTCGGGCACCGCGCGGCAAGAAAGACTGAATAAAATGGCGTCGGCTGCATCTTTTATACCCCTGACGACCTGACGTCAGGGAAGAGGCGACAGCAACCGACGCAGGACCCAAGACTTTGGAATTCAGGCCGACTGAGGGCAACCTGCCAGCAGGATAACCCAAATGTAATGACTGCAACAGTGAAACACGAAGAACATCACTAGCTCTTGGAGACAAGTTAATAAAATGAAAACTAAATACATACATATGTAAGTAAATAATGAACAAATAAGACATGTTCATACTTGCTGTATGTGCTTTGAGACTCCTTTAAAATACTGTATCAGGAATTTGCTAGAAACATATGTACTCCATGCATAACTGCTTTTAAATAGTAAAATTGATAAAACAGTGATCCAAAACTTCTGTTCAGGTTTCATTTCACTGTCATAACTGGTGTTACAGCAATGAAAGCACAGACAGCTTGGTAAAAATCTGTAATAGCAGCAGAACCTTCAGAAACTGCAACATGTAACAAAAGGTGTTCAGATTGTGCGTACAACAACCCCACCTTCACTGACGGCTGTAAAGCATTAAAATGCATCAATGTAATTACTTGTTTCAAAACCAATAAAGGACTTATTTACATAACCATACCTACAACCTGGAAACAGCCTAAACCATCTAATCAAATTTAAGCTAACTAATCATGTAGGCAAGTTAAAACGTTTTCACATGGCTTGCTTAACTGAAAGCTCCATATTTTGACATCATACTGACAACGAAATGTAACATTTAACAGTCTAGTTAACTGTACAACATAGTATTCATATTTTCCCCTTGGAACAGACAAATCAGCAATGATGCTAATTCAGAACAGAATGTATTTATTAATTCTCACTTATAAGTCAGTAAAAATGTAAGTTATGCCCTTAAACGTTGTTTGTGCCTTAAAACTCTCACAAAAATTAGCCAGGCAATTATTTGTATTATTAAGAATAATTACTAGCGATTAAGCTTGTGTAAAAGGATGCATCCTGGAATGCTAAAGACAAAAAAGTTTCTTGCTCAAGTCAGAGGCTTATCATAGGGTAGAGCAGAGGCTCTTCCCAAGGATTTGTGGTTCTGAGGTTCGATGGGCTATGTTGGTTATAGCCTGAGGCAAAGTCAGTCTATTTATGGAAATGAAGAGAAGGCCTGCAGCTGTGACTGAGTTTGCAGTCAGTTACCAGAAGGAAGATCTAAGAGACACTATACCTGTGGGTTACAGAGAAATCTCTAGATTGTGAACCTTACTACTAAGGTATTAAAAATAGTTTGAGAATGGTCCAAGAAAAATCAAGTGGACCATATTTTCACTTTCACTTTCAAATAAACCTATACAAATCTACCTAAAAACTGGAGACAGCAAAAGGTCAATATGAAAAATACTGACCAAACATGACCGGACAAAAAATTGGCCATAAATAGCACCTGCATCAATACAATCTCTGAGCAGGCAAACAAAAACATTGTTTTTCAGAGGGGGCAAACCACACTGCACCCCCATAAAACTGTTATATATACAGTTTTCCTGTCAACCGAATCAGGTAGGCAGGAAGGCTGTCAGCATTAACACCATTCATATGTCATTTCTCCACATGCCTCTGCTGCAGTGTGTGTGGACTGTTTGGGCTAAATTTCCAAATGGAAACTGTACATCACAGACTGTCCGCTTATAAACCAAACACTTTTGGTTGCTGTTACTTTGTATGCACTCACTACTCTGGCAAGAGTCTGGCTCCCCTGCTGTGTTTTCCTCCACAACCATGAAATAACTTTTGAAAGTTTTTGTAGATGCCAAGGAGAAGATTAATGAAAAACTGGTGTGGCTACAGCAAGAGCTGGAGGGATTAGCCAACCTAACTCCTACCCCAAGAACTATAACTGCCATTAAAAAATACTAAATAAGAAGGATGAAGGGTGGCTTTTGAAAGAAATGCTACCCAAGAAAACTTCAACAAATCAGAATAAGCCTAAATAATTTCTCCCCAGCTGATACAGGAAACATTAAAAAACCTATACAGTCTTGGAGGTCATCAGTTATAGTAATTATAGTAACTATGAAAAATTAAAATACATTTTTGCCAGGGATATGCCAACTTCTGAAATGCAAGCTCTGGCAAACTAGTAACAGCCCAGATGCATGGCTTAAAACATACTTTAAAGCTGTGGTTAGAACCTGATAGTAAAAATGTGCTGCATCTAGCTCGTGATTTCTCTTCAAAACAAATACAAACCCGTAAAGTGTTACTGCAGTGTGAGACCGGAGTACAACGGGCACTTTCAGAGCTGTGTAACAACTGTTGCATATCCCCCCAAGAGGTGCTATGGTTTAATCTCACACAAGGGATGCTCCTTTGCTCAGAACTATCCCTGAATATCTTGCCTCTTATTTTTATTCTGTCTGCAGAACATTAGACAGTCGGTCACTAACTTAAGTAAATTAGAGAAATATTTAAGAACTGTCCTGACTTTCCTCCTCTGCAAAAATCTTAAATAAAATATCTACACGCTTGCCTACTGAGCAGCACTCAACTCGCTAAGTGCTTCACTGGCTTTCAAAGCCAGAAAAACACTTTCTGTAACTTGTAGATAAAGCAGATAAAACCCCATGCACTACAAAGAATTATGAGAGAGCCTCACAGATCTTAACCATTTCTGTGTGTTCTCGACATGGATGCCTAGATTCACCTCTCCACCATCACTCTCAAAGGGAACCTTTTGACAACCATGTCTTGAACACATATCATCACGAAACCTGATCATAATCCTCCAAGTTAAAAAACATAGTAATGGACAGATTTAAAAAAAAGGCTTTACCTAGTAGTATGAGAAAGTGTGTTCAAAGTGATCCCAAGAACTTTGACAAGTTAATAACTTTAGCAGGAAAAATACTGGATCACGACATGTTGCTTAAAACTGAATCTATTTATTTATTTGCAGTTGGTTTACCAGGATAGTCCAGTGGGCCAAGAAGAACCCGTTTTCAATGGAGTCCTGGGGAGAAAAGCTCCAAAAACAAACAAAATTAAAAGAAAAGCTTTTGTTACAGAAAGTACAAAAGTACTAGTAAAAACACTGAATTTAAGCATACAACTTCTGAAAAAAATGACACTCAAAGTTTTGGTTACATTAAGTACAGAATAAAAACACTGCATTTAAAGAAACAATTTCTAAGATAAGTCAGCATTGTAAATCTAGAGTAGTTATATACACATGGACTGGTTCCTGTTAAACCATATATGAAATAGAAGTCAGAGGTGAAAAGGTTAGGTGGGGTGGGAGCAGGAGCAGCAGCACTGAGATATAAGGTGCGAGTGAAGTGAGTTTTTAAAGGAAGAGAGGTTTCTGGTGGTACGGATGGATGGTGGTAGGGAGTTCCATTGACGTGCAAGGGTAAATGATAAGAGATTTTTGCCTGGGGGACGGGTAGGTTTAAACAGCTGAATTAGGTTTTGATAATTACATCGTAAGAGTCTATCAGGGAGGCGCATTTTAAAGGCAGAGTATAGGGAGGGGCTGAAAATTAGTTTGTGTGCATGAATAAGTTGAATATAGGTGAGATAATTGGGGAGCTCTAACCAATTTAATTTATGAAGGGCTACAACAGTGATGGACAGAAAACTTGTGGCTAGTGGCAAACTTGGCAATTTTATAATAGCAAGAGGAGAATTTTGTTTTAAGAGGATTGTAGGTTTGTTAGGAGTGCAGCACCATAAAAAAGAGAAGGTACGAGAAATGTGGTGCTTCTAAATCTAAAGATGTAGTAAGAAATGTATGATCTCCTGTGAAACAAAATATCAACTTACTTTAGATGCAGAAGAAATGCTTCCCCATATAAACAACATGTTAGCCTGCATGAACATTTTTTTTTTTAAATAAAGTCAGGCATGATTGTCTAAATGAAAGACTTAAGCCACAAGATCCTTCTGGCTGAGGCAATGGCTACCATCAAAATTGATTTCCACAACATGAATATGAGGGCAGTTGATGATGTTAGTTCAAGGTGGTATTGTATTAAACTCTCCAATACAAGACAGAGGCTCCACTGTGGCCAGCCTGCTAGGCACAAAATTTGCATATCAGGGTTGAGAAGGAAAAAAAAGTAATGGTTCCTGGACTACATCTAGCACACTAATGCTGCTTTGTAACCTACGTTTTACTGCTATTGTATATATTGTAAAACCGTAGAACTTTTCACCTCAGGCCACATCTGAAAATGGGCTTTTGCTTTGTCAGGGTATCCCACTCAGCAAGTGGAAATAAGTTATGTACATAAAATCAAATAATTAAAGCTGAAGCATTGCAAATGACTGGATGGTCAAATGAGACAGGAAACTGAAAAACCCTTTCCTTTCTTGAGTGCATTTCCATCCATTTATAACTTCCAAAAGTAATGCTTATCTTAATGTCACCAACAAAAAGACACACCTTCCCATGCAGCAAGCAATGTCATTGTACCCAATACTTCTCTGTTGCATATTCAAAGAGAACTTGCCTGTGACTGCATCCTTTGTTCTTGGCACATCGAACCATGTCTCCCAGTCTAACAGCTAGATTCTACCCATCAGTTGTGCACCTCCAATTGAACTGAGCTAAATTTGCCCTACATATTCCTGCATTGCCTTTCTGCATCTCTAAGCTAATCCACCATCTATGTCAACACTTCAGAACTTTTCTCAAGCCATCCAGTGTGAGTAACAGACTATTAAGTGAGATACCACTATATTTTTTTTCAGTCTAGACAGCACACATTAACACCCTGTACTGACCTGTCAATTACCTTTCGGAAGAACTCAAACTGACCAATCTTACAGGACCTCCGCAGTCAGGCCCACAGAACTCCAAGTAGCCAAAAATGTTTTCCTTCCAGTAATCTATAAATGACCAGCCTCTACCTGATCAAACCTATATTTGTTTTCTTGTTCTTAACAATAACTTACCTCAAGATTTTATTTTTACACCCACTAATCATGACATAGCTAAAACGTCTAGATAAGTCTAACTACAGAGCTTAGGTTGGCTTTCTGCAGAAACTACTGTTTCATTTCAGCATTACTTATCTGAAACTGGTTAACTTGTGTAACCCAAATAGTTTAGCTTTTCTCTTTCACACCAACTAAGGGTTGATGTGTGTGATCTACTGAATATTTCAATGCAGAAATATTAGTGTTTACTTTCTAAAAGGCTACCCCTGACAGTAAACCATCACTTCAGAGAGACACTGTTTATGTAAGACTTCTTAAGCCAAATCCACATCACTGAAAAGCCACATGATTTTTGTCCTTATGAGGTAATGAACAAGTCAGCACTCTAATTAATTTGATATAAAACTGTTTATAAATGTTACTTTTTTTTCTGCGTGTGACTTGTATTTTTTGGACAAAATAAAAATGTGCGTACCACACGGTTTAGGTTTATGCTAAGCTGTTGCTATGGCAATCATCACAGCACTTCAACAAAAGAACATTTATCTTTCATTGCTGGAATCATATTTAGGCTGGCAGTTTACAAACCTATACTGTATGACTTGCTGCCCAGGAATGCAATTACTGTCTTTTATAATGAAATTTCTGCAGCACTGTGCAATTAATGAAAAGATTTTCCTACATTATATCCTTCCATTAAAAAAATAAAACTTGTACAAAAAGCTGCTGTGTAACAAGTCCACAAATACAAGTTCAAGCACAATGAGTTGAATTCCTGTAGTTTTGTTGTATTCTAGGAATTCAGTTCATTGCATTGAACACACAGTCGCTGAAGTCTCCTCTCTCCTCTTAAACACACGAGTTATCACTTCTGTTTATGCCAAATCAAAACTGCACCAAAAATGGCATTACATTACACCTTGCCACATATCTAAAGCTGTGTTACCTCTCAATTACTTTGGAATGTATTCCTAAATACTGTTTGTTTTACTGTACTTCAAAACAAGCTGGAACTATAAAACAATTTTACTTGAGCTATTGCACGTTTGTTCACTTTGGTGTTCTACACTTTTGTTGGCAATTTTTTTAAATTCTTTTAACCATATGGCCCTTGTCTTGGCTGATAAGGGCCAGTGGATCTGTCTAACTACCCAGTCAACAGCTAACCACCCCCCCAAAACAAAACAGTAAATTAATAAGTAAATAAATAAATAAAGCTTATTCAGCTGAGACTAGAAGAATAAAAGGGTAAACCAGCAATACTTTTTTCTTTTTAACATGGAGGTAAATCCCTCACTTCACCCAGTTGAGTACAGCATCCCTACAGCTTCTAATTAATGCAACTAATTCTGAGAACACCACACTGTAGGGGTAATTTACATTCATTCTGATAGCTTGCCATTACATTTCATAGGCTCACTCAAAAGAGCTTTCTTGTACTAGACACTGATAGATAGTAAATGGTACCCATATTCTACACTGTAGAAACAGTTACCTTCTGTACTCAGGAATGAAAAAGATTATAAAAACATGTACATAACATTACATAAGGTCATCTGCTATAAATAACTACAAAATAGGAGTCACAGTGGTCTACGTGCAAAAGAACTACTACCACCACCAGCTGATTCAGCGAACAGCAGACTTCAAAGAACTCACACATATATGAATCTGTCAGCAACAACAGTTTTCAACGTAAACTGAAAAGTAATCATACCATTTAATTACTTCTCAAAAGTCTAAGTGTCCTAAGACCTTTAATACCTTCAAAATTATTGTCTTAAGCAGAGCCACACATGCAACAAGCATAATGTAGAATATACCACTGAAGTCTGAATACTTGCTAATAAAGCAAGGAGTGAGGCTTGTATCCACTATCAAGATGAAAGGCACTTCGAAACTGTAATGTTTATTAAGGGGTAAATCAAAAAAGGGCTCTGTGAAACTAAAACAGCACCTAAAATATCAACTACTTTCTTGTAGAACTTGTAGCCAGAAATCATTTTTAAGGGGGGAAACAGCAACATGTTTTACGGCAGCCTGCCGTAAAACATGTTGCTGTTTCCCCCCTTAAAAACAGTCTCAAAAAACTCCAGCTTTACTCCGTCGCATATCGCCTACTCAGAGGCGATCTCTGCCTAACATACAAAGCTATGTCAAGCCCAGAGCTGTTGGACATGCTCCACTTAAAGAAATCCCAATCCCTCCAAGCTACATGCTCTAGGGACCTAAACCTTGTCACCACAATAAACAGAACATGCTGGAGGGATAGATTCCTGTTCCAGAGACTTCCCATATTCTGGAACAGACTACCTATGTCAAACAGAGCTCCTCATTAGCACTCAAGAAAAATCTTGATGTTTGGATGGGAAATACGAAATTCACCCCAGGGATCACTTCTGTGGCTCTGCTCAATAGGGGCACAGGAAAATAATTTTCTTGGGTGGCGAAAGCCAGGGTACATTTTTGGCTAGGCTTATATAGGCCCTAGGGCCAATAGCCTAGTACCTACCTATGAACCTATGAAATTGTCAATGCTACCAAGCAAAATTCAAATATGAGACAGGTCTTGCTTTTAACTCAACCACACTTTTATCAGTGTGCCAATACAGGTACATCTGACTTAAGCTGAGAAATGGTGCTTAAGCAAGTATCACCATGAGAAGTCATGGAGAGCATTTGAAAGCAAGTTTCCAAGCATAACACACAAAGAAACAAAAACACTGCTAAAGTAGCAGTCTTAAGGGCATGTACCAGTAAAATCTCAAAGTTCAGCCATATTGGATTGGCTTACTCAGAAAAAAGAAACAAATGGCCAATGAAATTTCAGGGGAGAGAGCTTCAGTCTCAAATTGGGTCTATATTATATGTTCGAAGATACTTTTCTTTGAAGATATAATCATTGACCCCTAAAGAGTGAATGCACTAAAGTGTGAAAGTCCACGTCTGCAAATTTTTTCCTCGGGGGGGGGGGACTGACGGGGCCATACACAAAAGACACAAACTTTAAAACCCTAATCAAGTGGGAGGCTGTGTCCCCCACACCCCCCTAACTAAATATACTAACTCTGAGACTGCGCTACGCTGGGGAAAAGGACAATTCCCGATAATGGCCAACTGAATTTTTTCCCAGAGGAAAAAATTCACGGACGTGGCCGTTCGCTTCAGAGCATTCTCTTTAGGGGTCGATGATTATATGTTTGAAGAAGAGTATCTCCGAACATATAATACAGACCCTCTCAAATCAGTAAGTACAGTAAACACATAACTGCTGCTACCCAGTTAGAAGATGCACAGATTTTCACTGATAAAAGAAAAAAAGGTTATGTACTCACATAACGTTCCATGTGAGTTGTTCCATCTCGCCTTCATTCTTCACTGATGGGTTCGGAGCCAAACCAAATGAAGCCCTGTCCCTGGAGGCCTTATCCACCTTGTAATGAGTTATACAAGTGTGAGGTTTAGACCATGTGGCTGCTGCACAGATGTTGTCCAAAGGTAATTTTGCTTGAAAGGATGAAGAGGTAGAAACTGCTCTGGTTGAATGAGCCTTTACTTTACTAGACAAGGGCATGTTATAACAGGAATATGTGTAGGTGATACAATCAGACAGCCATTTAGAAAGGGTTGTTTTAGCAACTGGTTTACCTTTCCTTGCCTCAGAAAAAGATACAAAGAGCTGATCTGATTTCCTAATGTCTTTTGTTCTGTCCAAATAAAATCTAAGTTGTCTATGAACAGAGTTTGTGCAACATATATTCCAATTTGTTAGTGTGATTAGGGAAGAAAATGGGCAACTCAATAACTTGATTAATGTTAATCTCGGAACATGCTTTGGGCAAAAAGGATGGATTTGTCCAGAGAGATACTCTGTCAGCATGGAAGACCATGTAAGGAGCTTGATGGATAGGGCTTCGAGCTCTGACACTCTGCGGGCTGAAGTGATGGCTACTAAGAAAATAGTTTTCCATGACAGAAATTTTAGTTCACAAGATAATGCAGGCTCAAGAGGAGGAAGAATGATAAGAGATAACAAAATTCAAATTCCAGGGGGAATAAGGTGTCTTCACTGGAGGCCTCATGTGAAAAGAGCCTTTTAGAAAAGCCTTAGACAATTGATGAGCCATAATATTGAAACCATCAATTCCTAGATGGAAATTAGATATAGCAGCTAATTGCACTCGCACCGTAGCAGCCGCTGCTCCTTTGTTGAAGATCTCTGTCAAGAATTGTAAGATAGAAGACAATGGCGCTTGGTAAGGGTCAATGTTGTGGGAAGAAGCCCAAATGGAAAATCTCTTCCACTTACTACGATACAATTTTCTAGTGGAAGGTTTATGGGAAGCCAACAAAATTTGACTAGTGTCATGGGAAAGATTATAGAGCCTGGCTATGCGGGAAATTGGAGCAGCCAAGCGGTTAGTTTCAGTGTCTGCAAGGATAGATGAAGATCCCCTGACGGATGTGTCAACAAGTCTGGAACCGGGTCCAGGATCCATGGATCTTCCAGAATGTGATGGTAAAGAAACAGAAACCAAATCTGCAGAGGCCAATGAGGGGCTATTAGGATGATCGTCTGTCACAGCGACTTTGCTTTCTGTGAGAACTTGGGTATCAGGGAAATTGGTGGAAATGCGTAGAGGAGACCCGGGGTCAATCGTGGACAAGAGCATCTCTTGGGGAGTGACCTGGCGTGGGAATCAGGACAAAATAGCTTCTGCATTTGTTCTCGGTGTGACTGGCAAACAGGTCGCAGGAAGGCTGGCTCCATTTGCGGTAGATCCTGTCTGTAATCTTTTGTTTGAGGGACGATTCGTGGGGCAATAAAATTGCTCAGTCTGTCTGCTATAACGTTGGATTTTCCCGGGATGTGCATTGCCAACAGAAAACGCTGGGATGACAGTGCCCACTGCCATACTCTGAGGGCTTCTCGGCAAAGGGGATAAGACTTAGTCCCACCTTGTTTGTTTAGGTACCAGACCACTGACATATTGTCTATCTGTATTGCAATTGTCCCTAAAGGAAGAGAGTCCTGAAAGTATTGCAACACTAGAAGTACTGCTCTCATCTCCAGGGCATTGATATGCAGATGTGATTCTTGATCGGTCCATGTGCCTTGGGCAGTCTTTCCCTGAAAAAGCCCCCCGACCCTATCAGGGAAGCGTCCATGGTCATAGTGGCAACTGGAGGGGGAGCATGAAGGGACGTCCTATTGTGACATGAGGAGACGTCAACCACCACTGAAGATCCTTCTTGCAGGAATTCGTTATCAGGATCATGTGACTGATTGGAAGTTCTTGGTAAGACCATTGCGTGAATAGAAGCCATTGAAGGATTCTGATATGCATCCTTGCTAACGGGATTGCTAAAATAGCTGCCACCATCAATCCTAGAACTTTCAATACCTCTGCAGCTGGTGCTCTGTTCTTTGATATCAGGGACATGATGTGTTGGCGAAGAATAGAAATTCTTTCTGGTGGAAGACGAAGAGTGGTGGTTGACGTGTCTAGTTCTGTCCCTATGAAGATGATATGCTGCGATGGCAACAAGGCAGACATTTCGAAGTTGACTGTAATGCCTAGTCGATCGCAGAGTGTCAAAGAGTAGCCTCTCTCGCTTGAAGAAGTTGATGCCTGATGGTGGTGGTAAGGAGCCAATCGTCCAAATACGGAAACACCTGGAATCCTAGACACTTCAGGTGAGCCGTGACTATGGCCATACACTTGAACACTCTGGGGGTTGTAGTGAGACCAAAGGGCAGAGCCTGGAATTCATAATGATTGGCTCCCAGCCGTACATGCAGGTGATCTCTGGATGGTCTGGCCATCTTTATGTGGTTTTACACATCCTTGAGATTGATCGAGCACATCCAACTGTCCTTCCCTAAAAACAGGAGTATGGACTGTAGCGTGACCATTTGGAACTTCCCTTTTCTCACAAATTGGTTGAGTCTGCTGAGATCCAAAATGGGTCTTCAGTCCCCTGTTTTCTTCGGAACCAAAAAGAATCTTGTCTAAGTTCCGAATCCTGTCTCGTCTGCCGGGACTGGCAGAATGACTCTTTTTCTAGCAATCGGCGTACCTCTATTGCTGCTTGTCCCATGTGACTGGGTGGAACGTCCAGGATTCTTTTGACAGGAAGGGGATGGGTGGAGAACGGTATGAAATGCCCTCTGGAAATGATACTTTGTACCAAACTGTCATTTGTTATATTTAGCCAGGCTTTTGGGTACAATGATAAGCAACCCCAGACTGCATCCAGAGTGGGACAGCTGGGCCTCCCTTCAGGAGCGCTGGTAGGACTGACCAGAGAATTGATCTGTCAGCCTGGTGATGCTGACCCCCTCTGCGAGGGGGGGCTCTCCACGTGTGTCTTGAAAGGCTCCTTGGGCTTTCTGGAACCGCATCTTTCCTCCCCTCTGACCTTTAGAAAAGGGTCGAGTGGGGGTGGAAAAATGGACTCAATGGCAGACAAAGTTTTTCCTTCTTGCTCACACCTGGTCAAAGTCTTTCACCTTTGGCCCAAACAAAGATGAGCCGTCAAATGAGGCATTAGTAAAGGAAGACTTGAAGGGTTCCGCGAAGGAACAGAGCCGCATCCAGGCATGTCTTTGAAGAGCGATAACTGTACCTGCAGCTCTACTCAAACCATCAGCTGCATAAGATACGAGATGCATGGAATGAGGGTAGAGAGCTCAGTGGCAATCTTGTCGGATACACTCGAAGCTACAGCACCCTGAAGAGTATCTCTCAACTCCTTCAGGAGATCCCTCTGCAGTCAGGTAAAATGTATCAAGTAGTTCAGTGATCTAAGTGAGAAAGTAGCTGAACTGAACATGCGTTTCCCATATCTGTCCATGATCCTAGATTCTCTGTTAGTAGGATGGATAGATGAGGAAGTCTCAGACATTTCCTTTTTGGTGGCTGCTGCCACCACATGGCATCAACAGGGACTCCCTTGGTCAAAAAGGACTTATCCACAGTGGCAGAAATAAACTTATTAGGCCTCCTAGGAAAGTACAGTTGTGCACCTACCATAAATGTAGATGTTGAGTGTATTCGCTGTTGCAGTCATTACTCTCGGGTTTATCCTGCTGGCAGGCTACCCTCAGTCGGCCAGAATTCCAAAGTCTAGGTCTGGCGTTAGTTGCTGTCACCTCTTCCCTGACATCAGTGCGCCAGGGGTATAAAAGATGCAGCCAACGCCATTTTCTTCAGTTTTTCTTGCCCCAGATGTCAGGTGCCCCCAAACTGGTAGGCTGAAAAATATGCCAATAAAAATGCATGCACAAAAATAACATTTCCTTCATCTACAAGTAAATACACCAAAAAGGTTGTATAGGATAGAGAAGTGCAGATAAGTCCCAGCAAAGAAAAGAGGGATGGTGAGTGGGTAACCTGGACTGCAACAGTGAACACACTCAAACATCTACATTTATGGTAGGTGCACAACTGTACTATGTTCATCGTGTTTCACTGTTGCAGTCATTACTCTTGGGTTGAATCCCAA
Source organism: Protopterus annectens (assembly GCF_019279795.1). NCBI lineage: Eukaryota > Metazoa > Chordata > Ceratodontiformes > Protopteridae > Protopterus > Protopterus annectens. The sequence continues at coordinate 542,397,185 of NC_056750.1, forward strand.
AGCTGAGGATGGGTGGCTGGGTTAAATAGGATTAGGAGAGGCTATGAGGCCCTGCAGAACTGCAGTGGCAAAGCCTGCTCTGGACTTAGAGTAAAAAGGTAAGTGGTAGTGCTTTGTGAAGGTGTGTACTGAACTCCAAATTGCAGCCTCTAAGATATCTTTGGTTGGTACTCCTCTGAGGAGGGCTGCTGCTCTGGTGGAATGAGGCCTAATGCCCTTAGGCACTGATTTGCCATGTTGAAAATAGCAGAAACGGATGCAATGGCCTATCCATTTAGAAATAGTCTGTTTTGAGATAGCCTTTCCTTGTGATTCTGCAGCATATGACACTAAAAGTTGCTCAGTCTTTCTGAAAGCTTTAGTTCTGTCCAAGTAGAAGTGTAACTGCCTGTGTATGTCCAAAGAATGCAGAATTTTCTCACCCTTGTTCTGTGGATTTGGATAAAAGGTAGACAAGTGAATGGTTTGGTTGAGAGCCACACTGGACACCACCTTAGGCATAAATGTAGGGTTTGTCCTGAGAGAAACCCTGTCTGGATGAAAAATGATGAAAGGTTCCACAGCCATGAGTGCTTGTAACTCCAAGACTCGCCTTGCAGAAGTTATTGCTATGAGCAGAGCTGTTTTCCAGGATAAGAATTTTATATCTGTTGATGCTGGCTCGAAAGGAGGCAGTGTGAGTTTTTCCTAAACATAATTGAGGTCCCAGGCCGGAATTGGTGCTCTCCTTGGAGGCCTAATGTTTTTGGCCCCTCGGAGGTACTGCCTTATCAAAGGATGAGAAAAGATAGGTGGTTCCATATTGTAATGGGCTGAAATGGCAGAGGTATGAATCTTAATAGATGAGAAAGAAAGGCCTTTGTTTAGCATCTCAGTTAGGTACTGTAAAATCTGAGGCATATTTGGTACACACGTGTCAATGCCTTGTTCCTGGTTCCAAGCACAGAATCTCTTCCATTTTTCTGCATAAGATTTTCTGGTACTGGGCCTCCTGGCCTCCAAGATAACATCCATAACAGCTTTTGAAAGAGTAGTGATCTGAATGGCTACATTATCCGCCATGCTGCCAGATTTAAGGTCCTGAGTTGGCTGTGCAGGATCTGATTGTTTTGTTGGGTCAGCAAGTGAGAAGTTTGAGGCAATATCCATGCTGGACCTTGAGACAAGCTCTTTAGGATTGGGCACCAGTGCTGGCGTGGCCAGTCTGGTGCAATCAGTATCATTTTTGGCTTCTCTTATCTGACCTTTAGGAGTACCCTGGGAAGGAGAGGCACTGGGGAAAAGCATATACTGTTAGATTTTTCCAGCTGAAGGATAGGGCGTCCACTTTCCATGCTTGCTTGTGATAAATCCTTGCGCAAAATCTCTGCAATTGGCAGTTGTGAGGGGAGGCAAATAGATCTGTGTCTGGACATCCCCATTTCCTTATCATGCTGAAGACTTGTGGATCCAGTTTCCATTCGTGGGGATCCATGAGGTTTCTGCTTCGTTCGTCTGCCAGAGTATTTGTTTTTCCTGGCAGGAATTGTGCTTGCAGGTGAACTTGAAAAGCCAATGCTGTGTCCCATAATGTCATTGCTTGTCTGCAGAGGGGGTAGGAATGTGTACCTCCCTACTTGTTTAAGTACCACATGACCGTAGTGTTGTCTGTCTTTATCAGTAACTGTCCTGGATGAAGGTCCTTGAAAGCTGTCAGGGCATTTTGAACAGCTATCATCTCTTTTTGAATGATGTGAAGATGCATCTGGTTTGCAGGCCATGTGCCCTGAATACATTTTCCTGCCATATGGGCCCCCCAGGCATAATCTGATGCATCCGTTGTCAGTGTCTGTCTGGCTGCAAAACTGAATGGCAGACCCTTGTTGTGGTGACAGGTGTCTGCCCACCATCGAAACTCCTGTTGCAGGCAGGGAATGAGTGCAATTACTGTTTCCAGGCTGTGGCAATGCCGAGCCCAAACACTTTTTAGATACCATTGTAGTTTCCTCATATGCAGTCTGGCATATGGAATTAGTAGAATGCAGGATGCCATGAAACCCAAGGCCTGCAGGATTTTCCTTGCAGATAAGTGGGTTTTTGTTGCCAATTTCTTGAAGTAAGTAGTCAGTTGCTTTTGTTTGTCTGGCATGAGATAAGCCATCTGGGCAGTTGTATTTAAGCTTGCACCCAGGAATATTATCTCTTGAGAGGGCACTAGTTTTGATTTCTTTTCGTTTACTGTGTACCCTAGGCCAATTAGTAATCTTTTTACAAATGCCAGATGCTTTAGAAGAATGTCTTTGTTCTCTGCTTGAATTAGGCAGTCATCCAAGTAGGGATATATTTGAATTCTTTTTTGTCTGCAAAATGCAATTACTGGTGCCAAGCATTTTGTGGAGACCCTGGGCGCAGTAGACAAGACAAAGGGCAGTGCAGAAAATTGGTAATGCATTGAGCCAGCTATGAATTTGAGGTATCTTCTGCAAGATTGTCTGACTGGGACATGCAGGTATCCTCTTTTAGGTCCAAAGTTACAAGCCAAGCTTTCTTACCCAGCATGGGCAGTAGCTGCTGTAGAGTCATCCTCTTGAATTTTGGAACTTCCAGAAACGTATTCAGTATAGACAGGTCCAGTATTGGTCTCCAGGTTTTGTCCTTTCTGGGTACTAGGAAAAGTCTGGAGTAAAATCCTTGCCCCTGCTCTTGTTGTGGTACTTGCTGAATGGCCCTCATGTCCATGAGGGCTGTAATTAGTTTTTGTGCCTCTGCCCATTGATTGTGTGGCAGGTCTGACATAACGTTTGACCTTGGTAGAGTGTGAAAATGGAACCTGTAGCCTTGGGACACTATGTTCAGGACCCATTTGTCTTGGGTAACCATTTGCCAATTTGATGAAAAAAGTGCTAGTTTTCCCCCTAAGGGGGCTGCCAAAAGAAAAGTGCTTGGGTCTGGTAGAGGAAAGTCATTGGGACTGTTTCCTGTAAGGTTGTGATTTGTCTTCTCCGCATTTGGAGGTAGGAGCACCCCATTGTTTAGTTAGGCCTGTATGAGCCTTGGGGCTGAGATCTGCCTCTGGGACGCCTGTATCTGCCTCTTTGTGGTCTTTCTGACACTGGAAAGGACCAATTTTTAGAAGGCCAATTCCTGGTAAACCTGGGTGGCTGTACCTGTAAGAAATCCTTGACTGTGTGCATGGATTTTGCTTTATCCTCCATTTTTTTCAACACCTCTTCTGCTTTAGTACCAAACAAAGTATCATGCTGTAATGGTGCATCTAATAATTTTGCTTTAACATGATCAGGCAGATTCTGTTCCTTTAACCAAGCATGCCTTCTAATAACAGAACCTGTAACAGCGGCCCTGCAAGAGGCCTCCAGTGAATCATAACCACATTGCAAAGTATGCTTTCCCACCTGTTCAGCTGCATGCAATAAATAGTACAGTTTTGTACCTACCATAAATGTAGATGTTCGAGTGTACACCCTGCTACAGTCATCACACTTGGGTTATCCTGTCGTCAGGCGGTCCCGCAGTCAGCCGGAATTCCAAAGTCTTGGTCCGGCGTCGGTTGCTGTCGCTTCTTCACTGACGTCAGTGCGCCAGGAGTATATATAATGCATCCGACACCATTTTCTTCAGTTTTTCTTGCCCCAGATGTCAGGTGCCCCCAAAAAGTTGGTCAGTAACAGTAATTAGTACCAAATTAAGTAATTTTTGCACAAACACAAAATCCCTCCAGCTATAAGCAAATACATCAGGAAGGTATTGTAGAGATTTAGCCAGTTAGACTAGAGGGGATGGAGGGAGGGTAACCTGGACTGCAGCAGGGTGTACACTCGAACATCTACATTTATGCTAGGTATAAAACTGTACTATGTTCCTCATGTTACCCAGCTGCAGTCATCACACTTGGGTAGAATCCCAAAGCTATGGATGGGTGGAGGAGTTATAGAGGGTTAGAAGGGGCTAGAAGGCCCTGCAGAACTGCAGTGGCGAAGCCAGCCCTAGTCTTAGAGTAAAGTGGTAAGTGATAGTGTTTGGTAAAGGTGTGTACTGAACTCCAAGTTGCAGCTTCCAAAATCTCCTCGATTGGAACCCCCCTGAGGAAGGCTGTAGATGTAGCTGTTGCCCTGGTAGAGTGGGGCCTAATGGTAGCAGGAACTCGTTTTCCATGATGGGTATAGCAGAAACGAATGCAATGTCCTATCCATTTGGAAATGGTTTGTTTTAATATAGCCTTCCCTTGAGAAGCTGTAGCATAGGATACAATGAGCTGGTCAGATTTTCTGAAAGCCTTAGTTTTGTCCAAGTAGTAGCGAAGTTGCCTGTGAATGTCCAAGGAATGCAGGAGTCTTCCTCCTTTGTTCTGCGGGTTTGGGAAGAAGGTGGGTAAGTGAATGGTTTGATTTAAAGACACACTAGAAACCACCTTAGGCATGAAGGAAGGATTAGTTCGTAGAGAAACTCTGTCTTGATGGAAAATGAGGAAAGGTTCCACTACCATTAGTGCCTGCAGCTCTGAGACTCTTCTAGCTAAAGTTATTGCTAACAACAGGGCAGTCTTCCATGATAGAAACTGTAGTTCTGCAGAGAAAGCTGGTTCAAAGGGAGGTAGCGTAAGTTTTTCCAGAACAAAATTTAGGTCCCATGTTGGTGTAGGTGCTCTCCTGGGGGGCCTAATGTTTTTTGCCCCTCTGAGGAACTGCCTTAGAAGTGGATGCGATGGATGGATGTTTAGGTGATTTGCCATGCAGCCAGATTTAAGGTTTTTAGCTGGCTGTGAAGAATCTGATTGTTTTGTTGCGTGAGCAAATGGGCAATTTGTGGTAAGATCCAAGGTGGCCCTGGGCCATATTCCTCAATAGTGCATACCAGCGCTGGCATAGCCAGTCTGGGGCTATGAGTATCAGCCGTGGTCTCTCCTTTCTGACTTTCAGAAGCACCTTTGTGAGGAGAGGCAATGGAGGGAAGGCATATACTGTCAGGTTTTTCCAACTGAATGAGAGTGCGTCCACTTTCCAAGCTTGATGGTGAAGTGTCCTTGTACAAAATTTTGTCAGTTGATAGTTTTGAGGACTAGCAAACAGGTCTATGTCTGGAAGGCCCCATTTTTGAGTTATCATTGCAAATACTTGTGGATCCAGTTTCCACTCGTGGGGATCCATGATGTTTCTGCTGGGGTCATCTGCCAATGTGTTCTTTTGTCCTGGCAGGAATTGAGCTTGTAACTGAACTTGGTAAGCCAGAGCTGTGTTCCACAAGGTCATTGCTTGCCTGCATAGGGGGTAGGAGTGTGTACCCCCTTGCTTATGTACCACATTACTGTGGTGTTGTCCGTCCTTATTGTAAGTTGTCCTGGATGTAATAGATTCTTGAAGGCTGTCAGAGCATTTTGTACAGCTAGCATCTCTTTTTGATTGATGTGCAGATTCCTTTGATCTGCAGTCCATACGCCTTGAATGCACTGTCCTGCCATGTGTGCCCCTTCAGGTGTAGTCCTAAGCATCTGTTGTGATAGTTTGCCTGGCTGGGGGCAAGGTGTAAGGCTGACCCTTGTTGAGGTGATATGCCAGTGACCACCATAGAAACTCCTGTTGTAGGCAGGGAATGAGAGATATCATTGTGTCCAAGCTGTGGCTGTGTTGAGACCATAAGCTTTTTAGGTACCACTGTAATTTCCTCATATGCAGCTTTGCAAATGGTATTAGTAGTATGCAAGATGCCATGAAGCCCGAGGCCTGCAGAATATTTCTTGCAGGTAGTTGGGTCTTAGTTGCCATTGTTTTGAAATATTGAGTCAGTTGTAATTGTTTGTCTGGCGTCAGATAAGCCTTCTGGGCCATTGCATTCAAGCTGGCACCCAGGAATGTCATATTTTGTGAGGGTACTAGTTTTGATTTATTTTCGTTTACTGTGAACCCCAGGCAACTTGGAAGATGTTTTACAAAAGCCAGATGTTGTAAGAGGATGTCCGTGCTTTCTGCTTGTATGAGGCAGTCGTCCAGGTATGGGTATATTTGAATTCCTCTTTGTCTGCAGTATGCAATTACTGGTGCCAGGCATTTTGTGAAGACCCTGGGTGCAGTAGATAAGCCAAAGGGCAGTGCAGAGAATTGGTAATGGGTTGAACCTGCAATGAAATGGAGGTATCTTCTGCAACTGTCTGATAGGGAAATGCAGGTATGCCTCCTTGAGGTCCAACGTAACTAGCCATGCTTTCTTGCCCAACATGGGAAGAAGCTGCTGTAGTGTTAGCATCTTGAATTTGGGTACTTGTAAGAAGGTGTTTAGAATTGAAAGGTCTAGAATTGGTCTCCAGGCATTGTCCTTTCTGGGAACTAGAAAGAGTCTTGAGTAAAATCCTTGGCCTTGCTCTCGAGTAGGTACCAGATGAATGGCTCTCATGTCCATGAGAGCTGTAATTTGTCTTTGTGCCTCTGCCCATTGATTTTGTGGCAGGTTTGGCACTCCTCTTTTCATTGGCAAGGTGTGAAAATGGAATCTGTATCCTCGAGAAATTATGTCTAGGACCCATTTGTCCTTTGTGACAACGTGCCAGTTGTCTGAAAAAAGAGCGTGTTTTCCTCCCAAGGGGGCTGCCAAGAGAGTGTTGCTTGGCCAGATGAGGTGCAAGTCATTGAGTTTGCCTTCTGGTAATTTGGGACCTGTCTTCTCCTCCCTTCTGTGCTGCAGTGCCCCATTGTCGAGGTTTGTACTGGGCTTGTGGTTGCCCTCTGCCTCCTGGACGTCTGTATTTACCCCTCTGTGGTCTGTCAGTAGCTGGAAAGGACCACTTTTTTGTTGGCCAATTTCTGCTGAAGCGAGGGGGCTGTACCTGTAGGAAATCTTTGACTGTCTGCATAGATTTTGCCTTATCCTCCATTTTCTTTAAGACTACTTCTGCTTTAACTCCAAAAAGAACATCCTGCTGTAAGGGAGCATCTAGAAGCTTTGCTTTAACATGATCAGGCAGAGTTTGTTCCTTTAACCAAGCATGTCTACGTATAACAGACCCAGTGACAGCTGCTCTGCAGGAAGCCTCCAAAGAATCAAACCCACATTGTAAAGTATGTTTGCCCACTTGTTCAGTTGCATGCAACAGATCCTGCATTTCTTTCAATTCAGACTGTTGAGGAAGTGTGCTCATTTTTTGTTTTAACTGAGACATTAGGAATTGCTGATATTTTAGCATGTGAAACTGGCAATTTAGTGCCCTCATAGCTAGAGTGGCTGAGGTGTAAACCTTTTTCCCCCACCTGTCTAGTGCTCTGGAGTCCCTTTCAGAGGGTACAGGATTTTTTGCCATAGAAGCCTTAGCCCCTTTGGGACCCTGGGAGATAGTCTCTGGATCAGCAACAGGGCTTTTATAAAGGAATTTGGGGGAATCAAGCACACTGTAGTATCTATCAGGTTTGGCAGGAGGCAGAGAATCTGGGTTCAAACTGGATTCTAAGTAAACATCATTCACAATGTCTAAAACTGGGGGGATGGCAAGTGTTCTGTGCTGGGGGAGTAAAAGAAACTCTCTGAGCCTTTTCGAGTCAAAGTAGCCCTGACCTTCCCAGTAAAAATGTTCCCTCATAGTGTGTAAAGTTTCCCCAAAGGAGTAGTCTTCAGGAGGAGAAACTGAGGGAATAGAATCCTCAGCATCAGAATCTTCATAAGGGGAGAAGGAGTAATCTTGGTCCTCAGAGGAGCCTGAGGAAATAAAAACTTGTTCAGAGGAGGTATAATCTTCCTCTTGTCTAGGCCTTTTGTCGGGAGGGGGCTGGGAACCCCTGATTAAAGAGATCAAATCTTCAGCCATTTTGAGCATCTGTTTCTTAGGCATGGGGCCTTGAACAGGGGACTGAAGTGCAGTCTTTTTTGGTTTAATAGGAGTCTTAGTATACGTTTTTATGGTGAGCGTCGTCGGTCTGGAGACGCCTTCAGAAACCGAAGGTGTTTCTACAGCACAGACATCTTTTTCAGCAGTGTCGTCGGTAGGGGCTAAACAAAATGGCTGCGTCGGCCTAGTACTTTCTGCCAAAAGTTCCGAAGTGGTCTCGGGTTCCGGGTCTGTGATAGTCCAGGGCTGCGTCAGAGCCTCACTGAAGACCGGAGAACCGGAGACCAGACCAGCCGAGGCCTCGGAGTCTGGTTTGGGTCTAGGCTGCCTGTCCTTATCCTTGCGTTTTTTGTGCACGCCAGTAGTCGGTTGCTCCGACGGCATATTGTAGTTAAATTTTCTACCGAAGTAATGTCGTGCGAAATCAAAGCGTCTTTTTATAGTACGCTTATTAAACCTAGCACAAAAACGACAACTAGTGACGTCGTGGTCTGGGCCTAGGCAAGGTATGCAATAAGAATGAAAATCCTTATGAGGTACTTGCTTCCCACAAGAAATACAATTGTTAACTTTTTCTGACATCGGTCTGAGGCAAGAAAAATTTCCCCAACGGGGTACTTAGCTTTATTGAAGACTTCGGATCTGAAATTCGACTTAGAAAATCTCAGGAGTCGGCCGACCGGCACTTGCGAACTGCTTCTGCTTCGGGCACCGTGCGGCAAGAAAGACTGAAGAAAATGGCGTCAGATGCATTATATATACCCCTGGCGCACTGACGTCAGGGAAGAAGCAACAGCAACTGACGCCGGACCAAGACTTTGGAATTCCGGACGACTGTGGGACCGCCTGACGACAGGATAACCCAAGTGTGATGACTGCAGCAGGGTAACATGATGAACATCCTGCAATTCCTTGTTCTCTGAACATTCAGTATTTGTCAACAATTTCTGTTTAAGCAGTGACATTAAATACTGCTGATATTTAAGCTTATGAAACTGACAATTTAAAGCCCTTACAGCCAGGGTAGCAAAAGTGTACACTTTTTTCCCCCATCTGTCTAGAGCCCTAGAATCCCTATCAGAGGGGACAGGGTTTTTTGCAGTGGAAGCTTTAACCCCTTTGGGACTCTGAGATATAGTTTCTGGGTCAGCAGCGGGGTTTTTATATAGGAATTTATGAGAATCCAGGACCTTGTAGTATCTGTCTGGCTTAGCAGGTGCAGGGGGAAAGAGTCAGGGGACATGACGGACTCTGAAAATACATCATCTACAATGTCTAGAACAGGTGGAATAGCAAGGGGTCTGTGCTGAGGAAGTAGCAGAAAGTCTCTGAGCCTTTTCTTAGATTCAGAATAATCTTGGCTCTCCCAGTGGAAATGCTCCCTCATGGTATGCAGGGTTTCCCCAAAAGAATAATCCTCAGGAGGACAGGCTGAAGGAATGGATTCTTCAGCATCAGAATCCTCATAGAGAAGCATGGAGTAATCCTGTACGGAAGATGAATCAGAGGAAATAGAAACCTGATCAGAAGAATCATACTCTGTCTCTTGCCTAGGCCTCATCAGGAGGGGGATGGGAGCCCCTGATCAAAGTAATCAGGTCTTCGGCCATTTTAAGCATCTGTTTTTTAGGCATGGAAGTCTGAGTAGGAGAATGCTATACTCGTTTCTTTGTCTTTAGAGCTGCTTTAGTCTTTGTCTTTGAAGCTGAAGATGGCTTAATATATAGTTGTGTAGGTCTGAAGACACCCTCAGAAGCCGATGCCTGCTCAGTGGCTCCGGACCCACCTGAGGGAATGATTTCCGAGTGTCCAATACCTTGAGTATCCAGAGGCCCAGTCGGCTCCACGTGGGAGTTGGAAGTAGCCTGTGGCTTTGAGGTAGAGGGCGCCAGGGGCTGCGAAAGCATCTCACTGAGAACCGGCGAACCGGCAACTGGCCTAGAAGAGGCTTCGTCGTCTGTTTTGGACCTCGGATGCCTATCCTTGTCCTTGCATTTTTTGTAAACTCCGGTTGTCGGCTGGTCTGACGGCATTATATAATTAAATCTTCGGCCAAAGTAATGAAATGCAAAATCGAACCGACGCTTGATAGTGCGTTGGTTAAATCTAGCACAAAACCGACAACTAGCAACATTGTGATCAGGGCCTAGGCAAGGAATACAGTAAGAGTGAAAATCCTTATGAGGTATTTCCTTCCCACAAGAAATACAATTGTTAACTTTTTCTGACATCGGTCTGGATAAAGAAAAAAGTTTCCCCAATGGGGTACTTGGCTTTAATGAAGACTTCGGTTCTGAAATTCGGATTTGAAAATCTCAGGAGTCGGCCGACCGGCACTTGCGGAATGCTTTTGCTTCGGGCACCGCGCATCAAGAAAGACGGAAGAAAATGGCGTCAGCTGCATCTTTTATACCCCTGGCGCACTTGACGTCAGGGAAGAGGCGACAGCAACCGACGCCGGACCCTGACTTTGGAATTCTGGCCGACTCTGGGTAGCCTGCCAGCAGGATAACCCGAGAGTAATGACTGCAACAGTGAAACACGAACATCAGGTTCCATAGATTCTGGTGACTCCTACACCCTACGAGAGACCAGATCTATAAGCTCATCATAGGGCGGAGATGCCCAAGAGGTGGAACGTTGAGACCCGAACGCCTTCAGGAGAACAGACTCATCCTCAGTATGGCTCTTGGACTGCCAATCACCCCTCTGCCTAAGAATTTCAAGAATCTCTGCAAAGGAGATGTCCTCAGAGGGGGATCTAGGGGACTCTTCTGATTCATCCAAGTCGGTGTCTGATGTGAGAGACTTCTGGGGGGAGTCCACATGCCTCCTCTTGCATAATCTCTTCCTAGAAACCTCTTCAGGGGGAACTTCTGGAGAGGTCTCAGAAGAGCAGGGAATGCCCTGTGGGGCTACCTGTGGCTCAGGGTCTGTACGCTTGGGATGACCGGAGGAGACAGAAACTGACACAGGCACTTTAGGGGAAGAAGAGGCCAGACCTTGAGATGAGGAAGTCTTAGGCGACAACACTCGCCTCATGGCTTCGAATGCACCTCGGCTCTGATGAGGAGTCGACGGATCCAACGGAGCCGCAATCTCCTCCCGCACCAAAGCCGTAGGCTCCGAGCCAGAGGTAGGAGCCGAGCTCACCCGAGCCAAGGCCCCGAAAGGAAGAGTCGGCACCAAGTTGGTGCAGCTATCCTCCCCGGACCAGACCGGAAAGTGTCTGCTCCTAGAGTCCCTGGTCGGCACCAAGAACATCTGAGCAGATGAAACTGACACTGGAGCAGGTGCCAGCTCCAAGGGATCCACAATCATCAGGTCGGCCTCCTCCGGCTCCGAAGGTCCGGTATAGCTCGGAGGAGGAGCAGACAATTCAAGAGTAGTGGTCTTCAGCTCCGACGGTTGCGTCTGAGCCGACAGCAATTTAGCTAGGCCTGATGCCTTTAAGAGTTTCTGAACCAGCCAGTCCATATCCAAATCAGAAAGGCTGACAGAGGACCTGGAAGAGTGAACTGATGGAGCCGACTGAAGCAATATGGATGGAGGTTTTTCGGCAACCAGTTCCAGAGCAGTGTCCCAGTTCCAAAAAGAGCAGACTGTCGGCTCTGAAGGCAGTGGAGCCGAAGTCACCACACTTTGATCTTTTCCCTTTTTTTGACTTGGATTCAGTGAAAGATTTGGATGATTTGCTGGCTCCATCCTGGTCAGACAATGCCTCAGAAAAGGGGTGTTTGATAATACCCCTATCAATTAACTTTCTCTTCCTTTCTGCTAGCACTTTTCTGGTGAAAAAGGAGTGACAGATACTGCATGACTCTTGCAGGTGCACCTCAACCAAATAGTAAACACACTGTACATGGGCATCCGTGACTGACATTTTCTGTCCACAGTCTGGGCATTTTTTAAACCCAGACTTTGGATGTCTGTCTCTTTCTTCAGACATTTTACAATTTCCACTAAATGGAACACACTATTTAACTAAGAGTTATTTTAGAAATGTTAACTAACTAACTCGCACACAGCCCAAAGGGGCAACTAACAACTATCAATATAAACAGGATTAAGTAATCCAATAACAATAGTCCCAACAGGAACACTGACTAACAAGTAAAGAAAGGGATCCTAAGGCCAAAGGCAGAGAAAGATTTACTGAGGAAAGGGGGATGAACACAGAAAAACAACTATCTACTAGCTAGTAATATCTATTATTAAAAATAGATCAAAGATATATAACAAAAATTGAAAAATATAACTTGCTGAAAGTTGAAAACTCCAAATAAAGTCTCGAGCAACGCTGGAAACCAAGTGATCCGTGCTGCGGCAAACTAGTTCTGAGGTAATTCCAGCAGTGCATTGTGGGATAAGGGGTGGGGTCTCGAGCTACTGGAGAATTTGAGCTTGCTAGTCGGCAGTGTCGGAGCCAAGGATCGGCTCCGAACCCATCAGTGAAGAATGAACAGCGAGATTGAACTTCACATCTGACAACCTTCCATTTAATAGAACAAAAAATCCATCATGAGTCACTTGGCTGCCAGTGTCTTTCTTGTCATTTCAAGAGCAATGTTGCATCAAACTACACTCCTGAGGCTCTAAAGACAAGTGCACAGCTCCAAAGCCGTAGCACAGATGCATAGTCTGACTGTGCTACTCTGTTAAGGTAACTCTACTGAAGAAGTGCCAGTGGTGAAGGAAAAACTACTGAAGCATTCTGAGTTATAAGCAAGCCAAAGTGAAGCCTGTGTCTGAGTTTTAATCCATAACTACTGGATCAGGGACGTACACAGAGCAACCTCACATTCCAACAGAGGGAACAATGACACTGGTCAGAAATTCAGTTCTGGCTATGGCTTTTCCAAAGTGAAAATGTGTTTCACTAATGGGTTACTCCAAAGTGCAAACGTGTCTTGTAACACAGCTGAATTTCTCTTCCTTTCTGCTAGCACTTTTTCTGAAAAAGGGGAGATACACTGCATGATTGCAGGTGCAGGCACACCACTTGAGAGAGTAACAAACTCTTGTGTTCTGTCACACAAGTCAGCAGGAACTGAATACCCAGTGGCAAACGGAGGAGGGTATAAGTATACATCCTCTTGTTTGATAAGAAATGCTACAACAGTATTCTTAGCAGGACCTAGTTCTAGGACAAATTGGTCTGAAAGACGTTGAAAATGGACTCAACACTGGAGATGTTCTTTTGATACAAAGCAGTAAGTTATACTTCGATACACCAAACCCACAAAACACAGTTATGACTTTTTTTCTGAAGGGGAAATGTACCTACTAAAACTCCCCAAGATTCTCATTTTGTATAACAAGATCCAAGTCTCTTTTTTTTTTTTTTGCTTTTGAACCAGAAAATTAGCCCCCCATGGGACACAAGCTCATCTATTCCCTGCATCGACCATTTGGATGGGCTTGTCATCCAGACAGCAAGGAGAGCGGTTAGTATCTCTGCCACTGCCTATTCTCTATTCACCTACTGCGGAAAAAGGGCACCCTCATCCACTGCCAGGATCCCCTAACTTATCTTAAGACTGCAGCCTTATGGCAACCGATCTACTTGTCCCTAGTCACAGTGATTGTACCCTCTTGACTAGCTGACCAGGCAAGTCTGGCATACTCCTCCATTCCTATCTGTACCCAAACAACAAATGCCTCTCCTCCCATCGGCAGTATGACATCGTTCTGACAACAGCCATACATATATTTCTCGTTTAAGCCCTAATACGTCTCTTGGTGGTAGACATAAGTACTGCATCTCCACAGGGCATTATTTGCCCTCCCCATAATGTGTGCATGCTCAAACATACAACCAAGAAATACTGTCACCAGCTTGAGAGATCAAACCTACATCATCACTGGCCAATGACCTTAGTGCATGTCTCCACATTTACTTGCAGCACCAGCCAATTAGGAAACAACCATTTTCTCCCCCCAGAATGGGCTAGTCCATTAGAAGATCCTTATACAAATATGACTGGGAGCTGCATCAAATGATTATGCAGTCAGATGCAAAAGACAGCACATTGAAGGATCGACACGCAGACAAATCTGAGGCTCACCAAATCTGCAGACTGCCGTTGTATCTTAACAGATGAACACTATCTACAAACACTGCTAATATCGTCATGCAGACCAGCTCTTGTGCATTGTCACAGCAAAAAAAAAACTCTTCAGAAAATGAAATTCAGGGCAACATTTCTGAGTCATCTGTACTGCTCCAAGGAAAATTTCTACCTACCAAAATAAACATCCCAAAGCTGCAGCCAAAGCAGGACCTACAAAAAGATTCATGGTCAGACAGCTCTGAGAAGAGACTAGTTGCAACAAACTGCCCAAGTAAAATAATTCTAAGAGTTCTCAAAGGATCATCACTACTAGTGAAAGGCACCTGTTGACAACTGACAATAATTCAATGAAAGCCCTAAACCCATTTCAGTTATGACACAGCTCAGACTCAGAGCATAAACAAATTCAGACCTCAGATATTCAGTGCAGGTAATAGTATCAGAGCAGTAGCAGTGACAGAAAAACTATGCCAGTAAATATAAGAATTCTAAGGCTAATCTCAGCAATTCCGTTACAAAACAGCTTATTAAAGTAATGAAAAGATGTAGCATACACATTCATCAAATACTCATTGAGAATATCATATATAGATGGAGTAGATAGAGTAAAGTACCCAGAGTAGAGCATAATACCCAATACTACCACAACTACACAAACCTTCTCACTTAAACCTGCTCCCACTACCTATATCAAATCTCTACTCTCTAAACTGAAACCTTGCTCTTCCTCTGCTGATAACCTACCCCCACATTTACTGAAAATTGCTGCAAATTCTATTGCTTACCCCATCTCCATTCTCAAACCGCTCCATCCAAGAAAGCACTGTGCCAAAAATCTGGAAGAAGTTCTATGTTATCCTTCTTCATAAAGGTGTTACACCTCTACAGACCCCTCCATCTATCATCCCACTGCTATCCTATCTCCCCTCTTATTAATGGAAAAATGTATCCGTAAACAAATAATGGAATATCTCTTACAAGAGAACCTCCTAACCCCCACACAACATGGCTTTCACCCCATCACAGTACTGCCACTGCTCTCATTACCTTCACTCAAGCCATTGCCAAAGCTCGAGATGACAACAAACTGGTCTCCTCTCTCTACCTTGACTTATCAAAAGCTTTTGACACTCTCTCTCATAACTGGATACTATCAAAACTTAATGACAATCTCTCTCAACCTACAATTTTCTGGTTCTCTAGCTATCTCTCCGATAGATTTCAGTCTGTCAGATGGTTATCTGCACTCTCTCCATTCCTTCCTGTACATACAGGGGTACCCCAAGGCTCCATACTTGGGCCCCTTCTATTTAACATCTTCACAAATAACCTCTATACATCCTGCCCCCACTCTTCTCTAATCCAATATGCCAACGACTCTACCGTCTTATCTTACTCCAATAATCTTCCCCATCTTCTACCTATTACTCAAGACTCTCTTCGATCCGTAGAAAAATTGCTCACTGATAACGACCTCCTACTTAACCCAAAAAAAAAAAACTTCTTTTTCTCCCTAAAACCCTACAACACCGCAAAAACTCCTTCTCAGTCGCATCACTCAACAATACTACAATCTCAGTAGAAACCTATACCAAACTCCTTGGAGTGGTTATCGATTATCAACTTAAATCTGACACTCATTCTACAAACTATCAAAAAAGAAAAACATCAAAACTTGTACTATTATATAGAAATAAGAATTACATGACTAAATACACGCTCCCTTGCCCAGGCCTTTCTCTTGCCTATTCTATTCTATGCTGCACCTATTCTCACTAATCTCCAATCCAATCTCAATAACAAACTCAAGGCCACTTACAATAAAATTGCCAGGTTCGCTACCAATTTACCCTACAGATCTCATCACTGCACTGCCTTAAAAAAAAATTTTCATAGCCAGAAGCTTGTAATCAACTCCTAATTCCCCAACTTCACCTCGCACACTCAGTCCTAACAAATCCCACTCGCTGCACTGCTCTCTTCCTTAATCTTCCCTTACACTTCCAAATGCTACCTCCGCAGCTCAGACCAAAATCTCCTTGAAGTCCATAAACCTGCAAAACGAATTGGTAAACTTCAGTATAGTCATTCTGTTTCAAACACCTGGAATAAACCTCCCCTGGACCTCAGATCTATCACGAACAGCTTCATTTTCAAAATCTCTAAAAGATCACATGTTAAATGAATGGGCCTGCGCCTGTCCTACCACCACCTGACCTTTTACTCCCTAACGTCCCCTTTCCCCCATGTCCCTGCATTTTAATAACTGCATCCCAACAAGTCAAGAATATAATTACATCAGTTTCAAGCAAAAAGGAAATTTAAATAGTACATGTAAGTACTAGACCACTCTTACAATTATTGTGATCCAAGCTATGTGCTCATGCTACTGTTTAAATCTCTACAACAAAATCTGAATTTTTGACTTACTTAAGAAATGTATTTTCTGTAATGGTTGTTTTTAACTGTATTCAGTACTAGTTAGCTAAGGTATGTACCGGAAATTTTCTACTGTGATTTATTGTGAATAAGTGTGAATTGTATAAATGTTTTCATTATTTTATGTCTGGAGCTTTTCTCCTCGGGTCCCTGCTGAAAAAGAGCTTCTTGCCCAGTCAGATTAACCCGGTCAACAAATGTCAAATAAATATCTTGCCGACTTTTGTGAGTCAGGAAAGTTCTTATTTCATGAGGGGTAATAAAATCAGAGATTATTATGTGAAAGGGTACAAAAGGTGTGTGGTTTTGCTTGCCACTACACAAAACCAGGATTAGAATTCCTCTTCAAATTAATTTTTTCAGATTTAAGTGGAATTTGCCTGGCTCTGTGGTGCAGAGGGATGAAGCCCTGACTGCAACCTAGGTGACCAGTGTCCGATTATCAGCCTTGGCACTGCAGCAGCAGCACAACTGACTTGGTAAAGACTGCTGGGTTGAAACTGACCTAACTGTGCTTCGACAAAAAATTTTACATTACTATTATTATTACGTGGAAGCAAAGCCTTCTGCACCCTTTAATTATGTTATCTAATTACAAGAGTGGCAAACCTTAGAGTAAAATATAAAAAGTAGAAAGTTAAACATTTTGGTCAAAGTACTGTTCAATTAATTAGTCCCAACAAAATGGCAGTCAAAAGCACAGCTGTGTTAGGCATTTACCATATTTGTACAAATTGAGTATGTTCTCTATTGCAATAGTGAGAACACTTGGGAACTCTACCACAAAAGCCCCAACTTCCATAGCTTTGCATCCCTCCCCTTCTAAGCCAGATGGATCCCCTCCCACCTGGACTTCAGCATGTTTGCTATAAGAGGGATGACTGCCCACTCCAAGGGGGAACTTGCAAGTGCACTAGACACACAAAAGAAAGAGAGCTAGCTGGGGTAACCAGCCCAATCTCACAACACCCACAGGAAAGGAAGAGGAGCAGAGGGAGGGAAAATTACATCTACAACAATATCAGATTCCAACAACAGCTGTACTAGATTTCCTCATACTGTTCACTGCTGCAGTCTTGATGACAACTGGGAATACTCCCAAAGCTTACGGAACAGTGGGTGGCTGGCCATGAGAATGCACTGGTTGTAATAGTCCCCATAGAAATACAATGGCAAATTCTCACCAGACTCTAGAGGTAATGTCCCAAGTCATAATTCTTGGAAAAGATGTGTACAAATAACCAAGGTGCTGTTTTCAAAAAAAGCTGCGGTTGCTGAACCCCAGCATCAAGTCGGTAGTAAATGTTACTGTGGGTCTTGCAAATAAGCCCTCACATGTAATGGCTGGTTCAGTCTTGCCATGAAAAAGTAACAGAAGTAGATGCAACAAGTAGCCATTTAGTGAAGGTCTGTTTGGAGACGAGTCTTCCCTTCCTGCCCTTGGCAAAGTATGCGAGTAACTGATTTTTGATTTCCATTCTCCTTTAATCCTTCCAACGTATCACAGTTGCCTATACACACACAGAGGGGTATGTAATATTTTTCTCACTAATTTTGTAGGGTAGGACAGAATGCAGTGAGGAGAGCTAAATGAGGAAGAAATAATTCAGTCACCACTTTATGCATGAACTTGGGAGTGTTACTCTATCCTTGTGGAAAATGAGAAATGCCCGTTTTGCACACAAGGGTCTTAAAATCCTTCAGGCTACTAAAAAGGGCAGTTTTCCAAGTTAAGTTCTTGAGGGTTGTAGCAGCAGCAACAGCTGGCTCAAAGGGTTGTACTGTTAATTTTTCTAGGACACAGCTCGAGAAAGTTCTTAACTGGGTGGCCTCAAATTCAGGACCCCCTTGAGGAAATGCTTTACTACTAACAAAGAATAAAGAGGGGGATCACAAGCAAGCAAGTTGAAATGACAGACACATGCACTTTTACTGAGGTTCAAAAGAATCTTCTTTTGGCTGCTCCCGTTAGGGGTCGCCACAGCAGATCATCTGTTTCCATTTCTTCCTGTCCTCTGCATCTTGCTCTGTCACACCAACCACCTGCATGTCCTCTCTCACCACATCCATAAACCTTATCTTAGGCCTTCCTCTTTTCCCGTTACCTGGCAGCTTCATCCTTAGCATCTTTTTCCCAATATACTCTGCATCCCTCCTCAGCACATGTCCAAACCAACGTAATCTTGCCTCTCTGGCTTTGTCTCCAAACCTTCCAATCTGGGCTGACCCTCTAATATATTTATTCCTAATCCTGTCCACCCTTGTCACACCCAGTACAAATCTTAACATCTTAAACTCTGCCACGTCCAACTCTGAATCCTGCCTTATTGTCAATGCCACTGTCTCCAACCCATAACATAGCTGGTCTCACTACCCTCTTGTAGACCTTCCCTTTTACTCTTACTGGTACTAGTCTGTCACAAATCACTCCTGACACTCTTTTTCCACCCACTCCATCCTGCCTGTACTCTCTTCTTCACCTCTCTTCCACACTCACCATTACTCTGAACTATTGATCCCAAGTATTTCAACTCATCCACCTTCGCCAGCTCTACTCCCTGCAGCCTCACCATTCCTCTATCCTCCCTCTCATTCACACACATATATTCTGTCTTAGTCCTGCTGACCTTCATTCCTCTTCTCTATAGAGCATATCTCCACCTCTCCAGGGTCTCCTCCACCTGTTCCCTACTCTCACTACAGATCACAATGTCCTGTCTGATCTAGTCTGTCAACCTGTCCATCACCATTGCAAATAAGAAAGGGCTCAGAGCTGATCCATGATGCAATCCCACCTCTACCTTAAAAGCATCCGTCACTCCCACCGCAGACCTCACCACTGTTACACTAAGCTCGAACATATCCTGTACCACTCAAATACTTCTCTGACATTCCAGACTTCCTCATACAATGCCACAACTCCTCTCTAGGCACCCTGTCTTATGCTTTCTCCAAGTCCACAAAGGACTTTGAGGTCAACTGAGGTTCAAGAGAATCCTACTCTATAAAAGTTCTAGCAGGTATTTGAGGATTGTGGACAATGAAGTCTGACTTAGGTCCAGACTCCTCCACTACCACCACAGGGAGAATGGGATCCATTTACAAGGTATTATTTACCTTTATAAGGTTTCCTATCCTCGCTTAAGATAGAAAGCATGTCTAAAGAAAACATCTGCTTAAAGAAAACGAATACTAGATCATGCATTTTGTTAGTCTTCAGGCCTTCACATTAGGGTATTAATCACACCACATTTTCTGACAACAAACATGCTGAAACAGCAGTACAAACTCTGTCTTTGCTGTACTCAAAAACAGAGAATATCAGTGCAGTTTCAGCTAACATGGGGCTGTGAGTAGCATTTTTGACATTTCCTCTTATTTTCTGTATTAACCTGAGAAGAACTGGGACAGGTGGAAAGATATACAGAACAGACCTGCTCAGCTTACTGAGAAGGCACCTATTGCCCAGGTCCCCATAGTTGGTGTCCAGGTACAAAACTTTTGGACTTGTCCGTTTTCTAGAAAAGCAAACGTGTGTATTTCTCTTACAACCACATACAGAACAAATCCACAAATATGTTTCTGTTCAGCCATCCAAATGTGAGAATCCTCATCTGTTTTGCAAGAATGCTTTCCCTAAAAGGCATGTAAGATGTCCAGAGGGTCATGTCTGGCTCTTTAGCCAGGAATCATGGCTCCAAAGTCAGCCTGCACTAGAGACAAAAGTGTTTGTTAAGGCACAACATCACTGCGGTGCTGTCTGAAAGGACATGCAATATCCCTAGTTCCCAGCAAGAGGCTTTATTATACACACAAAAAGTACACAGGCAGAAAAAAATATGTAAACGCTCCCAAATCTTTGCGTTTTTGTAAAAAAACTTCCTTAATCACATGAATGGGTTTGCATTTGATGAAGTTTTTTTACAAAAACGCACAGGATTTGGGAGTGTTCATGTGTTTCCCTGCATATGTGCTTTTTGTGTACAATAAAGCCTCCTGCCTTGGATTGGTTTGGCTTGGTGCTTCTGTTTACTGGTGACACTTCAAGTTTTTCTCCTTTTTGGCTTGATCCCTAGCTCCCAAACAGATCTGAAGCCCTTGGTAGCTAAAATTACTGCCAATGTCTTTTCCACTGAGTTTTGTCCCCATTCTCTAAACCCTTTGCTCCCCGAGTTTGCTCCCAGGCTGTATTTGAGGACTCCTGATGATTGCTAGCTGTCTACCCTAGCCAGGCTGAGATTCACCTGCTGTATCCATTATGAAATCTCTCTTTTGATACAGGGGCAAAATGTGGATGGTGCACTGCATAGACAGGGCATGATAGCATCCCCTGCTTTTTAGATACAACTGGAGTTTCCTCATGTGAAGTCTTTTGAGGGAGGATCATCAGCAGCATTCAGAAGGCCACGTATCCCAGTGTTCTGAGAATTACTTTTGGAGTAAGCGGAGTTCACTGTACTATGGAAATGGAATATTTGGTTAGGAATAGCACCTTCTCTGAAGGAAGAACTGCCCTCTAAGTTCATAATGGCTAGTTGGGCTCCCATGTGCAATGTGTGCTTTGTGGGTAATAGCTAGAATTTTATAAGGTGTAGCAAAGACTTAGTTTTAGGAAGCAATTAAAAGTAAACTAGAGAGCTGCCTGTGGTTTGCCCATCTACAGGTTGTGCTTTAAGGCAGTCATCTGGGTAGGGGTAATTGTGAATGCCCTTCATTCTGCACAAAGCAATATAACCTACAGGGAAAGAAAATAAAATGAAAGTGATAACCTCCTGTTTTAAATCCGAGGTACTACCCGTCTTTCCTAGCCACAGGAATGTACAGCTAGGCATCCTTCAGACCAGGGTAACCATGAAGAAAGATGAGATAAAACGGCTTACAAGGTTAGCATTCTGAATTTTGGGCATTTTAGAAATTTGTTTAGTTTTGATAGATCTAAGACAAAAGTAGAACACTCTACCTTCTTCCTATTTTGGTACTATCTCTATGGCACTCTGACACAAAAGTTTTTACACAGGCATTTGACCAAGTGTTCTTTGTATGGGTAGAATGCCTGAAAATCTGTACCTTTGTGTTAGAATTCTTAGAAACCAAGTGCTCAGAGTTATTTTCTCAAACTCTTTCAAAAAAAGCAAAAGCAAATTTCTATTAGGGTAGATATGGATTATGGAGGTGGCTTTGGGGAGGGTGCTGGCTGGGATGGGATTTTGGGGGATGGGGAGGGGAACAGCTCAGTTGAGACACAGCTGTTACCTCTCAGGGTCCCCCATCCCCATGGGCCCCCTTTCGGTTAGTGTGCCATTTTCTCGCATACTAGCCCTTCTTCATTTTTGCTGTTTACTGTTGCTTTGCCTCTGATGGAAGGACAGACTCTTGGTCAGGAAGTTTCTACTGTATTTGACAGGGAAGTAAAACAGCTGTTTTACAATTTGCCTAGTCTTCCTTTTTTCCTCCAGTTTCTTAAAACCTGTTCCATAATGGGGTCCAAAAAACAGATCTTTTCCTAGCAGGGCATTATGGAGTTGTGCTTTTAAATGATCTGGCAGGGGCTGGATCCAGGCATGTCTTCTATCAAATGACCCCATTGCTGCCACCCTTCATGATACATTCTCAGCATAGGAGCTACACTTAAAAGTACATGCCAATATGGCATGTGAGGTTGCACAGATCTAACACTATATTTTTTAGGGCCTATTTCTTTTTTTCCTCAGCCTTGTCCTTCTATTGGGACAGGAGGATCCTCTGATACTTTACCGTATTAGTTTTGCAATTAAGACCCTTGATGGTCAGGATGGCAAAGGTGTAAACTTGTTCCAAAAGGGTCAATTATTTAACTTTTCCTATCAGTGGCAAGTAGGTTCTTGTTTGGATTTTCAGCAGATCTTTTACTGGAATTCATAACTACCACAGCTGGATCAGCAGCAGGTTCTTGTAAACAGACTGCAGGAATCCACTAGAATATAAAAATATTATGGCTTCCTGGGGCAAGCAGGTAGCAGTCTGGTTCCACAGACACAGTAGTAAATGCATCTGCCAATGATCAGAGGAACAGCTACGAATTTTGGCTCTAGCAAGCCTAGAAATTCCCTGTGCCATTTCTGGAAATTCGAAAAATCCTTATATGCCCATTTTAAAATGGCCCCTCATTCTACTGAGAGCATCACAAAATCAGAATTCCTCTGATCCTCTGGTGAGGAAAACAGTGAGGTGTCCTCAGTTTCTGGTTTCACAAGTAAAAGATAAATAATGTTATCTGATCTACATAGGTCAATTTGTCCAAGTCAAAAGCATCTGATTCCCTGGGAGAAGATAGTTCACTTTTTTTTTTTTTTAAAGTATGGACTCTACACTGATGCTTGACCTGAGGATGGCTACAGTTTAGGCAGCATGACAAAGTTCAAAGCCAGTCTAAACATATATTGAAAGAGAGCCAACAACCAGTTCATGCTGAAGTGAGACAGCAGGCATCAGAGCCATGGATGTTTTTGCCCTGGTTCTAGGGTTCACTGACGAGCTTAGAAGACTCTGGTCATGTGCAGGCACTGGCATGTCTATCTTAGACCAATGGATGTCCTCACAACCAAGAACTAAAGCAACATCTTCAGTTATCAAAAAAAAAAAATATGGGTGTCAGAACCAGAGGCCAGTTCACAGGTATGAAGACCAACAGACAGCTGAAGAGTTTCAGCTTGAGAGAGCGTGCTCTCATTCAAATGTATGAATGTATGTATTGCAGCAGCTGGAGAGGCCACAAAAGTTCCTCACCAAAAGGATAAAGGGTCTCAAACATCTGTCCTATGCTGCCCGACTGAAAGAACTCCAGCTCTATTCAGTCACTTACCGCTTGCTCAGAGGTGACCTTTGCCTAACATACAAGGCCATGTCAAACCCAGATTTGATGAATATGCTTCACCTCAAAAAATCTAGATCTGTCAGAGCCACAAGGGCGGGAGACTTAAACCTCGACACGGCTATTAATAGGACGTGCTGGAGGGATAGATTCATCACCCAAAGACTCCCTATGCTGTGGAATAAAATCCCGGTATATGTGAGGCAGAGCACCTTGCTGGCCTTGTTCAAGAGAAATCTTGACCAATGGATGGGAGATCGCAGATATACCCCAGGGATTACCTCAGTGTCACTGCTCGACAGAGGCACAGCAAAATAATGGGTATAGTTCCCCATACTAAAGGGGTGGCGTAAGCCACAAAACTATGGGCTAGGCTTGTAAATGCCCTCGGGCAGATAGCCTAGTATGAACCTATGAACCTATGACAGCCTCTTGAGGGACATCGTCAGAGGCCTTAGGATCACAGGAACTTATTAGACTATTGGCCCTGAGGCCCTTGCAAGCATAGCCAAGAATTTAGCCCATGTTCTCACAAGTCAGCACCTGATGCCCCTGTCCAGCAGGGACACAGGTGGAATCCCAGGGGTGTATTTTCTGTCCCCCATCCAGTTATCCAGGTTGTGCTTTAAAAAGGGTTAATGAGGTACACTGCTTGACATGGAGAGGGAGTCTATTCCATAGAATGGGGAGCCTCTGGGACAAAAATCTGTCCCACCAAAAGTCCAGACCAGAATGAGGTCACTGGTGCAGGTTACTTGAGTGTAGCTTGACTTGCGGGTATGCAGAGGTCCCATCAAGGCGGGGTCTGAGATTGCTTTGTATGCCAGACAAAGGCCACTTCTGAGAAGTCTGTATAAGACTGAGCAGACGGACAGGGCTTTTACCCTATCTGTGCAGGGTAGATGTTTGAGGCTTTGGATTCTTCTGGTGTGGAAACTTTGTGGTCTCTCCAGCTGCTTCATGTGCTTTGTGAGGTACATGCCGAAAAGGGCATTGTACTCAATAATGGGTCTTATAAGGGAAGAATACAGGGATGTTATGACCTCCTCATCTCTGGATGAGATACCCTTACTAACAATGTGGGCCATGTAGAAAGCTGTCTGTACAACGGAGGCAATATGGTGGTCAAAAGTCAGTTTGCTATCAACCTGGGTGCCCAAGTCCCTCATGACTGATTGCATGCTTAGGACCTTGTTATTAATGTGACAATTTCTGAGGACATCGCTCTCCCCAAAGTGGATGATGATGCATTTTTTGGCATTCAGTATGAGGCCATGTTTCTGGCACCAGTCATTTGTTTGGGCGAGACCCTCTTGCAGGATGTCCACATCACTAGAGGAATAGATGACAGCATCCAGCTTGCAGTCATCTGCAAACTTGGTCAGCCACAGCCCACTGGTTTTGGCCTGCATCACAGAAAAGTATATCCTAAACAACAATGGCCCCAACACTGTTCCTTGGGATACACTGCTCATTAAGGGTCTACTGCTTGAGGTGGCTTCCCCTATTTTGATTAGGTGGGTTCCATCAGTGAGCCAGTTTGCTACCCATCTGGTAACAAACTCTCAACTAGCATCAATCCTTATCTATTACATCCGAGTGGGGAATAGTATCGAAGGCTTTGGCCAGGTCAAGATAGGTGGTGTGCACCATCTTCCCCTCGTCCATGTCTTTGGTGACTGTCTGATAGAAGTCAACTAACTTTAACAGGCATGACCTCCCCGTGATGAAACCAAACTGTGTGGGATCGAGTGTTTGGAGGTTGCCAATGGCCTCGTTAATGACGTCCATGATGATCCTTTCCATGGCTTTGAAGATCAAGCTAGTTAGGCTGATGAGTCTATAATTTCCTGGATCGGTGGACGCACTACCTTTGTGCAAAGGGATGACAGTGGCTGTCCTCCACTCGGCTGGGATGAAGCCAGTACTCGGGCTTTGGTTGAACAGGATGCCTAATGGTGCTGCACGTTCCTGCCTGAGATCATGTAGGATGCAGCCTGGAATGTTATCAGGTCCCATGGAGGCTGTATTTTTTGCCTTTGAGAGAGCAGCGATGAGTTGCTACCTAGAGATAAGAGGAGGGGGGCTGGTGCTGGGGATATCCTGATTTACTGATGGGGTGAGCAGAGGGGTAAAGTTTTCTCTGAACCTGTCTGCCAGCAGGTTGGCTACATCTACGGCGTTTGTGTATGTGGTGTCCTTGACCACCAGTTCTGAACAGATCTGAGTGCTTCCTTTGAGATTGCGGACATATGTGAAGACGGCCTTATGATCGTCTTTAATAGATGTGGCCAGTTTATACTCAATGTCTGCTTTGGAGGATTACACTAGTGCTCTTATTTGCTTGCTCAGGCTAAGGAGAGATTGCTTCCAATTAGGCACCTGCTCCTTCTTGGTCCTGAACAGCAACTTTTTCCTTTTATTATAGAGTTTATTTATTGCAGATGTCCACTAGACAGGTTTACTCTTCCTTGAGGAGGAGGATTTTGTCCTGACGAGTATTCTTGATTCCATGCAGCTATATAAATACTCGTATAGTACTTTGGTGTAGGTTTGGACATGTGTGCTAGTTCCTACTGAGGGGTTGGGGGCTGTGAAACTGTTTATACCTTCCCCTCAGGTGGTAGCTTTTTGTTTGACCTTAACTGGGGCAGGGGCAGGGAAGATGATGACTTTGAAAGTGACTGCTTTGTGGTCAGATCTTACCAGGGAGGATGACCCTGTAGGGATGCTGCAGTGGTTACTCATGCTGGCTAATACAAAATCCAATATATTATCACCTCTTGTGGGGGTGTCAACCAGCTGGTCCAAGGCATCTGCAATAACCAAATCAAGGACTCTCCGGGCATTTGTGTTTTGCCAAAAGTAGTTCTTCCAATCTATGGTTGGATAGTTAAAGTCGCCCAGGATCAGGGTAAAGGGTTGAATCTTGATAGATTCAATGAGGTCCAGACAGGTGGAGTGGGCATCTTGAGTCAAAGCTGGGTGCCTGTAGCTAGCTATGATTTGGCTCTACTCGACAGAGGCACTAGGAACTAAGGTTGGGTGGCACAATGCCAGGGTAATTCTATGAGCTAGGCTTGTAAAGGCTCCAGGGCCATTAGCCTAGTACACACCTATGAACCTATGAATAGGGTTCCTGTCAATGGTTAACTGCACCCGGAGTGACTCCTGTGTGTCATACTGTTTGACCAGCCTGGAGGTGTGTATGTTTTTAATATATATTGCAACTCCACCTCCTTTTGTTGTGTTGCCCATGGTTTGGGGTCTGAATGTATGACAGGATGAGTAACCTGGTATGGTTGAGGTGGTCTCCACAGCTTTGAAACAGGTTTCTGTGACTGCACAAATGTCAGCATCTTCCAGGGTTACGAATGCTTGCAGTGAGTGCAATTTCACGTTTAGACTCTTGGCTTTTAGCAGCATGACAATTACCTTGCGTTTTGATGAAATTTTCATGTTGGTAGTTTTAATCTCATGGCATTGCCTATAAAAGGCACTATGGGGGAGGCAACAGCCTTTGCCAGAAGCCTAAAGCCCAAGGTAGACAGATTCAGGCCTTCTCTGGCTAAGCATCGTGGTCTGTCGATCATGTCTTCCCAGGCTGTCAGGTACTGGATCCCCTTGGAATGACACCAGAAACTAAACCATTTGTTAAAGTCAATAATTTTCTGTTTGTATTGAGGCATCATTCTGGGTGACGGTAGAATGCTGCTTAAGGCTAGGAACACACCTGCCTCAATCATGTCTCTCTTCATACAGTCCAGGGAGGTGCGTCTCAAGTCATTCACACCAACATGGACTATGATAGGGTCATAACAGTACCCGTTGAGAGACATGAGTCCATTGGTGACCAGGCAGATTCTGGCACCTGACAAACAACTAACTGTGACTTTCTCCTTATCCAGCTTGGTGAGAGGCACATCTATGTGTCTCACAATGGAGTCTCCTATGACTAATATACTGAGTTTATGCTTAGGCCTTAGTGGCTTTGAGACACAGGTGTGTGGACTACCTGGGGTGTGGTTGGCAGTGGAGTTCATGTTTGTTTTTTGCCTCAGAGGTCTCTCTTGTTTGGATATGTTTTTGTTGAGGACCTCCGCATATGTGGGTGTGTGTTGTGTAGGTGTGGGTGGTGTTTGAGGTGTGGTGTTTATGTTGACAGCCTTCTCAGTGCCCGATATACTGGCTTGTGTGTGAGAGAGAGAGAGAGAGAGAATAGACTCTAGGTTCTTAATGCAACTGCATCTCTCACAAATTGTGTTCCTAGGTGGTAGTAGTAGAGGGTTGTCAGTGTACATGAGGCAGTTGCTACATTGTCTCAGGATGCCCATATCAACCAGACTGGCAGGAGAAACCACAGTGAATTACCCATTATTATTTGCCAGAATCTGAGTGAGAGAGGCCAGAGAGATCTAAGGGGATAAAGGGTGGAAGGTCAAGAGGAGTACTACTAGGTGATCACACAAGTGCTACTAAGGGAAAATTTGTAGCTGGAATACCTTGCAATGGGAAACAAGCCCAAACCAGCTCAAGCGCGGGTTTTAAATACCACAAAAAATAGAAGATTCTAGTAACACAGAAATTTAGTCTCTTTAGAAATGTGCTTAAGATGAGAAACTACACTGTTGGGATACAGCTGTATCGAATGGAAAAAACTGTTGAAATTATCTGTCCATCTGTGGTGCACAAGTGCGTGGCAGTTCGTGATGCTGGGTGATGAGCAAACAAGCAGAAACCTACTCAAGGATTGGGGATTAAATACCAGAAGGTCAAAAACCTAAAACAATGAGGTGTCTCCAAGCCCTAGACCAGTCAATCTTTACCAGCAAGGGACCAATCAGCACAATCCTCTCACTAGAGTGCAGAAGAGCCCTTTCTAATCCAAGATGGCCTGGAAAATGGGCTCAAAACAAATAGCCACTACAAACAAACAACCAGGCCCAGAAACAGCAACCCTGAGACTGGACTATGCTACAGCTACTAGCTACACTATTTTAGGCAAAAAACACTACTGAAAATGTTTACTACAGCAGAAAAACAGCAGTGAGACACTAAATAAAAGTTAGAAAAAAAAAGAGCAAGGAGGCTCTAGAGAATGCTTTTAACTACAAACAAAGCAGTTGTATGATACATTTCTTGGCAGGAAAATCAAACAAACAAGCAGGTGCTTAACAAATGGAGAAAATTTCCAATTAATACCTTTCAAACAGTGAAAATGGCTAAAAAAGCTTTACAATGAAAACAGTAACTAAAATGATTTAACAGGCCCAGTAAGGCAGACAGTTGCAGTACAACAGTGCAGTTTGCTTATAGTAATAAAATACAGTAAAATGTTGGCAGCAGACAATAAAAAGTGCAATAAATGGTAAGAATAAGCAATAAATAGAAAAATACGCAAGAAAACAGACATCTTATGCTTTTTAGGAAGCTCAGAAGCCTCTAGTCATCTGAAATTTCAGCACAGAGTTCTGGCTGTGCCCCTCCTCCATTCAGCTCGACTTGATCTAAGAAGGTGTCAGAGGCTGCAAAAACTCCTCAGCAGCTCTGATGCTCTCGAGCCTAGGGTAGACTTCGGATTTTTATGGTACATCTGGCCTCCTGGATTCCTTTGTTGAGGGCATGCCTTTTTTTTTTTTTTTTTAACACATTTTGAATTTCCACAGTTGGCCTGTCCAAAACCATGGTCTTTTGGCTGAACCTAACACAATGGGGACAGAAAGCAAAACACACACACGTATTATGGAAGCATTTGCAGGGAATATGCCTCCTGCATGTAACAAATTAAAATCCCTGATGCTCAAAATCTACTAAGCTTTTAGACATAAAAGAAAATAAGATCCCCTCCTCAGTGGGGGCAGTTCTTATCTGTACTCTGGAATCCAGGCTGAAATGACGGACTGATGTCAATTTAGTAGCTCACAATCTTCTCACAAACTGAAGTAAGGAAGAACGGAAGACAGCATGGGCAGATACTACAGAAGTACTGACATCCAAGTGGGAGGCATCCACCTGGCCTAGAGGGAGAAGGGTACAAAGATGTAGAAGTTGTGAAAGGCATTAGGCCATCTATAGCAGAAGTCCCAAGTGTTATCGCTAATGCAACTGTCATACCTCTCAACTGTCCAGATTTTTGCCTCATATTTTTGGTCTACTCCTCATACAATTTGTGGTTTTCTAACAAATCACTGAGGGCTGAAGTCACTAACTAATGGCATACATTTGAGATTCATACTTTGCATCCTTCAGAAAATGCACACTAACACAAATTCTATTACTCTAACAACTTTCTAAGTTTATAAGAGCAATATTTTGGGGGCCTTTATCCCCTCATTATTTTAAGCTTTGTCCAGATTTCTTGCACTAAAAGGCTGGGAAGTATGACAACAGCGAACAATACAACTAATATCACTAGATTCTACTGTAGGCCAGGTCTGTCCCCACCAACACTAGACAGTCTAGGCCTTCTGTAAACTCAGGCTTGATAATGGCTATTCCATTCATGGCTGTCCATTTTTCCATGACAAAACTGTAAATCACAGCCACAAAACCTGGACTTCTGAACATTTTCCTAAACTGCAGTCACTTGTGACCCAATTCCTTCACCTTTCCGGTTTCCTTGCACAATATTTATTATATGCCTTCCTCTAAAGTAAGTTGCTCTTAACAAAAGCTTTGTTTTTCTTTATTACCATCTTAGCCACTGATATTAAAGGACCTCTGCCATTTATTACTTTTAAGGTGCTTTCTAATATCTTGGACATTATATTTTTTATTGTATTCAAGTTCCATCTCACTTGACCTTCTAGCTATTCTGCTAACTTTCTTAGGGCACTGTTCATACCTTTTAAAAGTTTCTTCTCCTGTGGTTCAAAACCCTTACTGTAGCATTGCCTTTGCCCATGTCACACTACTACTTTATGCAGCATGTTTTTGTAATAAGGCTGGGGCTGCCAATTGCAGAAATGCTTCCTTCACCTCTAATGGAATATTTAACCAGCTGCATAGGAAATTACCCTTGGATGACACTTTATGAGTTTTCATCTACTTATAAATGAAGACTATGTGACCTTGTTAAAAATTAGTACCCTAAAAGCTCATGTACTTGTCATTTACTTTGTTTTTTTATAATCATGCCAATTACTTTTTTAAGACCAAATTCCTTTTGTCATGACATCAGTTTATACATCAATTCCAATGATCCAAAGACCCCAGGATTCATCAATAACCTAACCTAAAGAATTGTATACTACTTTCCACTCTGGTGCATTCCTGCATTTTTACGGTATGAATCTCTTTCTTTAGACATAAGCACTCACTCACATCACACACTCTTCTTTTGAAAAGCTGTAACCTGGTATTGCTTCTTTCCTTCTGTGGTTTTTGGTGAACCAGACATCACAGAACCATGACGAAACAACAAACCAAAGGAAGGGCATGTGTAATTAACAAGTCAGACAGTTTGGTACATGCAAGTTAAACTCAGGACTGCAAAGAGCTGTGTCATCATCAGAGTCATTATACATGAGCGAAGTCGGTGCGAGTAGTGCTGCTGCTGCTAGAAACACAACATACTTCCCAAAATCCACTGACTCCTGGCAAACACAAACATTCTGCAACGGTTCACCACAGGAAAATGTGTTCAAACTGCACCACCACTTAAGGAATTCCAAAGTAGGAAGTACCAGCAAATATCAGTAAAAGGCTAGGAGCATGACCATCTTATAATCTGTCATATTCCTAACAGCTGCTGCATTCTTTTCAGAGTTTTAAGAGTACATACATTTCTGCATTTTAAAATGTATGTACACTATAGCTAGCAGTTGACACAGAGGGCTAAAGCTTTGAGCTATAACTCCTGTGATACTGGGTTTGATTCCCTGAACCCTCAACTACCTACTGTGCGACTTTCAGCAACTCACTTAACTAGACATTGCTCCCAGATCACCTCTGAAAAGGGACTGTGAATAACAGGCCTACCTGTTAACAAATGGGTATTACTATTATTATTATTATTAAAAAATACACTGCTGTTCTAGCTAGCTACTGACAGTCACAAACACTCTCCACCCTTGTCCACTTATAACAAGCAAAACAATCTAAGAAAACTGAGATGCAGGTGTTACCATGCACACTAGTCAAGGGCTTTGCTTCATGACACCCTAAAAAAAATTGATCAGATTCTAAGAGGACTAAGTGTATTTGGTCAGAAACATTAACTACTACTGTTTTTTTTTCAGTCTGAAGTTCACATAAGTTACAGGCTTCCACCTGAAATTTCCAACTGTCAGTTTGCATTGGACTGATGGTTTTCCTTCTCTCTCTGTGGTGGTAACAACTGCCATAGTGTAGACAAGAAGGAAACTTGGAACGTTGTCCAACACCTCTTTCCTTGGAAGATCATGAAGCAAGCATAGAGTCCTAGCTCTATCCACTACACAAACTATGACAATGATGTCTTCCTCTGTACTGCAAAAAGTAAAACAGAATGCAAGTTATTCTCAACTGTCAAAATCTGAAAACAGGCATGACAGCCTAGTTTAAGGGACAGCCCATCAATTTATTATCAGTTAGGTGAATAATGATGTCACTTCTTTACAATCCCTACATTACTTAAATTTCAAAAGACTGCAGCAAGTCTGGTCAGAAAGTGTAAGCTGTTTTTTCCAGGTGTCTTTTCCAGGTAGTTGCAATAATTGCATCCATATCAAGCAGTTGACTAATAACCTATCACATCTTATTACTGCTGAAACTACTGGTGCCCATATGAAGAAAGGGCTGGAAACACATTAATGACTAAAGGATACAGCGGAGATGCCATCTTGAGACATGGGAGCCATGTGTAGGAGGAAATTGTTTTTGCATCCTTCAACAAAATCATCACTTTTAAATCCAAGCAACGTTCTAACACCAAATATTAGCCAATACCCATCCCACATCTCTTTAACCACTGTCTCTTTCTAAGGTGTCTAGTCAGGGTTGAGTGGACTGGACATTAGCCCTTTATTAGTTGTTGGCAGATGGCAGAGACTGCCTATTCTTTCAGACAGGATGCCCATTTCTAAGGATATGAGCTGGGTCCCCACTCCCATGATGTCTGCTTGCATCCTGAAATTACTGCTAGCCTGCCAGACCATACCCCACCCACCCCAACTCGGCTCCCAATAGCAAGCAGAAACACAGTGCCACAGATGCACACACCACACCCTTTCCAGAGATGGGGAGATTTGATCACTGGTAATTCATTACAGCTTCCACAAAGCCAGATTTTTAAAGAGGAGAATCTGGACCCTGGTTCGGCAGTGGGGTAATTGGAAACAGAACCACTACAACTTTGGCTCTAGCTCAACACAAGCATTCTGTACTAGACTAAAAAGATCAGTAGTCTTGACAGCAGCCAGTGTACCAGATGTAACCTTACAGTGGACAATACAGCTGTCACAATGTACAAAGTTATTTCAGTTATTAGTTTTACCAGCTAGGCTTACTGTTTTCTTTTAACTCTTCTATGCACAGTTTTCCATTTTAAAACCACATATCACACTTCAGAAAAAAAACAAGTACATCCTCATTACAATATATATAAAAGATATAATGTGCTTATTTAGTGGCACAAACCACATCATTCCCTATCATTTCAACAACAACTTGACCAGTGATGAAGTGTTTGGCCATTTTTATAACGGCTCTCTTCAGATTTTAATCCTTTGCTGTACACCTTATTATCTTGACAAAAGAGAGGGGTACAGTCACATCTACACTTGGTGAGAAATGCAGTATTTATTTATTTAACATTTGTTAACCAGGAAAGTCCGACTTGGAACGAGCCAATTTTCAGCAGAGGCCTGGGGAGAAACGCTTCAGACGTATGTCTTTGTAACATGAATGGAAACCGCAGCACCCGGAGGAAACCCACACAAATGCAGGGTGGGCATGCAGACTCCGCACAGAAGGCACCCCAGCCGAGAATTGAACCGGAGAACCTCTTGTTGTGAAGTGACAACATTAACCGCTACACCGTCTTATATTATATTAGCATTATTTATTTACTTAAAGGACAATACTATGTTTGCATCACTAAGCAAATATATTTCTCACTAATTCACAAGTTCACTGTTCTTTTAGAAGGGATACTAACTACATATTAACTATATGTAGCCTTGGAAGACTTGTTCTCCCTCATCTTCCTCAGAGATGGCTGTTCATTATGCCTCAGTGATGATAAAATAGAATTTTCTCCTACAGAGGTCTCTACTGAAAAACTCTTGAGACCAAAACACACCATGTCATAGACGTGCATTGCTATAACTCCATATACTCCAAAGCACAGTGTGTTTAAGGTTATTCTACTTTTCTATATAAAGACAAAATACTGTGAAATAACTGGTCTGCACACACTTCAGATACACTGTACAGTACAGCATAACTACCAAAGTACTTCACAAGTATAAAAAGTGCATTGGTAGTTCTTTGTTTTCCTAGCACAATTACAATTAGCAATTTCATTGCCTTTACAGTGCATTTAATTTAAACTGACTCATGAACCATGTTCCAGTCATGAAGATGAACTATCCAAAACAAAAGTTTACATTCAAGAACTGTCATAGTTAGGAAGCCATAGTAGCACGACATCATGGATGACCTAAAATGATACCAGCAAGCTGCACTGAAAACATAGCATGAACTAAACAGCTAAACATTAAAACTTCACACACCAAAAGAAAAAACATTTTCTGTCCCAGTATGCCTAAAGCCACAACTTTCACAAACAATCTGGCATCACACAGGATTAAGGCTGTAATTTGTTAATGAGCTGCTTCCTGTGGTGCAGGATTTGATTCCCTCAACCACCATCTGCTTAAATGCAACTCTGATGAAGTCACTTAAGACAGTGCTCCCAGACAGAGTCTGCATTAGGTCCATATGGATTCATTGCTCTACTACAGTTAAATAAATAAATGCATACATACGTACAAGCATACATACATGCATGCATGCATGCATAAAAATAGTCCTGGTTTACAATCATGCAAAGTAGTTCACTTGTAGTGAACAGCAAAGATGTTTCGAAAATTGACTGGAAAAGACAGGTATGTTTTGAGTCAGTTACATTATCTTAGTGCGAAAAGTATCATGAGGAACTTGAAGTTTTAAGAGGGATATCAGAGTACATGAAAAACAACCCTTAGATGTAATACAGAAAATGCAGATTTTTTAGTCCCAAGTACATAACAGCTCAGACATTAAGACTATAACTTGGCCTTCCCTGTCCTCTGAAAAGTCTCTTAACCCTAACTCTTCCATCCTCCACTGCTGACGACTCCAGCTCATCCTTAACTTTATCATACTCACTTAACCACTGCCTCCCTTCTCCATTTTATTTTACTAATCTAACCTCTATGCTGCTTAAAATTCTGTTAAAAAATACTGAATCCAACAGCTGTAATGTCTTAAACATTTCTTAATTAGGTATAGAGGGGACTACTTTCTGCACACTTGAACCAGATTTCAGTAATAATACACACACGTGTGTTAAATGCACGAGAGCATCAAAGTCGAGCAATTTCTGATTTAGACTCCTGGCGCTGAACAGCCCCATACTGACATTGTCCAATTCTTTATGTTTTTATTTTGAAAGAGTCATTATCTAGACTCCGACTATGGGGGCAGCAAAGGTTTTAGACAGCATGCAGAAGTCTTGGAATAAGAGGTATAAATCCATCCTTGCAAAGAAAGTAAAGTTGCTCAGTAGTTTATCCAGTGCCAACGCATACTGGATTCTCCTCGGATGACACCAGTTTCTAAATCAACTGTTGCAACCCAATCTTTGTACTTCAGCAACATTCCTTGTGATGACAGGATTCCGTTCAAAACCAGTCTCTCCTTCACTAGTGACATGCTTTTAGAGCTTGAAAATGCATCTATGAACTTCCCTTTCGGTTTTGCACGCCAGATAATTTATACCCACACTCACTACCACCATGTCGTACTTGTATTTGTACACCTTAAGCTAATTCCAAAATAACAGTCAAACTGTCCTTGCCAGGGATCACTGTGCAATGGATGTAAGCAACAGCATGTCACTTGCTTCCCTGAGTGACGTACCTCTTCAAGAGGGGTTCATGTTAAATGATCAAACAAGTAAAACATCAAGCATCAGTTCCTGAGATGAAAGCATCTAACATTTTAATCATCGAAGCAGACTTTGTCAAATCTCAACACATCAAATCGCAATACTAGTCCAGAGGTTTGATTCCCTTAGTCCCCATATTCTAGCAATTAACCTAACAATGTTTTTCAGCTACACCTGAAAAAAGTGTTTCTACTGTACTTTCCTTTATGTACCTTAGCAATTTAAAACAAACAATATAGTAATATAATGCAAGATGTACGAGAAAGCAAATTTAAACAAAATGTAGACAATTCACGATTATTAACCATAAAAGCTGTCTAACAAAATAAAGGCTTACATGAAGTGCTGATGTCATTTCAAAGATAAAGTTTGTACAGCCTATGTTAAACTAGTGAAAGCCTTACAAAGATAAATCTGTATATTAAAACTAGAATCACACAGTAAAATGTGTAAAAATGTTAGCTTACGAAAAAAATACTTTAACCAATTAATGAACCAAAACAGCATAGGCTTCAAGGTTACATAATATAATGGCTTATACCTGCAATACATTAGACATCTCAAAGATAAATATTTTAGAATTCTGAATGCTTGCAGTTCAGTGTGTATGGCATACAAGGTAGAATGAATTAACAAAAAGGTAACCATCTTAAATGGCACATACAACTAGTGAGCTTACATAGTTAATGCATTTTAATATACTCCTAAATCTGGACCCAATTTCAAACATCTGCTTATCTGACTTCACCCTCCTTCCCAACAGACAGAAATCACCAGTATACAAATCAGTGATTAAAAATTAAGCAGTAACATGGCCTGCCTATTTTCCTACATGGTACCCCCATGCCATAGATTTGGCAAAGAATATAAAAATATTGCAAACTCAGAGTAAAAATATGTATGTTTGTTACTTTTTCCACCAACGTAAAACATCAGCATAACACTAAAAAAGCTTAAATGACATCTGTTTAAAAGGCATTAATCTTTATGAGTACTTAGGTTATATATTCATGAATAAGTTGAGAAATGTATGCCAAACAAATGGCATTAAAAGGAGGACTTAACCTATGCATGAATAATACAGAAAGAATCTGTTGCCTGCCAGTAAAATACAAATACCAGCCTGAGAAAAACCATCCCCTAATGATGAAAATTTATACAGGTGTGTGTTTGCTGTGAGTTAAAAGGAGTTGCAGTGTTACAAATGAAAATGTACAGGGTTTTTTGTTTTGTGAAAATGTGACGCGAGTCCAAACAAAAACAAGAAGATGCACCTGTATATAGGATCAGCCTGTCAAACATTAGTATGTGCTTGCAAATTGGAAACGTACTCAAAAAAACTGTCATGTAGAATACTTGAAAGTGATTAAGAATGACTGCCTTATCAGTCATATCACAGAATGTGAATGACACTGCAGGTATGGATAAGCAGGAGAAAGTATCGAATTATATTAAGTGTAGGGTATAAATAATGCTACAGGAAACGTTCTTAGAACAGCATGTGAATTCAGCAAAGAAAGGATTTCAGAATGACTATTCAGCAAAGTATCAGAGACAAAAAAAAGTGTGGGACAACAACACTGCAATAGTGACACAGGAGAAGAAAGGCAAAAAGGGTAGATTTGTGGTACTAAAGGGATATTGGCAAGGAAGGAGGATTACACTGGCAAGTATTTATATTCCCTCTAAAACAACCGTTTCCAGCAAGGATAATTATTCATGGGTGGGGGCTGGAATCCAAAACACATGTAACAAAAAAGAGTAGATTTTTGAAGTTATAAATGAGAATATTTGGAATGAAATATGTGAAATTACTAGCTGAAACCCAGAAAGAATTTACATATTATCCAGGGTACAACAAATGGGCAAGACTGGACAGTAACTAAATTTTATAGGAGTATGACTATTTAATTCACAGTTAAGAAACCTATGCAATAACTATTTCAGACCATGCACCAACAAAGAATATAAAGATTAAGGGTAATTAAGTAAAATAACCCACTAGTGCTTTCCTACTAACTTATTAAAAAAGATTTTTAAAAAATGGCAATAGAAAAGTTTGAAGAATTGTTGGTGAATGTACACATTTCTTCACAAGGAATATCTGAGGAGTGAAATAAAAATGAAATGGAATTTAAAAATATAATAGAAGCAAGAGACAGAAAAAGTAATAGGAATTATTTAGAGGGATTATCAAAGGTTTAAGTATTGCAAATGAAGCAGTACTTTATGGAACAAGACAAGGAGCAATTGCTGAGCGTTAAAGGAAAAATATGGAAGTATTTGGATAATATGCATGAGTTTACAAAGATGGCTGGTATTTTGATTAAGAATCCCAGAGTACAAAAAGTATTAGCACAATGGCCTAGGCAATAGAAATGAGAGATGGATGTTGAAAAACTTAGTACCTACAAAGATAACCACAGATTCTTTAGAGGTATGACAGATATTTTGGAAAATCTGTACACAACAAGAGAATAGGGGAAAAAACAACAATTAACAGCTAAGCTAGGAGGGGATGAAATAAAAAAATATGTTTAATCAGTCAACAAGGAAGTCTCCAGGAACAAATGGTATTTCTGTGGAAGTTAGGAGGAGAAAAAAAAAAGACCTGGAAAGGATTTGTTTAACAAAAGTAGGAGCAGTACCAACATCTTAGAAGAAAGTTGTAGCTGCTGTACTGATTAATGAAAGACGGCAAAGGTCCTTTAAATCCAATTAAATTCAAACTACTATAAATTCTGAACCATGATTATAAAACATTTCTATAACAGCTAAAAGAATGGCTAAGGTATGCCAAAACTGATAGATATAGATAAGTTCAGATTTGTCAAGGGAAGGTTCTGCCTACTTAACCAGGTCAACTTCTTCGAAAAAGTTAATAAAGCAGTGGATGAGAACAAAACACTGCTCATCACATAAACAGACCTCGCAAAGGCATTCAACACCATCCCACACTCAAATATCATAAATAAACTCTCCCATCTAAATGGCAATCCCTATGTTACTCAATGGATATCAAACTGGCTCACAAACAGAAAGAATGGATGCATGGAGGGAACACCCCTTGGGGAAGTCAACAGACATCCTCCAAGACAGCAATTTGCAGGTCCCCTTCCCGCACACGGCTGGGTGCACACGAGGTTTAGGGCTTTGACAAAATCGGAAAAGACTGTGAACCATCCCCGATGACCCTCTTGGTCAGCTCTTGCCTGGTGTTGGAAACAAATGGTCTCGTGGACCAAGAGGGTCCATTGCTCAGTAGGCAGCCAGGGCAAAAAACTATTAAAAAAAAAAATAATAAACGATAAGTTATGATGTAAAAAGTGTGGTAAGATGGGAGGTTCTGTTTTTTCCCTTTGTTTACCAATCTGCTGATGTTAGTGTTTAACATGTTATATTTTGACATACTTTCAGTTTTTAAACATTGCTGCACATTTCACTCATCAAAATCAAAGTCTCCTCCTGGCAGGTACCATAATAAATGTGTCTTCCCAGATGATTTTGAATACCTTTGACCCAGCACTATGGTGGATAATCCCCCCCCCCCCCCCCAACACACACACACACAAATATCCTCCTTTGGAGGTTGCACCATTCCTGGGAAAGCTTAAAAAAAACAACAAAACAAGAGTTTTATGAGTTTCCCTACACAACACGAACCATACTTGAAGTCACTGTTATTATATATGTTGTTGTGTCTTTCGGCTTTTTCTGGTTAGGGGTCGCCACAGCAGAACTCCGGACCGCTAATGATTGGTAGTTGATTTTTACGTGCCGATTTACCAGCATATATATATATATATATATATATATATATATATATATATATATATATTTTTTTTTTTTTAATTTGATATAATGGACTCTCTCTAGTAATTTCACCCAACATGCTCCTAGTAAATCTTGTTATATGCTACTGAATGGAAAAATACAATAATCATTGTGCTTGTTTTTTTTCTACAAGAATATTTAAATTAAAACTGACTGGAATATTACAGGGTTTACAGTTTGGCAGACTGGTAATTACAGTTGTTCTTATTGGGCACCAAGTTCAAAGAATATTTAGCCTGTATGAATTGAGCATCCCTGTTAAGGAGAACTGAAACCACCACCACCCCCAAGATTTCATTTTCCATTTGATTAAAAACAGGCATGCAACTTCCTTAAGGATCTCAAACAGCCCCACAGTGTTCAGCTATTTTGCTTGTCAATTTTCATTTTTACACTGCAAAACAATGTGATTTGAATTAAAAGACCCACTCCAATTCCTGAATGAAGGGCAAAGTGAGTGATATACCCAGCAGAGAGCTACGGCACATGGAGGGTTATAATCCACTGCCCAGCACTTTAAAATTAAAATGAACAAGTAGAATAGCCAAAAATTGCCCCTGGAGGTAGGAGAATCTCAAGACTATAGCAGGATGCTTATTTCATTAAATGAAAAAAAAAGTATCTTTTGGAGTGGACACGCTACTCTATTATGTCGCAGTATTTTTTATTTTTTTTTATGAACTGCATTTGCACTGCAGTCATTTAAGATAACACCCCCCAAATAAAATGCTGACATGGTACAGTGTTGCACCTGATGTGGGTGCAGCGACGCAGCACAAACTATTATTATAGTGATGCACACATGGTATCAAGGACTAGTCTACAAAGTATCAGAGGTCAAAACAATCCCCTAGGACTACAAGCAGAATATGATGTCACTATATCAACGCAATTCTGAAGATCAAATCCTGTTATCTTCAAAATGTCATAAGCAGAACTCAATTGTTCTGATATGCTCTTCCAAATCCTCCCCATATGTAATCTGCTTCAGCTGGACACTGAACATACACAACTTAGTCTTAACTCACACAGCTTACAGAAGAGCTGGACATTTATCACACTTTACGGTTAAACAAACCTGAGACAATGCCAAAAAAGGCCACAGCTGCTGCATTTTAAGCTAAGTGTGGCTCTGTGTTTCTTAATGGATTTTGTTTCCCAACAGCCAAACCAGAGGATGATTTCTTTGAAATTATTGTTTAGAAAACAGTCATCAAGTAGCATGGATGCCACCCGCTACATAAGCAAATACTTTCTAGAGAAACTTTATGACACCATGACTATATCTGCTTTGCAGTGTGACAATGTAATAAATGAGTCACAAAAATTGATTCCAGCTCTATTCTCTTAAGAAGGAAAGATGCAAATAAATGATTGCCGCATCTCACTCATTTAACACAACCTTATGAAAATGGAGACAGTTCTGTAGCTCTGATCAGCAGCTGTGAGCTGCATTAAGCAAATATAGCCTAAGTAAACCAGTCAATGTTTTATCACACAGGCAAGAGTATTGCTAAATGCTTTGGATGCAAGCATCAGACTCATTTCAGAAAACCTGTTCTAATGAATAAAAATGTGGCAGTACTAAGTGTATTTCCATACTATTAACCAGTCCTCTAAAAAAATATTTAAGCCAATCTACATAATATGCAACTTTACCGTGTTGGTACACAGAAGGCTACTGACCTCAGAGAAGAGAAATAAAATAGTCTTTCCTATGGAAAGAGGTCAGCACCTACAGCAAATCAACATCCCTAGGCTCATTACAGTGATACATTTTACATCCACTTTCATAATGTGCACATCTTTTCCACTTAATGAAGAGTATACCCTAAAGTACTTCTAACTTATTAAGCAAAATTATCCAAAATTCCTAAATGCACGACAGCTCTAACAAACCTCAAAACAGAAAAAAATCCATTCTCTACAGTTATTACTGTATTACTACCTCAATTTTACATGTTTCAAAATGCTTATGCCAAGACACCAGTTCTGCTTTGTTGTCAACTGTTTTCGAACACAAGGAAAAGTTTACATTTTTATTGAAAAAATACGCTAGTGACAGTAAATTAGCTCTGAGTGTCTTTCGCCCACAAAATGTGGACTGTACTCTCTACTCAAAAATTTAGAGAGAGACCCCTTAAAATGCAGCTAGATTCTGATACAGCTGTTACATGTGTATATTTTACAACATCCAGGTATATCAATGACAGAGTAAGACAGCAGCAGGACTACTTCAATGCAAATGTCTACACTAACATTAACAATGGATTGCCAATATTCTCTTTTTATCGGGTACTGTGACGTAGTCTCACAGTAATCCTTAAGCCACAATGTTTCCCTTAATTAAAGCACTTACAGAAAAAAATACAGGTGTCCTTAATACAGTTGTTGACACAATTTCACCTTTGTAGCAAGAAAACAGAAAGCAAATCATTATAAAGCACAAATCCATAGCCACATCACTGTGTCAATAGATGCTACATTTTTTTTGTCACATAAAACGTTTGCACTTTAACATACTTACAACAAAGTTGAAGAAAATGAGCATAATACTTTATATTAAAACGGTCACAAACAGGCTAATCAGACTGGTAAGTTAGTAGACAGCAATTTAAGTATTATGTTAATATCTGGATGACTGCTTCTTAAAACTACAAAGTTTTAAACACAAGATCTGAAACAGACTACACAAAAATCATCTCACTAATTCTGCTGTTTATGTAACAAACTCTGAAGCAATATGGTTACTGTATCTTCCCCTCTACCTCCCTCCCTGTACGGTCAGGCCACATTGAGGCCTCTGCACAGGGGATTCCAGAGTTGAGGAATTCAGCTGCAAGGCCTGAAGGAATCAAGCCTGCTTCAAACTCCCGCTATAGCTCAGGGAAAGAATGAAACGTACCTTCCAAAGAACAGATGGATGACGACAGACCCTTTTTTGATTTACAGCCCACCCACTTTAAACAGATCTCCAACATTTTCATTTGTTAGATTTTCCAAGTCCTCGTTTCTGTTTTCTTTATCTTCTTGGTTTAAACAATCCTGCACGTATGCTAAGAAAAAAGTCTTTGCCTCTTATGGTATTAAAATAGTAGCTCAAGCACTTGGTAGAAATCCTGTGGCCATTCCTCTCTTCAGGTTTTTTTCTAACTGTATCTCTCTCCTAGTTTTCTGGAAAGGTAATAGATGTTCGGGACAGTTACTTCCCGGAGTACCCTTAGGATTATGCCATTACTTGCTCCTTCACTGAACCCGTTAGATAAACAGGCAGCTATAGCATGAAAGGCTGATTACTTTGAGCTGCACAGGGCCCCCTTGAAGTGCTAGTAGCCTCACTTCGTGACATCAGCTAGCTAGGTAACACCCACACAGACCAAGGAAAATTAGTTAACTCTTTCAGTGCACATTCTTTTTTAAGGTTTGCAAAGTCTTTATGTTCCATTGCAACCTGAATTTCTTCAGCATACTGAACATATTTACTTTGTAATTTTACATTTTTTTCCTTCAGCAGTGCATATCATTATACTTCTGAAAAGGTGTAAGAATTTTACTATCACCACCACATGTATCAAAGCTCACTGGCTAGTTTGGAGAATTTTTTTATTAAGTTGCACTTATCTGCAAGATTTTTTTTTTTTTTTTACATGAATGCACATAGCTCTATTACACAACACACACTACAATACATTGAAGGGGTCTCAGAATAATAATGGCAGACTCCATCAATCCAAAAACTTGCATAGATAATACAGTGCAATAAAATTAGCCTTACCAAGACAATTTAATAACATTAGCCTTACCATTTACAAGTTTTGCAGTACACACCATGAATATGTATCAAAGTGATTAAACATTTGTTTCTTGACATTTTGCCCCACATTTGGCAGTGATTTACCTTCTCATGT
Organism: Protopterus annectens; assembly: GCF_019279795.1. NCBI lineage: Eukaryota > Metazoa > Chordata > Ceratodontiformes > Protopteridae > Protopterus > Protopterus annectens. Next base: position 542,440,230 of record NC_056750.1, read on the forward strand.
ATTTTACTTAGGCTTACAGCTTTCTAGGCGGTTACTAGGCATTCAGTCTAGGAGAACATTAAAGATCCAAGCCCACAATTCCATTTGTCCCAAAGCACTGATGGTAACTAGTTTAAGGTCACAAAGTAGGCAAATGAAGGTAGAAAGACTCAAACCCTGTACCTTTGGCAAAGGAAGCATCTCATTAAAGAAAGAGCGTTAGTCCTCAGGGCTGGCAGAACGAAAAATGCTGCTTTTATGTACATTTCTTACCCAAATAAACATTTAGTTCTACACTCCGTACTTCAGTAAAAACTTCACTTAATGCTTTGCTTCCCAACTTAAGCACATGAATGAGATGGGGAACAGATTCTTTTAAAGTCTATTGGACAGTATTACTCCTGCTGTTATGCAAATAGCTTTAACTTTACAACTAATCAAAGGCTTCACTTCTGTTTGTAATGTAACAGATGTCCATACCTCTCAACATTCCCTGATTTTGTCTCTTATTTCTGCTCAGACACTCTTAAAAGTTTTACGTTTTTGATAAATTGCTGAAAATTGCACTAAGCCAGTAATGCCATACTGTTTGAAAAATGCATGTTGATTCAAAAGCTGTTCTTTTATTATCCACGTTGTTTTAATAGTTTTCTCCCTGCAGCTGAAAATTGTCTCTTCCTCATCCAAAGTCTACCAAGCACTCTTGTATGCCCCTGTACTTAATCTGATCAGTGCTTGGGACCAGTGAGAAGACGGACGCATCACAGTGCAGTATCATACTGCTGACAAGGTTACTTTACTTTTACGTCCTAACTGGTTTCAAGCTGCACATGACTGTACTATCCAGTGACTGGACATCCAATTGGGATGTCCAGTCACTGGATAGTACAGTCATGTGCAGTCCAGTAACTGGACATCCAACTGGCATGTGTGGCATATTGTCTTGACTCCATGGTGAATCAGGAAATGTCCCCCGCCTATTAACACTTAGGAAATTCCCCTTTATGTATCCCTTCACTTCATGAGGAATTGAACACAAATAACATGCAAGCACAAGGGATGGGCATGTGCAGCCTTTGCCTGCCATGCCTCAGACACCTGAACCGGTTATCAAACATGAGTCACCTGGGCCGCAGTTAGGGATGTATCCCTCTCTATGCTACAGCACAGCTCTGTTCTATTAACATTTTAAGTGCACCAGAGTAATTTTTAAAACTTGTCCTTCATTTTGGGTCTTTGATTGATGGTTCTGTTCCCGATTCTTAAGCGAAGAAGTGGAGAACTATTTATTTACTGCTTTTGTTGAAAGGGAGTGTGTGTCTGGGTGGAAAACCCCTTTTCAGCAAAGGCCCAGACAGAAAAGCTCCATAAGCTACAGGGAGAAAACAACATGCATGCATGCACAGTGCAATGAATCGTTTGAGCATACAATGAGAAAAAAAATGACTTGCTTGAGCATATAACAGTGAGAATAAAAACATTGACAAGACACACATGAACAGTCAGCATATAAACATGTAATTATACAGGCAATTCAACAATATGTGAAATCAAAGACGGATCTGAATGAGTGTTTACAACCACAGTATTTTATAACAGTTGGACAGTGACAGTATTTTATAACAGTAGGACAGTGTCAAAAAGTTAACTTTCATAACAATGTAAATTTTAGGAGCGTATGGTACCGTGTATATGGGCTAAGACAGACACAACAGTACATAACAGGAAAAAGTCATTTTAGAATATGATGGGATACAGTGAAAAAGACGTTTTTTTTTTTGGGGGGGGGGGGGTTAGCTCTGAAACCTTTAGGTGTTGTTTCAATAGTAGGTTGTTAATTTGTCAAAGTGAGATGGGAATGGCATTCCAAACCTTAGAATTGTGGTACCTGCAGTATTATTTCATTTAACTGGGTGCAGTAAAAATTTGCCAGTAGAGTGACAAGTCCAAGACAGGGAGTAAAACTGGATAATATTTTTTAGTGTTTGGCATTTTTCATTTTGAAAAAATACACAATGAATAGTTTTTAGATGTGTGAATATGAGATAGTGAATCAAATATAAACATTTTATCTGTTTTAGTACCATGCAGTAATAGTATCTCTATAAAACTTCAACAATTGGCTAAGTTTCTGGTGTCATTCTAAGGGGATCCAGTACCTGTCTGCCTGGGACAACATGATCGACGGATCTCGATGCTTTGCCAGAGACGGCCTGCATCTGTCACCTCTGGGATTCTGGGTACTGGCTAAGGCTCTTGCCACCCCTATAGTGCCTTTTTCAGCAGTGTCCCAAAGACCAAAATTCCACCATAACAGCTACAAACAAATGCAATCTGAGGGTCATGCTGCTCAGTGCAAGAAGTCTGAATCTCAGGATGCACTCACTCAAAGCTCTTCTCAAAATGGGAGAATGTTGACATCTGTGCTGTAACAGAGACCTGGTTTAAAGAGGCAGAAAGCACCCCTGCGCTCCCAGGCCACAATTCATTCCATACCTTTTGGCCCCAGAATACAGCCAGAAGCTCCAAAGGTGGTGGTGTCTCCATATTCTTAAAGGATAAGCACATCTCTAGACTGATAGCCCAGCAAAATGCATCCGAGATACTTCAGGTACAACTTACACTGGATAAGACGGCGATACAAATCATAGCTTGCTACAGAGCCCCAAACATGTCTCTAGTCTCTCACTACAAGTTCCTATGCACCCTGGAATCTATCAAGGTCCAACTCAATACTCTCATACTGGGTGACTTCAACTACCCTTCCATCAACAGGAAAACTCCTCAAGTACCAATGTACAGGCCCAACGCTTTCGGGAAATGTATCAGTTTCATTGCCCTGACCAGCTCATTCTGACCCCCCAATAGAGAAAGTAACACCCTCTATCTGATTATCACCAACATGGGATACTGTTGTTCCACAACTATAGTCAATTCTTCCTTGGTTAAATCAGACCACAAACTGATCACCATGGAAATCTCCATCTCACCTACAACCCCCGCTAAGGTGACCACCCTGAAAAACTTCTCTAAAGCTGACTTTGGGCTCCTAAAAAAAGAGGTGGCTAACTTCTTGGCACCCAAGCCAATGAAAAATAGCTGCATGACTATCGAATCAAAGACCAACGCACTGTATGAGCACGTACACAAATGCATGGACATTGCCATCCCGAACAGAACCAAGACGTTCTCCTCCAAAAAAAGGAAGCCAATCTGGTGGTATCCAGCCATCAATAAACTCTACAACAAAAGGAAGAAACTGTTGCAGAAAAAAAAGAAGTCACAAGACTGAAAAACCTACCTTATCAGTCTGAACAAAAAGCTGACATCCCTTATCAAATCCTCTAAAGCCATCTATGAAGGCAGAATTGTGGCTGACAGCAAAAACAACCACAAAGCCTTCTATACTTTGTTGCTGAAGCACCTACCAAGGGGAGAAAATGCTGAGAGAAGAAAAGGAGCCACTTTTGTGATTTTAAGTATTTTCTTCTGATTTTTTGTTAAGTTTTACTGCTTTGCCGCCTACTTTTTGGCATTTTCCGGCTTGCTAAAGTTTATATCTGTAACAGTAACAGTACTTGGAACACATCTAGAACCTGTTTACTGCATCTCCTGTGTTGCACTTAATTTAAAATAGTTTTTTTCTCTAAAAACTGCATTTTACCTGATTTTGGCCTAGCACTCAAGTGTGGGGTCATTTATTGCACTGTTGTGATTATTTTGCTGCTTGTGAATCTCTGCTACCTTTAAACTACAACAAAAAGAAAGAAAAACAAAAAAAATCTTGCTTTTTTCCCACTTTCTGAAAGTTAAGAAAGTTCAGTTACAGATTTGCTGTTCTGAACCGTTTGGACGTTTCTAGAAGGCCAGTGCTTGATTGGGCTAAAGGGAAGTCTCTGTGTTCACCAGTGGGAGTGGTTAACACTGAACAGCCTGCCTGTCCCTGGAGTAGTGGTTACTACCTAGAAGCTGTAGTTTTATTGGCCATTTTGGGTCAATTCTAAACTCCTTGATCTCTCTCTCTTAAAACCCTACAACTCTCTTTTTGCGCGGTTTTGCGCACTGAGCAGCGTCGGGCAGTGCCGCCTAAACAGGTTTAAAGTATTCCAGGCTCCACAAAGTCTGCTCTTCACTTTTTCCCTTAGAACTGTTCAAACTCTCAAAGTAATCACTCTATTCTCTTTCTAAAGCCCTGCACTTGCTCAGCTCTTATAAGGAAACACTAACTAACTAAAGCACTACACCCTCCTTGACTTCTCATAAGTATTAGACTCCCAATTGGTCCTTCCTGATCAAGTGAAAAATCAGTTCCCTTCCCTAATCTGATCAGTAAAAAAACAGTTCCCTGTACTAATCTGGTATGTCCAAGGGTCAGTTTCAAGGTTACTCTCCAGTCCAGCTGGTGAATCTGGGAATTTTGAGGCAATGTTACAATTGCCTTATGTACACAGACAACCCTCTCCTCCTTCCAACAAACTCTAATACATGTGAGAGATGCAGTTACACAGCCAAACTGGAGGCAGAGCTCTCTCAACCCAAGACTGGCACAGTCAGTCAGGAGGAAAAGGTAACCACCCACACCACAAATCCAGTCTCACACAGACCTACTACATCTGCATACCCAACACATAAACACACAAACACACAAAAACATACTTGGAGGCTCTAAATAAAAATCTGCCTAAACAGCAAATACCTCCTAAGCAGATATCCAAGCAACAGCCACCCCTCAACAATACCCACAAATCACATATCTCACAAAATCAGTGTGCCTCACAGTCACAGCCCTTAAGGCCAAACACACCAAATACACTTGTTATAGGGGGACTCTATTGTCCAGCACACTGACGTCCCACTCACCAGACTAAACAAGGAGAAGGTCACTGTAAGCTGCCTGTCGGGTGACAGGATCTGCCACATAATGTAAGCACTCAGGTCACTCCAAAGCAAGTATGACTCCGTCATTGTCCATGCTGGTGTGAATGACCTGAGACATACCTCCCTGGACTACAAGAAAAGAGACATAGTGGAGCGCTCTGACCATGTAGCCCCGGCTGGTATGACCCTGACCTTGAGTAGCATCTTGCCCTCACCAAGAATGATGCCACAGTATAAAGACAAAATGATCAGTTTCAACAATTGGCTAAAGTATTGGTGTCATTCAAATGGGATCCAGTGTCTGTCAGCCTGGGATGACATGCTCGACAAGCCACGTTGCTTCGCTAGGGACGGCTTGCACCTGTCACCCTTAGGCTTTCGTATACTGGCCAAGGCTCTTGCCATCCCCATAGTGCCTTTTTTAGGCAAGGCTCAAAGAACAAACCCACCTCCATAGACAACCCAAAGATAAAAAAAAACTAAAGGTAGTACTACTCAATGCCAGAAGTCTAAACCTCAAGATGCACGCACTGGAGACTCCCCTCAGTATGGAGAAAATCGATGTCTGTGCAGTAACAGAAACCTGGTTCAAGGCTCCTGAGAGCACCCCAGCACTACCAGGTTATAACTCATACCATGCGTTTCGGCCCCAAAACTCAGACCGAAGCACAAAAGGAGGGGGAGTATCTATATTCATCAAAGATACCTACACCTCCAGGTTAGTGGCACTGCACGAAGCATCGGAAACCATCCATGTGCAACTAACAGCGGGCAAAACTGCCTTTCAGTTTGTAGCCTGCTACAGAACACCCTCCCTATTACAGGAACCTCACTTGGCATTTCTGAGAACACTGGAGAATATGAAGGTCTCTCCAAACATTATGTTATTGGGGGACTTCAACTACCCAAACATTGACTGGGAAAACTACTCAAGCCCAAACACCCTCGCCCAACGGTTCCTTGAATTTATAAACTGTAATGCAATGGAACAACTGGTCACCACTCCCAGAAGAGGGAACAACATATTGGACCTGGTCATCACCAACATGGGGACTCTATGTTCCACACAAGAGGTAAACCCCTCATTGGTAAGATCAGACCTTAAACAAATTTCCCTGGACATCCATATCCCGTCCCCACCCCCAGCCAAGGAAATCACTGTACAGAATTTCTCAAAAGCCAACTATGCACTTCTCAAGACTGAGGTGGAATCCTTCAAAGCCCCTGGGCCAGAGGATAATACAGCCCAATCCGTAGAATCCTTTACAAATGCATTCTATGAGCACCTGCAGGAATGCATGGATCGTGCTATCCCAAATAAAACCAAGACTCACTCCTTCAAAAACAGGAGACCAGTCTGGTGGACCCCGGCCATAAATAAGCTATACAACAGAAGGAGGAAGCTACTACATGACAGAGCAAAATCCCAAAAAGGGAAGGCATCTCTGATCAGTATTAGCAAGAAATTTCGATCCCTCATAAAATCCTCAAAGGCCAGTTTCGAAAGAAAAATTGCCCTAGACACTAAAGATAATCACAAGGCCTTCTTTAGTTATGTCAGGAACATGGGCAGAAACTCCCAGATATGCTCTGAATTGTTGCAGAACGGTACAAAATATACCGAACCTACAGACATGGCCAACATCCTGGCAGACAGATTCAGCGCAAACTCCCCCCCTTCCCCCCCCAAAGGAGCAAACGCCTATCCCAACTGAATGCAACCTCCCTGACATCACAGATGCACAGGTGAAAGCTGCCCTCTCCAAAGCAAAAAACACAGCATCTATGGGACCGGACGGTGTCCCAGGCTGTGTCTTAAACGAGCTCCAAGAAGAACTGAACCCTCACATTAAGTCACTGTTCAAACTTAGCCTTACTACAGGATATGTACCCAAAGAATGGTGAACAGCTACAGTGGTCCCACTCCACAAAGGTGGTGCCACAATGGACCCCGGAAACTATTGTCCCATAAGCCTGACTAGTCTGGTCTGTAAAGCTATGGAGTGTATTATCATGGAACTCATAAACAAAGACATTGGGAGCCTCCAGACACTAGACCCTACCCAATTCGGCTTTAAGGGCAGATCTTGCCTCTTAAACCTAGTTGATTTCTTTGAAACAGTTACCAAAGCCATTGATGAGGGCAAGGTAGTCCACACAGCCTACCTGTACCTCGCAAAAGCCTTCGACACAATACCCCACTCGGGCATCATAAATAAGCTTACCAGCTTAAATATCAACCCCTTTATCACAAGATGGGTTGCAAACTGGCTCAGAGATAGAACCCACATGGTCAGAATCACAGGTGCCATGTCCAAATCCAAACCAGTTACAAGTGGCATCCCACAAGGCTCAGTTCTGGGACCTCTCTTGTTCGGTATATACTTCTCTGAGGTTCAGGCTAACATGGGGGGATTATGGCTGACAAAGTTCACAGATGACTGCAAACTGGGGGCCATAATCGAATCTCCAGCTGACACAAGCATCCTCCAAAAGGGTCTCACAGAGATGGATGCTTGGTGCCAGAGCCACGGCCTCAAGCTAAATGCTAAAAAGTACATAGCCATCCCCTTTGGGAAAAACAAGGTGCCCACAAATTACCACATAGGTGGTAATCCATTAAGTACGGAAAAAGTAATTAGAGATTTGGGGACCAATGTAGATAGTAATCTCTCCTTTGATAATCATGTTGCCAAAGTGGTTAGAAAGATCTTCTGTATAGCCCACCTTCTCACAAAAGGGTTCGCATCTAGATCAAGAGAGATCATTGTGCCCCTCTACTCGTCACTCATCAGGCCCATAATTGAATACAATGCCCCTTTTGGGATGTACCTTACCCGACACCTGCAGCAACTGGAGAGACCCCAAAAGTATCTCACCAAGAGGATCATGGGCTACAAACAGATGTCCTATGCAGCTCGACTAAAGAAACTCCAGCTCTACTCAGTTGCTTACCGCCTACTCAGAGGCGATCTATGCCTAACGTACAAAGCCATGTCAAACCCAGAATTAATGGACATGCTCCACCTCAAAATATCCAAGTCCCTTAGAGCTACACGCTCCAGGGACCTAAACCTCAGCACAAAAATAAATAGGACATGCTGGAGGGACAGATTCATTTCCCAGAGGCTCCCCTCACTCTGGAATAGAATCCCAATTCATGTTAGACATAGCCCCTCGCTGACCTTCTTCAAGCGAAATTTGGACGCGTGGATGGGAAATCGCAAATTCACCCCTGGGATCTCTCCTGTGTCCCTGCTAGACAGAGGCACAGTAAACTAATCTTAAAAGGGTACCTTCTGTGACCTACTTTACAGAGGCACAGTAGACTAATCTAATAGGGAGGCGGAAGCTAAATACACTCTGGCTAGGCTTATAAATGCCCTAGGGCAGACAGCCTAGTATCTACCTATGAACCTATAGATATATCAAAAACCTCCAAGGCAATACCCGCATTTGCTCTGAGTTATTGCACAATGGCGTCTCCTATACTGAGCCAAAAGATATAGCCAACAGATTCAGTGCCAACTTTACCCCCCCCCCCCACAAGGGCCCTATAACAATACCAGAAGAAAGCCTGGTACCCACCATTTCTGTGGCATAGGTAAAAGCTGCATTGTCCAAAGCCAATAATACAGCATTCATGCGACCTGATAATATCCCTGGCTGCATCAGATATAAGCTGCAAAACGAACTGGCAAAACATCTGTGTGCCCTGTTCAATCACAGCCTTTCCTCAGGTTATGTCCCTAATGAATGGTGCACTGCTACAGTCATACCGCTCCATAAAGGGGGGGCAACTACAAACCCTGGGAACTATCGCCCCATTAGCTTGACAAGTCTGGTATGCAAAGGTATGGAGCGCATCATCATGGACCTGCTTAACAAAGATATAGGCAATCTCCGAACTCTGAGATCCTGTCTGCTGGACCTGGTTGACTTCTTTGAGGCAGTCACTAAGGCTGTGGATAAGGGTAAGGCAGTGCATACAGCCTACCTCGACCTGGCTAAGACTGTTGATACCACTCCCCACTCAGGTATCACTGATAAACTCACCAAACCCCAATCCTTACATCACTAGGTTGCAAAATGGCTCACAGACAGGACCCATGGAGTGAAAGTTTCAGATTCCAAGTCAGACTGTCTGCCAGTTATGAGTGGAGTCACATAGGGCTCGATCTTTGGCTCTCTCCTGTTTGGCATCTACTTCTCAGAAGTCCAGGCCAACACAGGATGACTCTGGCTGACCAAGATCACTGATGACTGCAAGCTAGGAGTAATTACAATCTCCCCAAGTGATGCAGACATCCGACAAAAGGGCCTCTCAGACCAATGACTGGTGTCGGAACCATGGCCTGAAGCTTAACACCAAAAAATGCGTTAAAATCCCCTTTAGAACAAACTCAGTTCCCATGTTACCACGTTGATGGGAGCCCACTGAACACTGAAGGGGCCAAAAGAGATCTGGGCACCCAGGTCAACAGCCACCTCACCTTCGACCACCACACTGCCACTGTGGTCAGAAAGTCTTTCTACATGGCACATCTTATAACCAAAGGTTTCACATCCAGGAAGAAAGAGGTCATCTTCCTTCTCTAATCATCCCTCATCAGACCAATCATCGAATATAACGCCCCGTTTGACATGTACCTGACCAGACCCCTACAACAGCTGGAGAGGCCACAAAAGTACCTCACAAAAAGGACCCTAGGCCTTAAACATGTCATACATGGACAGACTCAAGAAACTTCATCTGTTCTCAGCCTCTTAAAGTCTACTTAGAAGTGAGCTCTGCTTGACTTACAAAGCCATGTCCAACCCAGCCCTACCTGAAATGCTACACCTAAAGAATTCCCAATCCACCCATGCCACACATTCCAGAGATCACAACCTCATTACCACAATTAACAGAAAATGCTGGAGGGACAGGTTCATCTCCCAAAGACTGCCCATACTCTGGAATAAGCTTCCCACTCATGTCAAGCAGAGCACCTCGCTGGCCCTCTTCAAGAGAGATCTTGACGAGTGGATGGGTAACAAAGTTCACCCGTGGGATCACTCTAGTTGCCCTACTGGATAGAGGTACTGTGAACTAACATCGGGTGGCACGGTGCCTGGGCAGTTTTTTTGGGCTAGGCTTGTAAAGGTTCCAGGGCCATTAGCCTAGTACACACCTATGAACACATCAGCTGCAAACATAGCCATTTTGTTGTAGCATTTTCCTTAAATGCTTACTTGGTATGAGTTACAAGTTCAGTTTTGGTTTTCCAGAAGAAATAAAGGTGGGGAAATATTTGTCATTAGAGTATTATTTAGGTGTGAACAGAATAAGGCTGGTCTTCTTAAGGTTTAGTAGTAACAGAGTTACACAGCCATGTTTCAATGGAGAGGAATGATTCCTGTGTTTGGGTTTGAAGTAGCTGTACCGTTGCCAGTCGATTGCCACCAAGATGTCCTAGTGGATCAAGTCCCTAACAATTATGCACAACCTAATGATAACAACAATTACCAGGAGGTTGGTAATAATAACAGACAAACACACAACAACAACCCTAATGAAGCTCAAAATACTCAGGGTTTTCGGCAAGGCCAGAACCCCCATCAGAGGAACTTGAGGTCCAACACCAACCAGAACGGTCCGGGGAACAAGCGGAACCAGAGGCGGAGATAGTGGAACGATCTGACATATTGCACATTGTGCGAAGTACAGAAGGGGACTTTAAGATATATAATTATACCTCTTTTGACATAGATCAAAGTATGTGTGACTTTTTTTCTAAAGGGTTGACTTTTGTCCCCGATACCCACTTTGACTTAGTAAAAACTATCATAGACATCAAGTTATTTGTACGCAAGTTAAACCTGAAGGCCACTTTAGGAGACATGCCTACCCTCCTCAATAACTTTAGGATAGCCAGTGTCTTTAACCCACCACTCTTAGACAGGCTTAAACTCTTTGAGACAGCCTGCGAGTTAGACTTAAGACACTTGGCATCAAAAACAAATAGTTTAAAGAAGGGTAAATTGAATACATCAACACAACAAAGAGACCTTATTAATACCTTAAGAAATTGTAACATCAGGGTTATGAAACCCGATAAAGGTAATGGGTTAATCTTTATGGAACAACACGTTTATGCTGACAGAATGTCAACTCACTTATCATCAGGTCCATACCAGGAAGTCAGTATCAATGAAATCAATAATGCATATAGCAAGGTTAGAAACATTATAGAAGATTTACTATTAGAAAATTCCATTGATATTGAAATGTATACGTATCTAAGTATGCCATCACCTAAATTACCATCTTTATTTGGGGTGCCTAAAATTCATAAATCAGAGTTGGATCCACCTTTCAGGCCTATTGTTGACGGGAGAGGGTCAATCCTTAGTGCTGCAGCTTCTTATATAGACACCTTACTTAAACCATTGATAGCTAACGAAAAGCAAATCTGTAAGGATTCTTGGAGTTTTTTGAAGGACATTAACAAAATCTCATTTAATCCTGAGTTCATTTTCCTTACAGTAGATGTAAAAGACCTATATACGGTCATTCCCCACAACATAGGCCTGGAGTGGATCAGGGACTTCCTTTTTGATAGGAAGGTTAACAACAACACCATCTGCATAGTAGAGACCCTTCTTGAGTTAATTCTTAAATTCAACTTTTTTAAATTTGAAGGTCGCATGTATTTACAGACATCTGGCGTGGCGATGGGCTCCCCCTGTGGAGGGGCATACGCCAACTGTATAATGGCCCAGTGGGAGAATTCCCTTTTGTTTCATGACTCAACATTCAAAAGGCATGTCGCCTGGTACACTAGGTACCTGGACGACATGTTCTTTTTGTGGAAAGGCCCCTTTGAAGATATTCCGTCTTTTATTACTTCTATGTCTAATATGACTAATTTTTTGGAATTTACTTATGAAAGTAATTTTTCCAGTATCAATTTCTTAGACATATTGTTACACAAGGATGAGCAAAATTTAAGATTTAAGAGCACCATTTACCGGAAACCTACACATTCTAATGGCTTTTTACACTTTTCTAGCAGTCACCCGTACCACCAGAAGAAAGCCGTAGTAAAAGGGCAAATGGTACGGGCAGCTAGGATGGTTACTGAAGAAAAAGATTTTCTAGATGAATGTGTCAATCTCTCTAACATGTTCTACAACAGAGGTTATCCTTGTAAAATGGTAGTGGAGATTATGGAAGAAGTAGTACAGAAATGGAACATAGGGCATTTTAGCCCTATATTAAACACTGAAGCACAATTTCATTTTGCTGATAGGCAATTTGAGGGTGAACAAAACACCCACGTAGTCCAAGGTGAACTACAATGCAACTTAAGGTTCTTATGTACCTTTTCCATAGACCACCGATTCATCCGGGACATCCTATGTAAGAATTGGGCCATAATATCAAGAGACAGAAACCTTCATGATAAGTTTGGGGGCCCCCCGTCTATTACTTTTAGAAGAGGGGTTAACCTTAAAACTTTATTAGAAGCTGGAAAACCCACTATGCGCACACATAACTTTGGTATGGCAAAATGTGGGTTTTGTACCCAATGTAAGTTCATAAAAGAGGGGTATTTTGTAAAAATTAATAACATTGAGTATAAAATTAGGGGTAAATTTAACTGTAATACCAAGGCAATAGTGTATGTAGCAACTTGCTCAGATTGTCACGCTTTCTATATAGGAAAATCTGAGCGTAAGCTCAAACAGCGTATATATGAACACTCTTACGCCATGAATAAGAAAGATGAGACAAACGCACTGGCTTGCCACATCATTGAACACCCAACACACAAATTTAAATTTACAGTGTTAAAGCAGGTAGATCACACTCCATATATTGGTCCATGGCAAATCCATCTAGAAATGGAAGAATTATTTTGGCAAATTAGAACTGCAGCTGGTTATTTACCAGGTTTAAATGAACAAACATCTATCGCTTGTGTTTTGAAAAAACTGGCGTTAAAAAGATAGTTCATTCGCCAGTTTTATGAATTATGCTTGTAAGAACTTGCTTAATTTAGTTTGGTTATTATGTTAGAGTGTAACAAGCGCTGTACGTTTCGTTTTGTATTGTTATCAAACTGATTTGATCGCTCACATAACCCTCTTTGCAGTGTGAATTTTTTATGAACTTAGTTTAACTATTTTTAGTTAACAAACTTGTGCACTTAAAAAAGCACTTTTAAACAACATTTAATGAGCATTTACAAAGTACTTAGACAGGTCTTTTAAAAAAGTACTTAAAAAGTATTTACAACAGCACTTAGAAGCATCATTTAATAATGACGCTATAATCATTGTTAATGCAATTTATAAAATGGACAAAGTGCTAACATAGACTTACTAACTTAGTCTAGTTTAATTAATTCAATTTATTATAACTATTGCATGAATTTTTTGAATAGATTACCTTGCAGTAAATAATATGAAATAATAAACAAAAAATATACATATTTTTTGTTTTTAAACATGCTGTAAGGCAAAATAGATTAAGTATTGTTTGTCATTTCCTACACTACGGTTTTTAATGTCTTAAGTTTTCTTTTTATCTTTTATTGTTTAATTGTGTAATTAGTTAACTAATGACTGAAGATTTTAAATACGAGTTGCTGCCTGAAACTTTGTTTGAATTTACTCGGTTGTTTGTTATTTCTGAAGAAGGAGGGGCACAGATCCTTCCGAAAGCGCTTAGTTCATTAAACCGGATTTTTAAACTGACTGGGAGTTTGTACCTGCTTTGGAGTGGTTTGCTCACAGTTCCGTTCGTTATTTTTGTGGGTAGCTGTAAGGGTTTTAGAGGTGCAAAGGAGCATGGAATCATCAGCAGACTGAATAACAGTAACAAGTTTACTTGCGGTATATACATCATTTAAGAAAACAATGAAAAGCAAGAAACCAAGGATAGATCCTTGAGATACCCCCCCCCCCATGCGCACTGATTAGAATGGAGAGCTGTAATTTTCCAACTGTATAGCTTTGAAGTTTGTCACTGAGGTAGCTGATGAGCCAGAAGTATTATACCTGAGGGGGAGTTTGTACAGTTTTTTTGGTAAGACAAAGTGAGAAAATCTTTTGACAAATCAAGGAAAAGTGCTGCTACAAAGTTCCCTGCATTCATACTTCTCAACTTCTAAGAGCAAGAAATCAGGACAAAGCCCTATACAAAGGGTGAAACAAAAGCTCAAAATAAGAGCAATTTTTAAATATTACTTTTACAAACTTAGAACGTCTTCTGCGTGGAGACATGCGTGAATGGGCATACCTTCGTTGAAGGTTGTGCGTCAGGGCTGGTAACTCGGCACGTAAAAATCAACTACCAATCAGCGGACCAGAGCTCCGCTGTGGCGACCCCTAATCGGGAAAAGCCAAAAGACACAACAACTTTTACAAACTTAGAAAAGTTGGCAGAATAACAGATTTTGCATTAGCATGAATTTTTACAAGAGTACAGTCTGAAACTCAAATGTCTTGTCATTACTTTCCGACTTTAATCTTCAATGATTTGCTAGTCATTTGCAAAAAAAAAAAAATTTATGAGGAGCAGACCAAAAATATGAGGCATAAAATTAAGACAGTCTACAAAAATCTGGACAGCTGAGAGGTATGCCTGCATTTGTTTTACTCTTGATAGTGGTAGAAAAGCTGAATACAGCTGTTGTAGTGCTATGTTATGGTAGAAAACAGTGTCACAAGGGGCTTAAGTTATCTGTGGAAGCAGAGACAAGTTGGGATTGGACACATTTTTTCTAAGAATTTGGATAAAGGGAACAGAATGGCTACTGGCCTGGAACTGAAGAGAACTGCTGAAGGAGCCACTTCTGTGTAGAGGTAGGATAAAAGTTGTTTCCCACATTTTAAGGATGTAGCTTTTTGTGATGTACAGTTTTATTAAGATGGAGTTTGGGATAAGCTAGGGTGGCTGCTTCAAGTTTAATATACTCTTCTGGAAGATTGTCTGGGGCAAGTGTAGTTGGCTTCAGTTTCATAACTTATTTCCTGATGGTGGGTGTGAGATCGGGTTCAAAATGAAAATGTCTTAGGATTATTGTTGACTCTGGAGGGAGTGGGATCTTACAAGTGATACAGATGCTTATGACAGAAGTTACTGTGTTAATAAAATGTCTGTTGAACTAGCTGGCAGTGCTGTCATTAGTGCAGTTAGCAGAAGGGTTTGGTTGAATAGTGCACCCACAGTACAGATGTTTGTTGATGAAGGACAACTTGAACAAGAAAAGTTTGGGGTTGTTTCGCTTTGTGTATTGAAAGTTTGTATAATACTTTTTATCACGTCTGGTCATGTGCTTCGTTTGCTGTGTTTTACATAATTTTGGTGGCTGGGGTGGATTTTATTTTCTACTCAAGTATTCCAAGTTCTGTCTTTTTCTTTTATTATTTTTCTTTTTCTAGTTGCTCACAGTGCAGGGTTTAACTTTTGTTTCTTAGTGAGGCATCTTCATTTAGGGTGAAAAAAAATGCATCATTAAAGTATCTGACAGTAAAATCTGTAGAGGGAGAGTATGAAGGTGGGTCCAGTTAACGTATATTAAGTTGGCCAGGAATGTGTCTTTATGAAAAAAAATGTTAGTGCACATACTAGACTATGGTGATGTTGTTTCATGGTGGAGTTTAGCTCCTAACTATAAAAGCAGGAACGTGATAACTTACGGAGTTAGGCAGGGAGAGCCAGAAGTGAGAATACTGTTTCAGGAAAGTGAGAGTATCCAATCGAGGAGCTTTTATTACTGGTTTTATTGAACTTAGTAGGAGTGGAGAAGAGTTCGGTGACGCCATATAAAATAATATTATTGTTGATGTCATTAATAAAACTTTGCCAATCTACATCACACTCGCCAAGTATTACAGTTTCTTGTTTGATAACTGCTGAAGCCCATGAAATGATGTCCTCTGTAGTATCTATGTTATTACCTGAAAGTATGTATATAACAATGATGCATAAGGTCTTAATAACTCTAAGTTTATGTGAGGATAGAAGTATCTTGGCAGTTTTAGAAGCTGAGGGGGTATAAGTAGAGTGGAACAGCTGGAGGGCATCATTAAAGATTATTGCTACACAGCCTGCTTTTTTTGTTTGTTCTATCTAATCTAAGTATGTTATATCGTGGTGGGAGGGTCTCCTCATCTTTTACATCTTACTTTGGCCAGATTTCAGTTATGACCATGATGTCAGAGGAGTGAAGGGCAATACACTTGAGAACTTCTGAGAGTTTGTTTCTAATACTTCTGATGTTAATGTTATAAAATTGCAGGTTGTTGTACTTCGAGCTTTAGTCTAACGAGCAAGATGTTATTTGTGGCAGTAGTTTGACAAGCATTTCCTGAAGCTGTGGTAGTTTGGCAATCCTTTTGTGGTGGAGAGAGGAGACCTAGGTTGGGATGAATATCTCTAGAGGGGTTAAGTGAGTGAGGTAGGGTGAGGTGGGGAAGAGACCTTCATGGGTGCTAGAACCACAGAGCGAGGGGAAAGGACGCCCCCACTTTTGCAGCCAACTTACTTTAAGTTACACAAACTCCAGCGACTCAGATCGCGGCCTTTCCATCATCATGTGCTTGATGATTTTCATTGGTTTGCCGTAGGTGCATCATGCATAACCGTCTCTTAGTATTAGTAAATCACTTAACCAGACAGAAGTCTATGTCAGTGATCAATGCTCCTCCCCAGTTGACAATTAACAAACACAAATAATATATAAAAAAAAAAAACCATGAGGGAGAAACTGTTGCGCTCTTGCCTTTACTGCTGCCAGCCTGCTGGTTTCCTTGACTGACTCCACTTGTGAGGGGGCCGAGGTTCCGTTCAACTTCAAATTCCCGGACTCAGGCACTGGGAGTGGGAAACTTACATTTAACAAACTCCGGTGACTCATTCCGAGATTGCCTTCCCATCATCATATGCATTGTGTTTGCTTGATGATTTTCCTGGTCTTATTTGCCTAAGTGCATGACTCAAAGTAAATTACTTATCATGCACTTAGGCAAATAAGACCAGGAAAATCATCAAGCAAACACAAAGACAAGTAAAATCACTAACCAGACAGCAATCCCGACCCAGACTGAAACAAAGTCCACGGTGAACAATGCTCTGCTCAGCTGCTCCGCCTTAGCGCCTCCTCCTCAGTTAACAAACACAAGTAATTGAGTAAGAAAAAAAAAAACATGGAGAAAATAGCATTATCATAGTGACAAAGTTATGGAGCTAGCTATTACAGAAACTGGAGAAAGTTATATAAATCGAGATGAGATTGCACATCGCACTACAGTGAAGGAAAGGGTAAATAGGTGCATTGTTCTGCCTCCCCCGTGCCTGACTAACTTAATAGTTCAGTCTGGTCAGGTCAGGCCAGGTTCAGTGGTAAGTCACAGGTGTAAAAAAAAAAAAAAAAAAAGCCACTTAAAAGCCGTTGCTGGGCTCCTGCGCTTTTTCTACTAGTCTATAATCCAGACCTCCTTTCCTCCTAAATCACTTGAGACTAAAGTGAGTGAAATGAACTTTGTTGTTCATTTGTTTTAAAGTCAAGAGTTTGTGAATTGAAGTCCAAGTCCATTGCTGCCTGTGGCCTGGTGGTGGTATGTTAATTAAATATATTAATGTAATGTCTGTCTTATTGCAGGCAGTTGCAGCCAGTATTTTATTTATCAATTTTATCTTCTGTTTTTTTTTTTTTTGTTTGGACTTTGGTAACTGGCGGGAAAGGCACTGGGTGTGGATTTTGGGTCTAAGGCAGCCAGTGGGAAGAGGTCGTTGGGGAAAGGAAACTATTTTTGTGTTTGCATACATGGAAAAGTAATTAAGGGAACTTGGGGAAATGATTCATTCTGATGTCATTTACTAATGCTTGTGCATACATGGACAAACTTCTGAGAGGGTTGTTAGGGGAAATGTTTCATTTTTGGTGCTTGTGCATACATGGACAAACCTGACTGAAGGGGTCATTGGAGAAAATGTTTCATTTTGTTGCATGTGCTTACGTAGACAAAGTAATGATAGTGTCATTGGGGAAAATGCTTTAAATTTGAGTTTGTGCATACATGGAAAAGTAATTAAGGGAACCTTGGGGGAAATGATTCATTTTGATGTCATTTGCTAGTGCTTATGCATACATGGACAGACTTCTGTGAGGGTTGTTAGGGAAATGTTTCATTTTTGGTGCTTGTGTGTACATGGACAAACCTGACTGAAGGGGTCAATGTTACTGCATGCCAAGTAGAATATAAGATGGGACTTTATGTTTGTCTATTTCTGACCGCAGTCCTGGAAGTCCACTGTAAACTTTATTATGAAGTAGGAAACACACAAGCTTTAGCAGTACTACAGCTTGCATATTTACAGCTGCACAATATAAAAAGTGTATGGTTTGTTGTCAGTAATATGCTCAGAGATAGATCCACTGCATCCCTGCTTACAAAGCTATTGCAGTTCTCTCTATGCAGGTCGAGTACTACATGAAGTACTTTTCTCAGCTAATTCCTGTCCACTGATAAGTTGTACAGAAAAGAGTAACGTACTTCAGAATGGCATGCTTAGTACTGCCATTGCTTCTTTAATACAAACCAACTCATATCAACACAGGTTGGCTTAATTTCTAATTATGTAAGAACTTTATGTGCAATTATCCTTACTGAAACATAGCTTGCATCACGCTGATGCGCCTGTAATGGTAGTAAATACCTTTAAAAAATTTGCCGTTTTTAAATCACTTAGTGCCCCCTCTTGCCCTCCACCCACCCCCACCCCCGGTCTTCAACAGCTTCCGGCACCTATGGAGCTGTTTAAGTTTGTTTATTTTATACAAAGTCTGTAGAAAATGAGGTTGTGAAAGACATAGTCTGGTTTGAAAGAGACCACTAGCCTCATGAGATTAACCTGGTCAACAAAGGATAAATAAATAAAACACAAAAAGGTGATTCATGGATATGATGATTAGGCAGACATGATATGGAAATGATACAGAGTTTGATTTTGAGTGAGAGAATTTGATACATGAAAGTGGGGCTGTTGCAGTTGTTAATGAAAGAATATCAGGTGTGTGAATAATAGAAGGGGGTAGGATAATAAATTGCCAAAGAAACATTTGTATAGGTGTGGACAAGGCATTGAAAGATATAAAGTGGTGGATGTGTACAATCTGAAAAAAAAAGTTAGGGGGCATGCTGGAGTAGCTGTTGGGTTGAGATATATGGGGTGGGTGTTAAGCAGAGATGGGTAAAAGCTACAAGTTGCTTAAGAAAAGAAAGTTGGAAAGTATTTGTAAGGAATTAGTGGGGAGGGGAAAGTAAAAGGTACACAGAGAAAAGTATATAGGTTTAACATATGTTTATGGGACAGAATGTGTTTAAAATGAGACTAAAAAAGGTAGAGAGTGGAAAAGTAAAAGAGAAGAAATAAGGCAGGGAGAATTGTGAGCATAGTTAAGAAATGTAGTGGAAGGTAAAGGGGCATTTGATATAACTGGAGAGGGATGTGATGCCCTTCTGAATATGAAATTATATCTAACTTATAAATTCAACTATCATGCACTGTTTGTGCTTACCCTGAATACAAGTGAGCTATTTAATAAAATAAGTTCTGATTGTAGCAGATCTAAAAAGCTATTCCTCCCTCGCATTTTGGATAGTACTCCACTACCAATCAGTATTTTCATCAAAATCCTAAATTTGTAGATGTTCACTCACTTGGATGATGTATTCGGTGATGAAAGATGCCAGCTAATTAACTGCTCTTATTCATAGAGATCTCTAGTTTCCCTTCATTTCTAGAAGGCATCATCTTGTAAATCAAGAAATAATGATGCAAACCTGATACTACACTGTTAAAGTAAGAAGTGGTCTATGAATATATACTCGGATGAGTTACAGCCACTCGTCTGCAGGGGGATGCTAGGATTATGCCTTTTCTAACAAAAAGGGACATCTTGTAGAAGTGATGCACGAAGAATGCATCTGGTATATCTAATGCTGAGGACACATGTTGATGGGTTCTTGGTTGGGCAGCATCAAAACAATAGTTCCAGGGTGGATCTAGCCAGACAGTCAAATCCTCCCAAATCTGGCTCATGTACATGCTGAGACAGTACTGCTTGGTGAAGGTATGTACCAATAACCTAGCAGTCACAACACAAATGTCTGGAAAACAAACAAGCAGTGGAAGACGACCCCCATCCAGTGCAAAGGACACTAACAAAAAGTTTATCCTTTTGAAAGGAAAAATGGATTTATCTTGATAACTACTCTACCCTTCTAGAAGACCAGATATAGTTTCCCCTCCACCTATAGGCTAAAAGCTCCAAGATGCCTCACATGCAGATGATGGCCATTATTGGCAGTATTTTTCAAGAAGCACACTTCAAGTCTGTGAAGGTAGCAGGATAAAATAGTAGGCAGGCAATTGTCAGGTCAACAAAGGCAAGGGGCTGTTCAGGAAGGAGGTACAGTAACATCTGCTTGGCTGGCTAGTTCCAAGCCCTAATTCTGAATTCCACAAGGTAATGACTCACACAAAAAATAACTCATATCTAGTCACACACCCAGGAAAGTACAGTTGTGTACACTTACCATAAATGTAGATGTTTGAGTGTATTCACTGTTGCAGTCATCACACTTGGGTTATCTGCCTGCAGGTAGCCCTCAGTCGGCCCGAATACCAAAGTCTTGGGATTTCTGTGTTGGATGCTGTCGCCTCATCCATGACGTCAGGTCATCAGGGGTATAAAATATGCAGCCGACGCCATTACATCAGTTTTTCTTGCCCCAGATGTCAGGAGCCCCAAAAATAGGAAACAATCAAATGGTGTGGAACACCTCCAGTAAAAAGTAAATACCATTTCCATAAGACATGGGCAAAAAAAGAGGATAGGTAGAAAGTATAGAAAGAAAGGGGGAGTTGGAGGGAGGGTAACACTCGAACATCTACATTTATGGCAAGTGTACACAACTGTACTATGTTCTTCGTGTTTCACTGTTGAAGTCACACACGGGTTGATTCCCAAAGCTGAGGAAGGGTGGAGGCAGTCAAGTAGTAGTAGGGCTGGCTAGCAGGCCTTGTAAGACTGCTGTGGCAAATCCAGCTCTGGATTTAGAAAATATAGGTAAGTGGAAATGCTTGGTGAAGGCGTGTACAGAACTCCAGGTTGCAGCTTCCAGGATGTCCCTAGTAAGGGCTCGCCTGAAAAAAGCTGTAGAGGTTGAGGTAGCCCTAGTGGAATGAGGCCTGATCCCCTGCGGGGTAGGTTTTCCATGGTGTTTGTAGTAGAAATGGATGCAGTGTGTTATCCATTTAGAAATGGTTTGTTTTGAAATGGCCTTGCCCTCTGCCACTGTAGCAAAACTGACTTGCAGCTGGTCAGATTTTCTGAAAGGTTTAGTCCTGTCAAGGTAGAACCTGAGCTGTCTGTTACGTCCAAGGAGTGCAGGATCCTTTCCCCTTTATTCTGAGGATTAGAAAAAAAAGGTTGGCAAATGGACAGATTGGTTTAAAGCCACACTGGATACCACCTTGGGCATAAAAGATGGATTAGTCCTGAGGGGAAACCCTGTCCGCATGGAAGATAATGAAGGGTTCCACAGCCATAAGGACCTGTAACTCGGAAACTCTTCTTGCTGAAGTGATGGCTAGCAGTAAGGCTGTTTTCCAAGAGAGGAATTTTAACTCTTCTGTAGCAGCAGGCTCAAAAGGGGGAAGCATGAGCTTCTCTAGTACAAAGTTAAGGTCCCAGGCAGGAGAGGGAGCTCTCCTTGGGGGTCTTAAATTGTTAGCGCCTCTCAGGAACTGTCTGATCAGAGGGTGAGAGAAGAGGAGTGGGCTCATTATTGTAATGAGCTGAGATGGCAGAAGCATGAATCTTAATTGATGAGGATAGGCCTTTGTGGAGCAGCTGTGCTAGGTAATCTAGGATTTGAGGCAAGGAGGGCATGGCTGTGTCATTCCCTTGAGGCTGGCTCCAAGAACAGTATCTATTCCATTTTTCTGAAAATGATTTCCTAGTACTGGGCCACCTGGCCTCAAGGATAACATCCAGCACCTGTTTGCTGAGAGTTGCTAGTGATGTATTCAAGGAATAAGCCAGGTTCAGGGTTTGTAGTTGAGGATGCAAAATCTGTCCCTCCTGCTGGGACAGCAGAGAGGGGGGGGGGTCTGATGTAGGTGCCAGGGTGGAACTACTGTCAGACTGAGTAGGAGTGGGTACCAGTGCTGGCGTGGCCAGTATGGTGCGATAAGGATTGTCCTTGGCCTGTCCTGTTTGATCTTGAGGAGTACTTTTGGAAGGAGGGGCAGAGGGGGAAAGGCATAGATTGAGAGGTTTTCACATGTGAAGGATAGGGCATCCACTTTCCAGGCTTGGCTGTGGGGAATTCTGGTTCAAAATTTGTTTAGTTGATGGTTTTGGGCAGATGCAAAGAGGTCCACCTCTGGTGTCCCCCACCTGTGTATTATAAGTTTGAATGAGTTTGGTTCCAGTTTCCACTCGTGCGGGTCCATTAGATTTCTGCTCAAGTTGTCTGCCAGTGAATTTTGTTTGCCTGGCAGGAATTGAGCTTGCAGGTGCATTTGGTTGCTTAAGGCTGTGTTCCACAAAGCCATGGCTACCCTGCAGAGTGGGTAGGAGTGAGTTCCCCCTGCTTGTTTATGTACCACATAACTGTGGTGTTGGCTGTCTATCAGGAGTTGTCCTGGCAGGATAAGGTATTTGAAGGCTGTCAGTGCATTCTGTACAGCTAACATTTCTTTTTGATTAATATGCAGGTGAATTTGTCCTGGGGTCCATTTGCTTTGAATGCATTTGGCTGCCATGTGAGCCCCCCATGCATAGTCTGATTGAGTCTGTTGTCAGAGTTTGGACAGCGGGGAGTTGTGAGAAAGAGAGTCCCTTGTTGTGGTTGCAAGCCTCTGCCCTCCAAAGGAACTCTGTCCTTACATAAGGAATAATAGGAATCACTGTTTCTAGGTCCTGGGAATGTTGAGACCAGAGACTTTTTAAGTACCATTGAAGTTTCCTCATATGCAGTCTTGCATACGGAATCAGTAGAATGCATGAGGCCATGAACCCTAAGGCTTGCAGTGTTTTTCTTGCAGATAGCTGGGTTTGGGTGGCCAGCAGTTTGAAATAAGTTGTCAAATAAACCAGCTTATCTGGAGTGAGGAATGCCATCTGGGAAGTTGTGTTCAAGCTTGCTCCAAGGAATACAATCTTTTGACTGAGTACCTGATGTGATTTATTTTCGTTAATGGTATACCCCAGTGAAGTTAGGAGTCTCTTTACAAACGTCAGGTGCTGAAGTAGCAATTCCTGACTGTCCGCCTGAATCAGACAATTGTCCAAGTATAGGTAAATTTGAATATTTCTTTGCCTGCAGTAAGCAATGGCTGGAGCCAGGCACTTTGTGAATACCCTGGGTGCAGTAGATAAGCCAAAGGGAAGTGCAGAGAACTGATCGTGCATACAGCCTGCCCTGAAATGTAGATATTTCCTGCAAGATTCCCTTATGGGGATGTGCAGATAAGCTTCTTTTAAGTCTAGGGAGACTAGCCAGGAGTCCTTGGCTAGCACAGTAAGGAGCTGCTGGAGTGTAAACATTTTGAATTTTGGTCACCAGGAAGGTGTTTAGGGATGACAGATCCAGAATAGGGCGCCAAGAGTTCTCTTTCCTGGGCACCAGGAACAGCCTGGAGTTGAAACCCTGTCCCATTGCTCTGTTGGTACTGGTTGAATAGCCCTGATACTGAGAAGAGAAAGTACTTGCTTTTGGGCCTCTGTCCACTGGTTTGGAGGAAGGTCTGGCAATCCACTTGGGGTTTGTCAGAAAGTGGAAATAGAATCTCTATCCCTGGGATACAATGTTTAAGACCCATCGGTCCTGGGTAATATACTCCCAGTTTTTTGCATGCAGGACAAGTTTTCCTCCTAGGGGTGCAAGTACTTGGGCATGGCTGGGAAGGATTAAGGACAAGTTATTGTGAACTTTTTCCATAGGGGGGTGGCTTACAACTCCCAGTTTTTGAGGAGGGAGCACTCCATTGTTTAGATTTGTGCATACCCTGAGACTGTAGTCTTTGTGGTCTGTTGCCCCTGGGTTTGGGCTGAGAAGGTCTGGAAAGGACCAGTTTTTAGAAGTCCAATGCCTACTGAATCTAGGTGGGTGTACCTGTAAGAAATCTTTAACAGTTTGCATGGATTTAGTTTTTTCCTCCACCTTTTTAAGAACAACTTCTGCTTTAGACCCAAACAAACATTCTTGGTTTAATGGAGCATCAAGTAATTTTGCCTTGACATGGTCTGGCAAGATTTGTTCCTTCAGCCAAGCATCCCTTCTCAGAAGAGACTCGGTGACAGCAGCCCTGCACGATGCTTCTAAGGCATCAAAACCACACTGCAAAGTATGTTTACCAACTTGGTTTGCAGAATGCATTAAGTCTTGTAAGTCCTTATTTTCTGCACAATCAGGAATCAACAACATTTTTTGTTTAATTAGATCAATGATATGCTGCTGGGACTTCAACATGAGAAAATGGCAATTTAAAGCCCTGATGGCAAGAGTTGCAGAGGTATAAACCTTCTTACCCCATGGGTCTAGAGCCCTAGAATCCCTGTCCAAAGGGGTAGGGTTTTTGGCTGTAGAAGCCTTAACACCTTTAGGTCCCTGGGAAATGGTCTCTAGATCTGCAGTGGGATTTTTAAAAAGAAATTTGTGAGAGTCAGGTACTCTGTAGTATCTGTCAGGCTTTCTAGGATCAGGTGGTAAAGTATCAGGGGTAAGGCTGGATTCCATGAAGACATCATCTACAATATCCAGGACAGGGGGAATAGCTAGAGGCCTATGCTGAGGCAAGTCTAAAAATTCCATGAGTCTCTTTTTGGACTGTGGGTAGTCCTGGTATTCCCAGCAGAAATGCTCTCTTAGGGTATATGCAAGGTTTCATCAAAAAAAGGTCCTCTGGGGGGGGGGGGGGGCTGAGGGAATTGAATCCTCTGCATCTGAGTCCTAATAGGTAGATAAGGGTATGTCCTGGTAATCACAAGGGTCAGAGTCATCAGACCCATGGTCTGAAGAATCAGAAGGAAAATCATTTATTTGTCTTTTAGACGGGGAAGGCTGGCTTCCCCTAATTAAAGTAATAAGGTCTTCAGCCATTCTAAGCATTTGTTTATGTGGCATGGGAGCTTGAGAATGTGCTTTGGTCGTCGGTTTCCTAGGCATAGTGCAAACTCTGAGCCTTTGAAATTCGGTAGAGTCATTAACGAAGTAGTCTGTTTGATACAAACATCGGAAGATGTGAATACACCCTCAGAAGCCGGTGCCTGCATAGCGGCTCTGGACTCATCCAAGGTAGAGACATCCACATGTTCCATAGTCAAAGAAGCATCTCGAAGCATACCGGATTCCGAAAGGGTCTCAGAAGAGGCCTGCAAATCTGCAGAAGCGGGTAACAGGGGCTGCGAAAGCTCCTGAGTAACAGCGCACTGGCGACCAGCTTAACGGAAGCGTAGTCAGTTTTGAACCTATGCAGTCTGTCTTTATCTTTGCGTTTTTTCGGAAGATTGGTAGCCAGATGGCTTACCGAAGCCATTTCGGAATAAGAGAACGAGAGCGAAAGAATTTAGACACAAAAATAGCCGGACGATGAATATTTCAGGCACTGAACATGGCACAAAACCAACAGCGAGGGATGTCATGGTCTGGGCCTAAACAGGTGACGCAGTAAGAATGAAAATCTCTGTGAGGTATTTGCTTTCTACAGGCAAGACAATTGTTAACTTTTTCTGACATCGGTTAGAGCAAGAAAAAAGGATCCCCAACAGGGTACTTAGCTTTAAAAGACTTCAGGTTTTAAACTCAAAAAACGAAAATTTCAGGTAGGTGCTGACCGGCACTTGTGAGCTGCTTCTGCTTCGGGCTCCCGCGCAGCAAGAAAAGCTGATGTAATAGCGTTGGTTGCATGTTTTATACCCCTGACATCATGGATGAGGCAACAGCATCTGACGCAGAAATCTCAAGACACTGGCATTCGGGCTGATTGAGGGCTACCTGCAGGCAGATAACCCAAGTGTGATGACTGCAACAGTGAAACACGAAGAACATCAAGGTTTTCAGCAGCCAATTTCAACACTGAGACGACAAAACCTGGGACTTGTTTGCATCCGCAACCCACAGTAAATATAAGAAACCTGCAACTTTTTTGCATCAGCAACCCACAGTAAATATAAGAAATGCTTTATTATTAAATAATTATTAATCTTGTTTATGGCGAGTTGGACATATTTAAATTCAAATCCAGGGTCTCAAATAAGTTGTGATGTAACAGTATCCTTGAACACTGATATGTCCCCAAAACTGCCAGGAGGTGTGAATACAAGATATGCATTAAACCTGGGAGAAGAGGGAATGTTTTCATTTGTTTGAAATCATGTCACTAAGTACTCATATATGAATGCATTCAAGATGCAGGAGGGCCTCACATTTGAGAATTTGTAGAGCCTCCTTACTCTGAGAATAGCCACCTTAACATATTCAAAATTAAGCAGATGGATTAGAATGTCCAGCAGATGGCCCTGCCTATAAAAGACACTGTGGGGCAGCAAAAGCTTCAGTCAAAAAGAGGAGGATATGGCAAGAGGCAAAAACCATTCCTTGCAAAGCAGGAAAGGTTTTGTCTCGAGCTTATACCCACCCCCAATGAATGACACCTGCTACATAACCAATTATACTTGTCTTTGAATCTCAGCATCATTCTGGGTGACAGCAAAATACCACTCAAAACCAGTTTTGCTAATGCATTTCACACAAAAATGGCAAAATCAATCATATCCTTCGGCATATACCCCTAGCTAGAGCTCTTAAAGTCATTCATCCACATGCGCCTGACAATACAGTCACTTATTACTAAACACTAAACATGGATGAAGGCAGTCTCTGTGGTCCTTAAGAGTTAGCAGTCTGCAACATTGCGACTCAGAGATCATTTGTACACGGTGAAAATGCACATGTTGCTGTGTGAAGTAATGGCTAGGGCGTAATCCTCAAGTCTTGGAGGCTTAGTGCAGTGTTTTCTAAACTCAGTATAAGATAGTTTAATGGAGTTGGTCTGCACTGTGTTAACCAAATAGGTTTTGAGGTGACAGATTAGCTTCCAAGTTCAATAAAAAACTTAAACCTGTAACATATAACTTTTGTGAGGTAGCTAATAAATGTTTTTAGCAACCAAGAGGCAGTTGCTACACACCATCTCAAAATACCTAGTGCCATCAGGCTGGTTACAGAAAGATAAGATTGGACTGAGATCCCATAAGTCACTACAGCTGAAGGGGTATGAGATAACAGGACAGACTAACATTACCATAGGAGATTACTAGGCTATGACCTGGAGGTCATGTTAAGCCTAGCCATTTTAATACATTGTAATACCTTGGAGGTATTGGTCAATACCAAAGACTGCATTTAGTGATGACTGCCCATGTCCAGGAGGGTTGTGGGCACTATCCCTGGTAAGAATTTATGGTGCCCATCCACTCATCCAGTTTCCTCTTGAACAATGTCATAGAGGTGGTCTGTTTCACAGAAATTGGTAGCCTTTTCCAAAGACATGGCAGTAGCTGGCAGATAAATCTGTCACTTCAGCATGTCCTATTCAAGTCACAGGCCATATTTAAGTCCCTGGAATGGGTAGCCCTAGAGCCATTTGATTTACGGACATGCAATAAGTTCATTATGTTTGGGTCTTGGGTTGCTCTGTAGACCAAGCACAAGTCTCCCCTAAGAAGTCTATACGATATGGAATATGTAACTTACTCTTGGTATAAAACTGAAAGGAAAATAGACTGGACTAAACATAGTGATAATATGGAATGTGGCTAAAGAATGCAAGAAAACATTTGATTCTGGGTACAATAACTAGTTGATTTAACACAATAAGTAACAGCAGTAGTAGTCACATATGGAAAAACTGTAAAAGTAACAGCAATAATGGCAACAGGAAAGTAATATCATCAAAACAATAAATGTACTACCCAAATTATTTCTAAAGATCATTCTCCGAAAATGCTATCCAAAACTACTTCCTCCATAGAACCTGACAAAAATATCAGTTAGCTTAATTAACAGTGTTAAACATGCACTTGCAGACGCACACAAACTGTTTAACCTAAGTTTAGCTACTGGATTTGTTCCTAATAAGTGGTGCACTGCAGTGTTGATGACCCTCCGTAAAGGTGACCATACAACTGACCAGGGTAATTACACATCTTTCAGCATTACAAGCCTCATCTGCAGAGGCATGGAACAGATCACAACAGAGCTAATAAAATGCAATACAAAGAATCTTATTAGAGGTGACCCTTGACACTTTGGCTCTGTGAATGGTAGCTCCTCTTTAACCAGGTAAACTTCGTCAAAAGTGTTGCATAGTCTGCAGTTTGTGGCCATGCAGTGCACGCATCGTATCTTTACCTGGCCAAGGCCTTCAACACTTTTCCCTACGCTGGCATCAGACAAAGGTTAAATGTTTTACAACTCAATCCAGATGTAAAAACTGGCTGAACAACAGAACCCACATAGTGCAAAATCTTGCAGAAAGTAAATGGATTGATACTGCAGAAGGGAGAACGTTGTAAAGTAGTTTAGTATTCTTTGCAGGTCGAAATTTATCACCATAACGGAGTGTGGGGAGGTGTATGGTAATGTTTTACATTCAGAGCATTGTTCAGGATAATACAACAGTTTGCATGCCATAACTAGCGAAGTATGCTATGTAGTTGTTAAGCTCTAGCCAGTTTAACTGCTTTAAAGCTTGGCAGTGGTGAGCTCAGTGTGCACTGTTGGTAGCAAATTTAGCTACTTTGTTGTAACAGGCTAGTTTGGATTTTAGTGTAGATCGTAGGTTTGTAAGGGTTGGGTCTTCAAGGGACTGATTTGTTCTGTAAAGGGAGCAAAGTTTTTAGTGGGTCTTTTGTTTGAAAAATATGTTGATCACATTTAAGACTGTCATCTATTACAATGGCCATTAATTTAGTCTGTGGTACTACCTTAATTTTCGTATTATTTGCAGATGTAACCAATAAAGATGTTTTTTGATGGAGATAATGTTTGGGGTGAACACAATCAGTTTTGTTTTATTGGGATTAAGGCGTAGGTTTGAATTTTTCAGCCAGGTTTTGATTGAAGAGAAAAAAAATAGAGTGGTTTCTTGTAGTCTAGATATTGTGGGGGCTGTACATAAAGCTGAATCATCTGTGTACTGTACTATATTTGCTTGGTGTATGGCAGTACAAAATGTAGCCAGGGACGTAGGTACTCCCTCTCTTTTGACCACTATGTAAAAATGGTTGTTAGGAATCCTTCTATTTAGCCCAACTAATTGCCGAAGTAATATCAAAATCTAAAGAGGTAATCACTCCCTTACATTCAGCATTCATCAGGCCAGTTATCGAGTACAATGTCCCCTTTAGGATGTCTCTCACTAATGTTATCCAACAATTAGAAAAACCTCAAAAATTCATAACCAAAAAGATCACTGGGCTAAAGTTCCCTAGCTACTAGAAGCACTATTCCTTTATTCAGTGTCTTATAGGCTTTGGAGGCGACATCTCCATCTCGTTTCCCACATTAGGGACCCAGTTTTCCTGGACTTTCTGTATCTCCACCAACTCTGGTACCAGGGACCTAAACCTTCATCAACAAATAAAGCATGTTCCAAGCACAGATCTATAACACAGTGCATCACAAACCATTGAAATAAACTTCCCTGCATGTCAAGCCTTACAACTCACTACCTTCCTTTAAAATGTAACCTATACGACTGGATTTCTCCTGTACTGACTGGTATGACCCTGCTGGAGAAAGGAGGTGTGGACTATTGGAGGGGTCTGGAAAGGTGTGAATGCTCATAAGATTCAAATATCTTGGGAGGATCTATTAATTGATGAAAATCTAATGGTGCCAGGTGTATTAACCGTACAGTAACAGCTACAGATAGTCTAACCAAAAAGTTCCAACTGTAGTAACTGCAGAACAAATAGTTACAATAATTTAACAGTACAGCACTCATGAGTGCATCAGCTAGTGTAATCCAATGCTCTTTAGTGCAGTACTGAACAACAGTATTTTTAAAACCTGTAAAAGCACAGCAGCTAGTAACAAAATGCAAAACATCAACAATCAAAATCTTTAGTCAGTAACTGACGTATGCTAATCTACCTAACTAAAAGTAATTGCAACAGTGCAAAAATCATCTGATATAGTATTACCAACAGTGTAGTATTACCTTCGAGATCATCAGTAATGAACAACAATGCAACATCATTATTACTTAATCACAGTAATAGTAGAGACATCAGAACAATGGCAATGTCAACGATGCATGCAGATGTACTGCAGTCCGGAAAATAAGAACAAAGAATTTCTAATTCTACAGAGGTAGCTAATTTATGTGCAAACAACTAGATGAACAACACAGAGACAAATCATATTCTGTACAACAGGCAACTGTACAAAAATGCACGGCACTAGCTTACATAAATGCAAACAATCAAATATAACAATTTAAAGTACCTGAAGCAAGCCTATGTAATTGTAGCCATATATTTTAAATGCACACATTTTAAGAAACTGAATTCAAAAATTAAACATATAAAGGTGAATAATCAGATGAGTAAAATCGCCTAACTCATTTAGGAAAAGAAAAGGAATAAAGGAAGAGGAGGAGGGGGAACTTCTCAGCCAGTACTAAAATACCACTCATGCAAAATGAAGAAAAAAGGGGGAAGGAGAGAGGGAATGAATACTGCAACAGTGAAAAACAGCACATCTAAGATTTTATACAACTGTACTACATCCTTCCATATCACTGCTGCAGTATTCATCACTTCCAGGAGAGTACAAAACTACAGGAAAGGTAGGGAGGAGGAAGGCAAGGAGGAGCCCTCCACAAACCCTTGCAGGATGGCCTTGGTGAAACCTGCCCTGCCCTTGGAAATGACATCCAATTTGTAGTGTTTGTCAAAGTGTGAACAGAAGGCCAAGTAGCAACTTCAAGAATGGTGTTGGTGTCCAAACCTTTGAACCCCCCCCAAGAAAAAAAAGAGGCCACTGCTCTAGTAGAATGAGCCTTCACAGAAGCAAACAATTGTTTACCATGAAAAGAATAACAAAAAAATGACCCTGGAAATCCAGAAGGAGATGGTTTGCTTGCAAAGTGCCTAACCCAATGTCCTGGAATGAACAGAAACAAAAAGCTGATAAAATTTACAAAAGGCCTTAGTTTTGTCTAAATAATACACGAGCTGTCTATGCAAATCCAAATTATACAGAAACTTTTCACTAGCAAACTGTGGAGGAGAATAAAAAGGAAGCTGGACATACTGATTAAAAGACAGCTCATTAACCACCCTGGGCATAAAATGAGGATTTGTATGGAGAGTCACACTTTCTCTATGAAAAAAAAAAAAAAAAAAGGAAGTACAACCATCAAGGCATGTAGCTCCGATACCCTTCTGGCAGAGGTTAAAGCAACCAGTAAAACATTCTTCCAGGTGCAATGCTGCAAACTAAAAGCAGCAGCAGGCTCAAAAGGAGCCACAGTCAGCTTTTCCAGAACAAAATTAAGCTCCCAAAGAGGAATGGGCTTTCTTGGGTTCTCATACGAAGGATGCTTTTAAGAAACTGCTTGTCCTCAAGCCTAGAGGCCAAAGGAGGAACAAGTGGCAGACAGAAATGGCTGACAAATGGGCTTTCACTGAATAATATGCCAAGTCAGCATGCAGCATTTCACACAGGTAAGAAAGAACCATGGCGAACCCCCACTGAAAAGGGATCCTGTTGATGTTTAAGACACCAAACAGAAAATCTCTTCCATTTGGACATATATGATTCTCTGGTATTGGATTTCCTGGCCTCTTGCAGGACCCTAAAAACATCCTAAGTAAACTGGTGTCAAAAAAGTATCAAAACTCTATCAACTAAAGTGTCAGTTGAAGAGTGGACAGATAATGGTGAAGGAGAGCACCTTTGTCCTGTGTGAGAAGAAGAGGTAGCATGTGATAATTGCCCCCTGGCCAGATGGAATAAGAGGGGGAACCAGTGCTGGCTGTGCCAAAAAGGAGTCACCACCAAGATTTTTGGAGCATCCTTCTCAACTTTGTGAAGGACACTTGGAAGAAGAGGAAGGCGAGGAAAGACGTATAGAAACATTCTCCTCCAAGAAAAAGACATGGCATCCACCTTCCACACCAAAAGACTTGAGATTTTGGAAAATAACTGAGGGAGCTCTCTGTTCTTGGGGGAAGTAAAAGGCTTACTTGAGGAATACCTCACAGATGAACTATGTCCAGAAATACATCCCTGTGAAACATCCATTCATGAGGCTGTGTTTTGGACCTGCTTAGAGAATCTGCCACAAGATTGTGCTCTGAAGGTATACAGACTGCCTGTAGGGTGACCTGCAGATTGATGGCTATTTCTCACGCTTGCAGGCCCAGTCTACAAAGATGATAGGACATCATACCCCCTTGTTTGTTGATGTAGCACATGACTGTGGTGAACTGCATAAAAACTTTCAAGGGACGTGGAACCCAAAGCACATGGAAAGCCCGAAAGGCCGGAATGACAGCCCGCATTTTCTTGACTTTGATGTGATCCATCCTCTGCTGAGGGGACCAAAAGCCCTGTGCATTCAGAGTGCTTGAAGTGGCTCCCCATCCTACCTCTAATGTGTCTGTGAAGAGCTTTTGAGATGGCTAAGTAGGGTGGAAAAGATCACCTGTATCAAGAGAAAGCTGCTGAATCCACTAGTGAAATTCCCAGTTTGGGAGAAGGGAGCAGATGACGCAGTCAAATGGGTGCAGTTGCTGAAGCCAGACTTATTTCAGGCAGTACTGAAACTTTCTGATATGAAGTTTGGCCCAGGGAAGCATGAGAAAATGAAAGCCATGAACTCCAGAGCCCTGAGAAATCCCTAGCTGAAACAAAGGACAAGGGAAGCAGGGACAGGAAATAACTTATGAGGGAAGAGGGACAAAACCTTAGAGGCAGGAAGACATGCCAGCAATGGAAAAGTCTGGAACCTACAGCCAAGGAAAATGTGGCCCGGCAATGGATTCAGCAAAGACTTCTAAAGGTTGACACTGAACACAAAGCTGTGCAACAGAAGCTCGGTAAAAAGATCCTACACCAGCATGTAATGGGATGGAGTCTTAAGCAAGAGGTCATCTAGATAAGGAAATATATGAATACCCTGAAGCCTGTAAAAGGCAACTACAGGCGTTAGACATTTGTTGAAAGCCCAAAGGGTAAAGCAGAGAACTGAAAATGAGCGGAACAAACAGAGAAATGCAAATATTTCCTGAACAAAAGGGTAGACAATGATGTGAAGGTAAGCATCCTTCAAGTCCAAGTATACCAGAAAGGCCTGGGGGAGCAACAGAATAAACAGAGTCTGAAGAGGTAGCATTTGGGAGAAGGCCACTATGAGAAAGGAAAGATCTAAGACAGGTCTCCAAGACCCCTCCTTTCTGAGGACCAGAAACATCTTGTAACAAAAACCCAAACCACTCTGTCTGCAAAAAGTACAGTTTTGTACCTACCATAAATGTAGATGTTCGAAGATCCACATTGCTGCAGTCCTTACACTTGGGTAGTTCGCTGTCCTCGGTCGGCCCGAATATCAAAGTATAAGGCTGACGTCGGTCAAGGCGCATTTGACTGACATCAGGACGTCAGGGTACAAATGTGCATGACCGACGTCATATCCTCAGTCTTTTCTTGCCCCAGATGTCAGAAGACCCTAAAAATAAAGGTCAAAACCAAAAGACAGCAAACAAACAACCAACCATCCTAGCACTAAAAATATGTACAATATATACAAAATACACCCAATTGACAACCCAACCCACACAACCGCCTCTAACTACAGAGGGGAAGGAGGGAGGGTAAATTGGACTGCAGCAATGTGGATCTTCGAACATCTACATTTATGGTAGGTACAAAACTGTACTATGTTCTTCATCTCACATTGCTGCAGTCCTTACACTTGGGTAGAATCCCAAAGCAGAGGTAAGGGAGGATGGCCAAACTATAAGGAAGCAGGAGATGCCAAAATGCCCTGCAAAACAGCAGTGGCAAAACCAGCCCTAGATTTAGAATAAAGTGGTAGGTGATAATGCTTAGAGAAAGTATGCACTGAACTCCAAGTAGCTGCCTCCAAAATATCCTTAGTTGCCACCCCCCTCAAAAAGCTGTCAGTGGCAGTAGCCCTAGTGGAATGAGGCCTAATCCCAGCTGGAATCTCCTTGCCATGATGGGAATAACAGAAAGCAATGCAAAACCCAATCCACTTAGAAATAGTTTGTTTTGACACAGGCTTGCCCTGAGAACTCAAAGCAAACGAAACAAATAACTGCTGAGACTGCCTGAACCCTTTAGTTCTGTCCAAATAATATCGCAACTGCCTGTGTACATCTAAAGTGTGCAAAATCTTTTCCCCTTTATTTTGGGGATTTGCATAAAAAGTAGGCAAATGAATAGTTTGGTTTAAAGCCACACTAGAAACCACTTTAGGCATAAAGGAAGGATTAGTACGTAAAGATACCCTATCCTTATGGAAAATTAAGAAAGGCTCAACCGCCATAAGGGCCTGCAACTCAGAAACCCTTCTTGCAGAGGTAATAGCAAACAAAAAAGCAGTCTTCCATGATAAAAACTTTAATTCAGTAGTAGCTGCAGGCTCAAAAGGTTGTAGAGTGAGTTTCTCCAACACAAAATTGAGATCCCAAATTGAGATCCCAAGCAGGAGTAGGAGCTCTTCGTGGGGGTCTTATATTCTTTGCCCCTCTAAGAAATTGCTTGAACAAAGGATGAGAAAACAATGGTGGGTCACAATCATAGTGAGCCGAAATTGCTGCAGCATGAACCTTAATAGAAGAGAAGGACAAACCTTTGTCCAGTAACTCAGTAAGATATTGAAGAGCCACACTTAAATTAGGCTCAGAAACATCAAAATCCTTTGCTGCACTCCAAAATAAAAATCTCTTCCATTTATCTGCGTACACTTTCCTTGTACTAGGCCTTCTAGCTTCCAAAATAACATTCAAAACTTGCTGTGGAAGAGGAGGCCCACTATGGTTCAAAACAGAATATGCCAGGCTGTTAGGTGCAGAGAGTGAAGCTTGACATTGAGCAAATGACTGTCCTCCTGAGACAACAGGTGTGGAATCGAAGGCAAAGGCCATGGAGGCTTCCATACCAGGCTTCTCAGTAATGGGTACCAATGCTGTCGAGGCCAATCTGGAGCTATCAAAATCATCCTTGGCTTGTCTGGCCTTTAGTAGTACCTTTGGGAGGAGAGGCAGAGGCGGAAAGGCATACACATGAAGATTGCTCCAATTGAAAGAAAGAGCATTCACTTTCCAAGCTGTGGGATGAAACCTTCTTGTGCAAAACTTTGGCAGCTGGTGGTTTAGTGGAGAAGCGAACAGATCTATGTCTGGAGTTCCCCATGACACTGTCAATTTCTGAAATACATGAGGATCCAATTTCCACTCGTGGGGATCCATAATTTGTCTGCTCAACACATCTGCTAAGGAGTTCTGTGCTCCCGGCAGAAACCTTGCCTGAAGATTTAGCTGTAAACTGAGAGCAGTCTCCCACAAAATCATTGCTTGCCTGCATAGAGGATAAGAATGTGTTCCGCCTTGCTTGTTGATGTACCACATGACAGTTGTGTTGTCTGTTAGAATCAACACCTGCCCTGGAAGAAGTAAATCCTTGAAAGCTATTAATGCAAACTGGACTGCTAACATCTCTTTCAAGTTGATATGTAGATGTTGTAGTCTGGCAGGCCACTTGTCTTGTATCCACTTTCCATTCAGATGAGCTCCCAAGCTTTGTCTGAGGCATCTGTCGTTAGAATCTGACTCGCCTCTGGCCGGGTCACAGAGAGTCCCTTGTTTAGGTGACATTCCTGAGCCCACCACAACAATTCCTTTTGAATGCAAGGTATTATTTGAATGACAGTGTCCAAATCCTGGCAGTGCTGTGTCCATACATTTTGAGATACCATTGTAGCTTCCTCATATGCAGTTTGGCATTGGGAAGCACCAGAATACAAGATGCCATGAACCCCAAGGCTTGAAGGACTGTCCTTGCCGTCAGCCTGGACTGATGAGACAACTGATGAAAGTAAAGGGAAAGATTCTTTTGTTTGTCCGAGGTCAAAAAGGCCATCTGGGATGCTGTATTCAGTCTCACACCCAGAAAGCACATGTCCTGAGAGGGTACTAGACTGGACTTTATTTCGTTCACAGAATACCCCAGGCATCTTAGCACTGCTATCACATAATCCAAATGATGAAGAAGCTCGTCCCTTCCTTGAGCCAGAATCAGGCAGTCGTCCAAATAAGGATAGATCTGTATTCCTTTTAACCTGAGGAAAGCTATCACTGGAGCCAGAACTTTCGTGAACACTCTGGGCGCAGTAGATAAGCCAAAGGGCAATGCAGAGAACTGATAATGAGAAGTCCCAGCTCGAAAACGCAGATACTTCCTGCAACTCAGTCTGATAGGAACATGAAGATAAGCCTCCTTGAGATCCAAAGTTACCATCCAATGATCTTTGCCCAGCAGAGGTAAAAGCTGCTGTAACGTCAACATTTTGAACTTGGGAATGTCCAGATAAGTGTTGAGGATAGATAAGTCCAAAATTGGTCTCCACGTGTTCCCTTTCTTTGGTACTAGGAACAGGCGAGAATAAAATCCTAGTCCCACTTCTGGCATAGGGACCGGCTGAATGGCCCCTGTTTGGAGTAACAGAGAAATTTGCTTGTGAGCCTCTATTCTTTGTTGAGGAGGAACGTCTGGCATGCCTTTGAAAGGAGGCAAGGTATGGAAATAAAACCTGTAACCGTGGTGTATGATATCCAATACCCATCTGTCTTGGGTAATTAAACTCCAATTTTCTTTGAAAAGCGCCAACCTTCCTCCCAAAGGTGCTGCCAGACGAGAAGGCTCTGGCAGCTGAAAAGGTAGGTCATTGGGTCTGTTTACGAAAGGACTGACCCCTGCCCTCACCAAGACTGTGCAGGAGAACTCCCTGTCCTAGGCCTGAAAGAGCCCTGAGCTCTGCCCCTACCACGTCTAGATCTACCCCTAGACTGGGAATCATAAGAAGGATATGTCCACCCTTAGTAGGCCAATTTCTACTAAACTTTGGAGGCTGAACCTGCAAAAAATCTTTAACAGTCTGCATAGACTTAGCCTTGTCCTCCATTTTCTTTAAAACTGCCTCAACAGGAGAACCAAACAACACATCAGATTGTAAAGGAGCATCTAAAATCCTTGTTTTAACATGGTCAGATAAATTCTGATCCCTCAGCCAGGCGTGCCTGCGAAGAACTGACCCAGTGGCAGCCACCCTAGACGAGGCCTGTACAGCATCAAAACCACATTGCAAAGAATGCTTACCCACCTGTTCAGAAACATGAACTAAATCTTGTAACTCTTTACAATCAATACCTTCCGCCAGAGCATCAACCTTAGACTTCAATTGTGAAAGGAGATAGTTTTGGTATTTCAACATGTGAAACTGGCAATTCAAAGCCCTCATAGCTAGAGTGGAAGAAGTATAAACTTTCTTTCCCCATCTATCCAAAGCCCTGGCCTCTTTATCTGTAGGAACCGGATTCTTGACAACAGAAGCCTTAACACCTTTAGGCCCCTGACTAACAGTTTCTGGGTCTGCCCTAGGACTCTTAAAAAGATACTTATGAGCTTCAGGCACCCTGTAATACCTATCCGGTTTAACCGGAGCAGGAGGCAAAGAATCAGGATTAAGAGAAGCCTCTGTAAAAACATCCTCCACCACATCCAAAACAGGAGGTATAGCCAAAGGCCTATGCTGGGGTAAAAACTAAGATACCCTAAGCCTCTTCCTGGAACCAGAGAAGACCTGACCTTCCCACTTGAAATGCTCCCTCATGGAATGAAGAGTTTCTGAAAAAAGAAAAATCCTCAGGAGGAGAAGCAGAAGGAGTAGAATCATCCACATCAGAATCAGAATAAGGAGAATACTCCTGCAAGTCTTCAGCCGAAGACTCTGAAACATCCGAAGCCTGCTCAAAACTCCCTAGCTCAGGCTCCACCCTAGGTCTCTTATCAGGAGGGGCAAAGAACCCTAATCAAAGTAATCAAATCTTCTGCCATTTTAAGCATATGCTTCTTGGGCACAGTTCCTGAAGAACTAGGGGTGACACCAACTGAAGCTAAACCTGGCCTGCCTCTGGGAGAAGCCTTGGAAACAGAAGGAGAGGGCCTAACCACCCTAGGAAGGGAGGGAGTATAGTAACCTGAGAAGCCCCTTCAGCCTGACCTGCCTCCTGAGAGGCCACATCCTGCAATAACAAAGTCTCTCCCTGGGATCCCAAAGAAACCTCCGGTGGAACCACCGGCTCCACCGACACCTCTAAAGAACCGGCGTCCGTGCGGACGGTTCTTCTAGCCTAGGCTTAACTGCTTTGTCCTTGCGCTTCTTGAAGAAGCGGGCCGGAGCATCCGGCGGCATTTTATAATTGCACCGCTTCCCGAAGACTAACCTGGCACAATCTAACCTTCTCTTTATAGTGTGCTTATTGAATCTAGCACAAGAGCGACACCCAACAACGTCGTGCTCAGGCCCTAAACAAGGAATACACAAAGTATGATAGTCCCTATGCGGTATCTGTTTCCCACAAGAAATACAATTATTCACTTTTTCTGACATCCGGTAAACCACTGAGGCAAGAAAAAACTAAAATATTCCCCAACGGGGTACTTAGCCAACTTTGACTCGGTCTGAAACTCCGAAATCGAAAAATTTCAGAACGCCAACCGGCACTTGCAATGCTGCTTCTGCATCGGACCATGCGGCAAAAAAGACTGAGGATATGACGTCGGTCATGCGCATTTGTACCCTGACGTCCTGATGTCAGTCAAATGCGCCTTGACCGACGTCAGCCTTATACTTTGATATTCGGGCCGACCGAGGACAGCGGACTACCCAAGTGTAAGGACTGCAGCAATGTGAGATGAAGAACATCTGGTTGAATGGTACCCTGGTCTTGCAGACCCTGCTACACTCCTGAAAAATGAAGAAGCTATTCTGCTGGGTGTTGGGAATACCAGAAAAAGAGGGAAGGGTTTTCCTTTTCCAGGTCATAAAGTAACCCTACCAGATAGAGAGACCTCAGGTGTCTGTAGTAATTACCTGCCAAACTAGAAGAGACAAAAAGTTTGAGGAGCAGGGGAACCTGGCTGAGAGGAAGGCAGGGCAGAAAGTCAGATGGCTGAAGATTTATCAGGAAAGGACTGCTTCTCTGGCCTGGGGATTTGATTAGGCTTATCAGAAAAAAACACGCCTGGGAGCCTTCTTATTTTTTGGAAGACTATATATGTAGTCAATGCATAAAAGCATTCTTACTGGGCTAGTTCCTCTGGAACTTGAGGATAGGCGAGACAAAAATCTGTTTCAAATCTTTCATGACCTTACCTTGATCATGTAATGTCTTGAAAAGGTTAGCTACAGCAGTACCAAACAAATTCTGGTTATCCAAGGGAGCATCCAGAAGTTTTGCTTTGACATAATTTGGCAAAACCTAAAGGCAAAGCCAGAAATAGCGCTTTATCACACAGTCAGAGGCAGCAGCTCTGGAACATGCATCTGCTGCATCATAGCTCCATTTGACAGAGCTATGGGCAATCTGAGAAGTGGAACTGAGTCAGGCATATTAGAAACAATCTTCCCAATTTGGGAAAGAAGGGAGAGAATTGTACCATGCCAAAAAAAGAGTCTGGTAATTGATGGCCCTTAAGGCTAAAGTAGCCGAAGTGTATACCTTTTTACCAATCCTTTTCATGACTTTACTGTCCTTATCCAAGGGAAGGAGCTTGGAAGAAGGCAACAGCCTGTAAGGCCTGTCTGTAGATACAAAAATCACAGCAGGATCAGAGGAAGGGCACTTGTACAAGAACTTGCAGGCATCAGGCACCTTACTGTACCTGTCAGGCTTCTAAAGAGCTAGAGGCTGAGAATCCACAGAGAAAATATTTAACAGAGAAGCAAACACAGGAGGAACAGCGGAAGGTTTAGGAGAGTTCATTTGTAGCAACTCATAATGCCTCTTCTAGACATCCAGTACATGGGAGCAATTCCACAAGAAATTCTCCGTCATACACAGGATGTTATCACCAAAGGAAAGATTCTCTAAACGAGAATCACGACTAATAGAGCCCTCTTCCTCAGAGCCATAGTCTAAATGTGAAGGCAACTGAGAAAAATAGGCTAAGGAGTCTTCCACAGAATCCAAATCCTCACCTAAGGACTACAGGTCTGTAGCCCTCTTAGGGGTAGAGGACCAAGGAGGTGCAAGAGCTGAAACCTCCTGAGGAGGCTTCAATGCCATCAAGTTATCCTGTCATTCCCATTGAGGATCCCTGACAGCTGACACTACATACTTAGTCTTCTGCCTTGTTTTCACTGGGGCATCCACTCTGACAGACCCCTGCCTGTAGTCTACTAAGGTACCCAACACCTCCTCCCTAACAAGGATCAGAGGAATTTCTCTGGGCCACCTCAGAAAAAAAGCAGTCATGGTTCCCCCTCAACGTCCACGGCAGATGTCTGTAATGTCTCTGAGGACACGCAAGAAGCAGGTTCCATGCCGGCCTCCAGATTCTCACTGACCTCAAGACAGATGTCCAGTGGAGGCTTGATAGCAGCAGACTCTGGGCTAGACTTCTTGGCCTTCTTTTTAAGCAGTGGCTGAACCTCGGGGTGAGCAAATTCTGCCATGGTACCCTTATCCAAAAGCTTCAGATGTTGATTCTCAAGGTAAATGGAAAGTGAAAGAAGGTGGCTACACAATGTCTTGGGTACAAAGGCCTGACAGCTGGAGCACAGAGTTGTTGTGAAATGCACCTAAACAAAATAAGCCACTATCATGGTGGTCTTTGTGGGGAATCTGCCTCCCACAGTGACATTTATCCCAACTATCTCTTCTGGGCTTAACCAAAACATCCTTACAATGGTTCACTAGCTATCTCTCTAACAGATATCAATCTGTCAAATGGAACTCTAACTTCTCTCCTTACTTACCTGTCAGCACTGGGGTACCCCAAGGCTCAATACTAGTTCCACTTCTCTTCAACATTTTTATTAACCATCTTAACACTGCCAGCAAACAAGACACCCTAACTCAATATGCTGATGACTCTACATTAATCTGTTCTGCCAGGACTTTCTCTCATCTACAGAGTTTAACGCAAGTAGTATTTAATTCCATTGAGTCTTGGCTCACCAACAACCATTTACTACTTAACACAGAAGAAACTACACTTCTACTATTTTTACCAAAACACTTTTCTCCAGATGTCTATAACTTTGTAATTACTTCTCTGAACAATAATTTAATCAATGTGGTTTCACATACAAACTTGTTAGGTCTAACTACTGATAACAATCTTAAGTGTGACCTATATATCAGCAACATCATTTAAAAAAAAAAAAGTCAAAAATCGAGCATGATGTATAGGGCTAAGAAATTCATCTCCAACTCCACAAGAGTAACCCTTGCCACCACCTATCTCTTGTGCTCCCTTCTATATGCTTCACCTATCCTAACCAATCTTCACTATTCCCTCAAAGCAAAACTTAGTCATTGTTATAATAAAGTAGCTAAATTTGCCACAGGGCAGGCCCACTACTCTCACCATTGCTCTGCTCTCAAGTCCCTAAATTGGCAAAAACTACCCCACCTCTCATCTTTACTGATTACTGTACAACTCATTTTCACAAACATCACTTCTTCAACACTAGATTCCATCTCATGACCTACGCTCCTGTTACAAGCATCTGCTACCTATTTACAAACCTCAAAGATCTAACGGGGTTAGTCTGTACTGTGTGTGTTGCCAAATCACAGAATAGCATTCCAGAAGCAATCAGACTTGTACCCCACTACTATTCATTCAAGTCTAGGCTGAAAGAATATCTAACCAATAATTGGATCTGTCCATGCTCCACGCTATCTTAGTACTCTTTCCTATTCCCTTCTTCCATACTCTTAATAGACTTTGTTTTGGTATAGCCTACTTCCCTTCCTCTTTACCTACTTTCTGGCCTCACCTCTCTAATTCCTTAACATTCTAATGTCCTTTCTTTTTATTCTTACACTAACCTTTATCTATCCCAGAATTTCACTGAAATTTACTATCTAGTTCTCCTGCTAGAAAAAGTATATGGCTTTTACGACCGGTTACTTGTTCCGTTATATATTTTTCATGCATCATTACGTGAAATGCACATTAGGAACTCTACCCTTTATATAATGTATAGTCAACTTTATTGCTTGCCTTTACATTTTGCTTATTTTTCTTTTTTTGTATTTCATATATTGTACTACTTTGTTACTGTCTTAATATTTGTAAACGTTGTTCAATATTTTAATTCTGTTTAATGTGTACCATAGAGCTTTTCTCCCGGGCCTCTGCTGAAAATGGGATCATACCCAGTCGGACTTTCCTGGTAAACAAATGTCAAATAAATAAATAAATTTCCCTTTCTCGGATGACATGTAACCCAGTGAGCAATTTAAGAAAAAGAACTGCAACTGGATACAGATCTGAAAGACGTAGGCTCAGTATAACCAATGAATGCAAAGAGTGTTCAGACTGGCGGCAATGAAGTTCTGAGTTGAGAACGGATGCATGGCACCTTTACACCCTATGCTTAAACTGGGAGCATACATCTGATGTATGATGCGCCTTAGGTAATAAAGGCTTTGGAATACTGACCGGATGTTCAGCTATCCTTGGAAGGAGACCCCAGAGGTGATGCATACTGCAACAGTGATATGCAAAGACATCTTGTTGTACTCCTAAGAATGTAGAGCATCAGGGCTGACAACAATCCTTTCATTTTCATAATCTGCCATTAACCACCACTAGTCTGATTAATACTATGAGCTGTTAAACTGTTTCCTGTAAATTAGGATTTGATTCCCTCAGTCTCCATTTGCTGAATTGTTTATAGGTGGTTACTCGGCTACTGACCCAAAGGTCGTTATAAACCTAGCAGTGTGTACCCAATATAATACTAGACAAACCCAATATAAAGGATCTTGCCTAAAGTCAAGATCTTAGCAATGACTGCCTATATCTAGGAGAGTCATAGGGGAAATCAGTCAGAAATTTACAGTTTCCCATCCAGTCATCCGGGCTACACTTAAACAGGGTCATACAGGGGCACCGATGTGAATTGGTAGCCTAGTCCAGATGGCAGAGATCGATCTCTCCATCAGGTCCTATTTATGTTGCTGGCCAGGTTAAGGTCCCTGGAGTAAATGACCCTTGTTCCATTTGACATGCAGATGTGCAGCATTTCCGTTAGTGTTGCTTGTCTCATGCATTCAGGACACAAAGCTGTGTATGGGTTCAAAATATTTACTGTACATAACTCATTCACTCCAATGGAGCTCAGGAAGTTTGCACTGTAACTTCCAATGGGCGGAGCCTAAACCTTTTGACAGAATCAAACTATGTCCTCACATTTCAAACGAATGTTCATGTCACTGGAACCATACTGGCTATGAAAGAAGTATAAATGGCAAACTTCTTTTTATAGTGGTAGTATTCTTTAGATTCTAGGTCTTAAACAGAATTTTATGTCACAGTAACTATTACATTTGAAATATTTTGTAAATAACTTACAGTATCTCAATAACCACTCAAGTTACACACATTGTCAGCAGCATTTTATTCACCTAAGAGCTTCCATAAGAAGGTAAGGAGTTTTGTCTATGTTACTTGGATGCTGAGATGTTTAGAAAAATGTAAAAATTATATCTATATAAATTAATATCATAAAACAACAGTTAATATCTATTTAACTGCACTAGACAAAGAGCATGGTGGTGCAGCGGTCAGCGTTGTCGCCTCACAGCAAGAGGTTCTCCGGTTCAATCCTCAGCTGGGGTGCCTTCTGTGTGGAGTCTGCATGTCCTCCCTGTGGTCACGTGGGTTTCCTCCGGGTGATCCGGTTTCCTCCCACATCCCAAAGACATGTTGTAGGTGGATTGGACACTCTAAATTGGCCATAGGTGTGAGCGTGTGCGTGCCTTCTGTGGAAGGTTAGGCGCCAGGCTGGCAACTCGACACTGTAAAACTCCACTGCCAATCATAAGCGGACAGGTGATCCGCTGTGGCGACCCCTAACCGGGAAACACCGAAAGAAGAAGAAAACAAAGGGCAAATATTAATGCAGTTGAGTTTGCCACTGTGTAAGCTTTAAGATAAAATATTTTAAAATCTTGTACATAGCATGGTTTTGGAATTGCAATAAAATAGAGCGGACCACGGGGTTAGTCTGTACTGTGTGTGTTGCCAAATCACAGAATAGCATTCCAGAAGCAATCAGACTTGTACCCCACTACTATTCATTCAAGTCTAGGCTGAAAGAATATCTAACCAATAATTGGATCTGTCCATGCTCCACGCTATCTTAGTACTCTTTTCTATTCCCTTCTTCCATACTCTTAATAGATTTTGTTTTGATATAGCCTACTTCCCTTCCTCTTTACCTACCTTCTGGCCTCACCTCTCTAATTCCTTAACATTCTAATGTCCTTTCTTTTTATTCTTATACTAACCTTTATCTATCCCAGAATTTCACTGAAATTTACTATCTAGTTCTCCTGCTAGAAAAAGTATATGGCTTTTACGACCGGTTACTTGTTCCGTTATATATTTTTCATGCATCATTATGTGAAATGCACATTAGGAACTCTACCCTTTATATAATGTATAGTCAACTTTATTGCTTGCCTTTACATTTTGCTTATTTTTCTTTTTTTGTATTTCATATATTGTACTACTTTGTTACTGTCTTAATATTTGTAAACGTTGTTCAATATTTTAATTCTGTTTAATGTGTACCATAGAGCTTTTCTCCCGGGCCTCTGCTGAAAATGGGATCATACCCAGTCGGACTTTCCCGGT
The DNA here is from genome assembly GCF_019279795.1 of Protopterus annectens. Classification (NCBI taxonomy): domain Eukaryota; kingdom Metazoa; phylum Chordata; order Ceratodontiformes; family Protopteridae; genus Protopterus; species Protopterus annectens. The sequence continues at coordinate 542,485,137 of NC_056750.1, forward strand.
AAACAAATGTCAAATAAATAAATAAATTTCCCTTTCTCGGATGACATGTAACCCAGTGAGCAATTTAAGAAAAAGAACTGCAACTGGATACAGATCTGAAAGACGTAGGCTCAGTATAACCAATGAATGCAAAGAGTATTCAGACTGGCGGCAATGAAGTTCTGAGTTGAGAACGGATGCATGGCACCTTTACACCCTATGCTTAAACTGGGAGCATACATCTGATGTATGATGCGCCTTAGGTAATAAAGGCTTTGGAATACTGACCGGATGTTCAGCTATCCTTGGCAGGAGACCCCAGAGGTGATGCATACTGCAACAGTGATATGGAAAGACATCTTGTTGTACTCCTAAGAATGTAGAGCATCAGGGCTGACAACAATCCTTTCATTTTCATAATCTGCCATTAACCACCACTAGTCTGATTAATACTATGAGCTGTTAAACTGTTTCCTGTAAATTAGGATTTGATTCCCTCAGTCTCCATTTGCTGAATTGTTTATAGGTGGTTACTCGGCTACTGACCCAAAGGTTGTTATAAGCCTAGCAGTGTGTACCCAATATAATACTAAACAAACCCAATATAAAGGATCTTGCCTAAAGTCAAGATCTTAGCAATGACTGCCTATATCTAGGAGAGTCATAGGGGAAATCAGTCAGAAATTTACAGTTTCCCATCCAGTCATCCGGGCTACACTTAAACAGGGTCATACAGGGGCACCGATGTGAATTGGTAGCCTAGTCCAGATGGCAGAGATCGATCTCTCCATCAGGTCCTATTTATGTTGCTGGCCAGGTTAAGGTCCCTGGAGTAAATGACCCTTGTTCCATTTGACATGCAGATGTGCAGCATTTCCGTTAGTGTTGCTTGTCTCATGCATTCAGGACACAAAGCTGTGTATGGGTTCAAAATATTTACTGTACATAACTCATTCACTCCAATGGAGCTCAGGAAGTTTGCACTGTAACTTACAATGGGAGCCTAAACCTTTTGACAGAATCAAACTATGTCCTCACATTTCAAACGAATGTTCATGTCACTGGAACCATACTGGCTATGAAAGAAGTATAAATGGCAAACTTCTTTTTATAGTGGTAGTATTCTTTAGATTCTAGGTCTTAAACAGAATTTTATGTCACAGTAACTATTACATTTGAAATATTTTGTAAATAACTTACAGTATCTCAATAACCACTCAAGTTACACACATTGTCAGCAGCATTTTATTCACCTAAGAGCTTCCATAAGAAGGTAAGGAGTTTTGTCTATGTTACTTGGATGCTGAGATGTTTAGAAAAATGTAAAAATTATATCTATATAAATTAATATCATAAAACAACAGTTAATATCTATTTAACTGCACTAGACAAAGAGCATGGTGGTGCAGCGGTCAGCGTTGTCGCCTCACAGCAAGAGGTTCTCCGGTTCAATCCTCAGCTGGGGTGCCTTCTGTGTGGAGTCTGCATGTCCTCCCTGTGGTCACGTGGGTTTCCTCCGGGTGATCCGGTTTCCTCCCACATCCCAAAGACATGTTGTAGGTGGATTGGACACTCTAAATTGGCCATAGGTGTGAGCGTGTGCGTGCCTTCTGTGGAAGGTTAGGCGCCAGGCTGGCAACTCGACACTGTAAAACTCCACTGCCAATCATAAGCGGACAGGTGATCCGCTGTGGCGACCCCTAACCGGGAAACACCGAAAGAAGAAGAAGAAAACAAAGGGCAAATATTAATGCAGTTGAGTTTGCCACTGTGTAAGCTTTAAGATAAAATATTTTAAAATCTTGTACATAGCATGGTTTTGGAATTGCAATAAAATAGAGCGGACCACGAACTGCAGATCTTCACTTTAATAAAAGTTTAGTGCTTTCATCAGAACTGTTTCCAACTTGGCTATCACAATGCTGCTATTTTTTTAATACAGTATGTATGTGTTTTTATACACATTTTATCAAAGTGTTTTTTGTAACAAGCAAGGTTTGTTTTTTTTTTTTTTGGAAGACTATTTTTAAATTGTACAGATGGGAGTATTTTAGTATCATGTGACTAATGTATCTATTTAAACATTTCATTGTTCTATGTTGGTGTTCTGAAGAAGTTGGAAACAGTTCTGATGAAAGAGCTAAACTTTTATTAAAGTGGAGTTCTGCACTTCATGGTCCACTCTTATTTTTTTATTAGTGTATTTTGTGCTTTTGCGATTTTCATGGTTTGGGATTATTGATGCAAATATTAACAAGCAATGTTTGATGCCTAGAGGCATCAGTAGGAGTTAACTGCAGATGCACCTGGAGGTGTTACTCGGATGCAATGAGATAAGCATGTCAAGAACTGCAACTGAAACATGTATTTAAGCTAACTGATTCAGTCATTACTTCAAACACAATTTCTGTTCTACTTTTGTGGTTTGGGATTACTTCAAACACACTTGCATGTGCATCTCCACTCGTGACTGCATTCACTCTGGCTGACTGTACAAAATGGCACTGTTCTTGCACATGCTCAGTACTTATATGCATGTGCTATTTAGCTACAGTGGCTGACTAGGAGCAACACACACAATGATCTACATCCTCCATCTTTGTCTTGTTCTCCTGTTGCATGTCGAACAAATCAATCTACATGCTAGGTATCACTTCAATATTAACAACACATCAGAACTCAATTCCAAGTTGCTGTGTATTTTGGATTGGGTCTGGAAATTCTACCTGATCTGGTCACATAAAAGCTAGCCACATAAAAACTTTGACTGGACTTAGCAACAGGAACAGTCTCTGGGGAATTCTTCTCAATAGGAACTTTGGGAATTACATCAGGATTACTTGAGGAAATTACACTGTCCTTTGAAATCTGAACAAGTACATGGTAAATCTGAGAAACAGTCTTTGGCACAGGCAATCTGCTGCATCACTGGTTCAGAGACTGAAAGTATAGGTCTTCGGTTCCTTCTGAAATCCATTCCTTCTGACTGTACAATGTAAGATCTCTGTTCTCCACAGATATATTTGATAATTCCCTCTTGGTCATATCCTTTAGATGTTTGCATCCTTACGATCTCTCATTGTCTCAATGGTCTAAGAGGTTTGCTAGATTTATCGTAGTACAATTTTTGTGACGGACGTTTTTTCAAAAGTTGAGTCTTGACCACTCTGTTCTTTGCATTTGGAATCAATAGCCGTTCACTGATCAGCAAGGTTATTCTGGTCTGCCTAGACATTAATCTCTGAGCAGGTGAACCAAGCAAATTATCTTGAGGAATGTTTCTGTGATAGAAAAGGTTAAATAAACATCAGTACCATCTCTCTTGGATTTCTTTAACAAACATTTCACACTATGAACTGCACGCTCAGCTAATCCATTGGACTGTGGATACTCAGGATTATGAGTAACATGAACTTAGTCCCAAGACTCAGCAAATTTCTTGAACTGCTGACTTGTAAACCATGTACCATTGACAGATAAGACTTTGTGCAGACTACCATGGACAGAATAATGTCTCTTCAATTTAGTAATGATAGTGCTGGGCGTTGAATTTGGAAGGTGGTCAATTTCAAACCAGTTCAAATAAGAGTCTACTAACACAAAGTAATGTTGATCGCTCCATTCGAAAATATCAGTAGCAACCGTTGACCATGGTAATTCAGGAATCTGGTTTAGCTGAAGTGGTTCTTTTTGTTGGTGCGATTTAGCACTATTGTAAATAGAGCATGCTAGAGTTTCCTTCTCTACATCTTTTGACACATAAGGCCAGAAAACTATGCCTCTTGTCCTTCTTTTGGTTGAATCGGTACCTGGGTGACCGCAACACAAAATCTTGATATGTTCCTGTTGTGATGCTTTAGGAATTACCACTTTAGGACCTTTCATGATGATCCCATCTTACATTATGAGCTCATCTCAATAATGAAAATACTTCTGTATGTCAGGTGGTAGACTGTTCAGTCGCACTGGCCATCCTTAACTGATAAAATGTTTCATCTTCTGGAGATCAAGATCTAAAGCTGTAAGATATCGGAGTTCATCAAGATGTGATGAGAAAAAATGTTTGACTTCAAAGTCTGCCTTCTCATTGTCATGCTGGTCTGCTGTTTGCCTGAGTGCTCTTGACAAAGCATCTGCAAAGTAGAAATATTTGCCTTTTATATAAACACTGAAATTGTACTTCAGCAATTTTAACATCATGCGTTGCAAGCGTGCTGGGGCGGTATGTATTAGCTTTTTTAGAACTGTCACTAGACGTTGGTGCTCAGTGTCTATTGGAATAGGTTTGTCATAAATATAATCACTGAACTTCAAAGATGCGAACACTACTGCCAAAAGCTTTTTTTCTATTTGTGCATACTGCATTTCAGTTTGGGTTAAAGTTCTGAAAACACAGGCTACTGGTATGCCTTCCTGAAGACATGCTGCACTAAGTCCATACTTAGAATCATCACATGAAAGAGTAACTAACTGGTTTGTGAACATCATAATATCTCAATGTGGGTGGACTAGCAATTTTCTGCTTCAGAATATCAAATGCTTTTTGGTGCTGTTCCAATCAGAACCAGTTTACATTGTTGCATGTCAACTCATTTAACGGTACTGAAAGCTCACTCAGGTCAGGGATGAACTTTCCTAAACAGATGACCATACCTAGAAAATGTTGCAAAGATGTGACACTGTCTGGAACTAGCATCTCAATAATTGCTGCTTGCTTAGATGGATATGGCCGTAAGCCAGAACTGGTAAACAAATGACTCACATAAGTAACTTCTCTCAGCTTGAATTTAGATTTCTGAGAATTCAGATTAAGACGGACTTCATGTGCACAGTCGAGAACTTTCTTGAGGTTTCTATTATGTTCATCTTCACCACTGCTTCTTACAATAATGTCGTCTACTATGATAGCACACAGATAACCTGAAAAAATTAGTGCCATGGAGAGTTGAAATACTTTCACTGGCAGAATTTATCCCAAATGGCATTCTTAAGAATCTGTATCTACCAAATGGTGTACTGAAAGTAGTTAACATTGAAGATTTGTGATCCAGCGAAATTTGGCAAAATAAACTTTTGCATCGAAGACTGAAAAAAAAAACAGTGGCATTTGGCATAAGAGCTGCTACTTCTACTGTGCACGTTGGATGACATTTAAGCACTTTTTTTTAAATCTCTTGCTCAATACATATTCCAATATCTTATGAGCTACGACCATGGAGGATACCCATTCAATTGGTTCTTTTACTGGAGTTATCATACCTAAATTAACCATTTTGTCTAGTGCTGATTTCACTTTGCTCTGCATTGCTATCGGTACCTTTCTGGCTGGTCTGACAACTGGGCTTACTTTATGAAATATGTGACTGGAAGTTTGCCAAGCAAATCTTTGAAAATATCAGCATAGTCACGAAAAATATTCTGTGTAAAACTATCATGGTTGTACAAACGTATATGGTGGACCTCCTTATTAAATGAAATCAGTCTCATTCTCAAACTGTCTGAGGCCCAACGGTGACTGCACATGCCTTTTGACTATATAAAACTGCAAGTCATAGCTGTTCCCAGCAGAATGACATGTGAAAATTACTGCACCAAAAGCAACAAGCTTTGCATACTTTGCGGAACCACGTTTCTCACCAGGTTTCACCTGGCAATTTGTGTTGATATAACATTGACTTTGACCCAGTAGCTACTTTAAGCTCTACAGGTTTCCCATTCATTTGTAGAATACAAAATATTTCACTCTTTGCTGCCAACTGATAATCTACTGTATTAACGGTTTCATTGATCACAGAGACACCATCATCATAAAAAGTTTGCTCACAGCTCTCAATCTGATCTACTTGCTTCTTTGGATAGCAAAAGTACATGCCACTTCAGACTTGCAAAGCCTTTTGAAATTATTTCACTTTTTATATATGACATTGCTGACCACTTCTTTCGTTTAGGTTCATGGTTCCCTCCACAATTACTACAGTTAACAATAACTGCTGAGAAGCTGACCACTTCTCTCGTTTAGGTTCATGGTTCCCTCCACAATTACTACAGTTAACAATAAGATTAGGTCCTGTGGTCCTATTCAGTTTATGATTGAAACTGGGTATTGCCACACCCTTCGATTTACATTTCTGTTTTTTTAATCTTAGCTTTCTGTTGCACACTGTCAACATTTGCACTTGCAGACACTGTACATGCATGCTTTTCTCATTTGTAAGCATATTCGTGTGCTTCTCTGTAAGCTCATATTTGACAAATCTCTATGGCTTTGCTTAATGTTAAATCACGATCACAAAGCAAAATCTTTCTCACTGCATCATTATTAACACCACACAGAAGTCTGTCCTTTATCAACTCATCTTGCAAATCATCAAATCTGCACATTTTAGCTCTATTTCTCAGGTCAGTAATATATGCTACTATAGTTTCACCAGGCTTTTGATTTTTTTGTGTAAAATATGTGCCTTTCCAGTGTAATATTAATTTGATGGTTACACATTTCGTTAAATTAGTGTGTTAAGCACTCAGGGTCTTCCTGTGTTTCAACCTGCATCACAATATGGCAGTTTCCCCCCTCCCCTGATACATGGCAGGTGCATACAAAAATGAGCATTTCTTCTCAATGGCTTCTGAGCCTGCTAAACTAATAAGTATGAATGCCTATGTATGTGCGTGTTTATCAGGAAATGCAGCTTGTAAGAAAATATACTATAGGTTCATACGTTGGTACTGGGCTATCTGCCCAAAGGCATATATTAGCCCAGCCACGTTGTGCGGTATTCACCGCCCATTTAGTAGTTCCCTAGACCCTTGTACTAGCAGCTAGTACCCTTGGCCCCTATCTAACAGTGCTGTTGGTGTGATTCCCGGTGTGAACTTTGTGTTACCCATCCACTCATCAAGGTTCCTCTTGAAGAGTGATAGTGAGGGGCTCTGTCTTATGTAGATCGGGACCCTGTTCCATAGTAAGGGAAGTCTCTGCAAAGGGAATCTATCCCTCCAGCATGTTCTATTCATTGTTGTGCTGAGGTTTACATCCCTAGAGCGTGTGGCTCAAGTAGATTTGGTTTTGCTAAGATGAAGCATGTTCAACAATTCTGGGTTGGACATGGCTCTGTACGTTAGACACAGATTGCCTCTGAGAAAGCGGTATGCAACAGAGAAAAGTCTTAGCTTTTTCAATCGTGCTGCATAGGGCAACTGTTTGAGGCCAGTAATCTTCTTGGTTATGTACCTCTGTGGTCTCTCCAGCTGCTGGAGATGTCTAGCCAGGTACATTCCAATTGGTGCATTGTACTCAATAATGGGTCTGATGAGGGAAGAGTAGAGGGGCACCATTACATCCTTAGATCTTGATGCGAACCCTTTCGTGATCAGATGGGTCACATAGAAGGATTTTCTAACCACTTTGGCAACATGGTTATCAAAGGAAAGCTGACTATCTACTTGGGTCCCTAGATCCCTTATTTCTTCTTCAGATTTCAGGGAATTACCTCCTATGTTGTAGTTTGTGGGTACTCTGTTTTTTCCAAAGGGGATTACTATGCATTTTTTTGCATTTAGCCTGAGTCCATGGCTTTGACACCATGCATCAGTCTCATTTAGGCCCTTCTGGAGGATCTCCATGTCGGCCGGAGACTCTATTATAGCACCCAGTTTGCAGTTGTCCGCAAACTTAGTCAGCCACAGCCCTTCCATGCTTGCCTGTACTTCTGAGAAGTATATGCCAAACAGGAGGGGCCCCAGGACAGAGTCCTGAGGCACACCACTCGTTACTGGTCTGGATTCGGACACAGATCCCGCTACTCTTACTTTATGGGATCTGTCTGAGAGCCAGTTTGCGATCCATCTTGTGACGTAAGGGTTTATGCCCAGGCTGGTGAGCTTATCAATAATACCTGAATGGGGAATGGTGTCAAATGCTTTAGCAAGGTCAAGGTAAGCCGTGTGTACCTCCTTTCCCTTATCTATAGCCTGAGTAACTGTCTCAAAGAAATCCACCAGGTTCAGGAGGCATGATCTGTCCTTGACGAAGCCGAACTGTGTGGGGTCCAGCGACTGGAGGTTCCCAATGTCTCCATTTATGAGTTTCATAATGATTCGCTCCATAGCCTTACAGATCAGACTGGTCAGGCTTATTGGTCGGTAGTTCCCAGGGTCTGTTGTGGCCCCACCCTTGTGTAGCGGGACCACCGTTGCTGTGCGCCATTCCATGGGCATATATCCTGTGGAGAGGCTGAGACTGAACAGGGTATTAAGATGCGGGGTTAATTCCTTTTGGAGCTCGCGTATGACACAGCCTGGGACACTATCTGGTCCCATGGAGGCGGTGTTTTTAGCTTTAGATAGAGCCTTGTTAACCAACATATCCAATAATAATTGGACTTACACAATCCCCTGGAATGGTAATAGGCCCTGTAGGTGGTGAGGGAGAAATTTGCACTGAACCTGTCAGCCAAGATGTTGGCAATGTCAGAAGGGTCAGTGTATTTTGTTCCATTTTGTACTAGCTCAGAACAGACCTGAGCATTGCCATTTAGGTTTTTGACATAGCCATAGAAGGCCTTATGGTTAATCCTTGACAACTTTCTGTTGTATTCCTGTTCAAACACTTGCCAATTCTCAGCAATATTGTTATCAAACACCAGAGGAGGTTCAGGTCTGCGAAATCCCTCTGCCATAACAACAAAATATGTTAAACATAAGCATAGACCAGGTACTTGTAATTATGCTCAAATTCACAATAATCACTTTGAAAAGATTTCACTTTGACACTGCAAACATTCCAGAAACTTTGGACACTTCGAACAGCCTTAATTAATGCGAAGAAATGCCAATTGTTTAGCCTTTTTTGTAAATTTTAAACATTTTGGAAATGGTTGTGAACACTTTTGTATTTATTTCGAATACTTTTATCAGTAAGTCACAATTACAGACACTATCTCGGTAATTATTTTGAACGTTCTGAAGGCGTTGCACACATTCGGCGACTGAAACATCATTTAAACGAATTTAAGTACCTTTGAATAACTGCTGACCTGTTTGAGAGTTCACTCCAGTATATTTCTCCTGTTTTAACTGCGTGCCTTAAGGCTTGTGTGTTGCTTCAACTTCGGAACCTGCTTCTGACACCATGTCATTTGTCTCATGCATTCAAAACAGACAATATGGCAATGTATGGGTTTAAGACATTTACTGTAAATAAACATGTCAGGAACTGTAACTGAAACGTACTTAATCTAAATTATTCACTCATTACTTCAAACACACTCGCATGTGCATCTCCATTCATTACTGGATTTACTCTGGCTGACTGTGCAAAATGGCACTGTTCTTGCACATGCTCAGTACTTATATGCACATGTTATCTAGCTACGGTGGCTGACTTGGAACAATAGACACAATGATCTACAATTTGGTTTGGATCCAAGATTGCTCTGTAGGTGAGGCACAAGTCTACCTTAAGTAGTCTGTACACTCTGAGTACAGTGACAGTGACTTCAGTCTGTCAATGTATGACGTGCTGGAGACCCTGAATATTCTTGGTTAGAAATTTCTGAGGTCTCTCAAGTTGCTGTAGGTGCCTGGTAAGGCACACACACTAAAGGGAGCACTGTACTCAATTACTAGCCTGAGAGTCTAGTACATAGGTGTTATAACCCCTTTGCTAATGAGGTGTGCAATGTAGAATCCATTCCTTACCACAGTAGACACATGGTGGTCAAAGTTTAGGCTACACTCAATTTGCGTTCTCAAGTCTCTCACTATTGAGTTATTTATGGTATTATTATTATTTATATGACAGTCTGCAGGGATATTGTTTTTACTGAAGGGGATGATAATGCATTTTTTAGCAATGGGTTTGAGTCCATGGCTTTGGCACCAATCACTGGCTTGTGCAAGTTCCTAGAACTACATTGACATTATTTGGGAATTCAATGATTGCACCTAATTTGCAGTCGTCAGTAAACTTAGTCAGCCACAGCCAGTCTGTTTTGGCCTGAACTTCTGAGAAGCATATCCCAAACAATAGGGCGCCCAGCACTGACCCCTGATGACAGGTCTATTTGTTGAGTTAAAGTCCCTAACCCTGACGGATTGTGATCTGTCAGTGGCCCAGTTAGCAACCCATCTGATGACATAAGGGTTAATATTCAACTGGGACAGCTTTTCAACAGGGACAAAACCAGTACTCAGGCTGTGGTTGAACAGCTTACCTAATGGAGTTGTTAACATGTTTTAGACCAGTTAAAACGCAACCTGAGATGCCATCTGGCCCACAGACGCTGTGCCTTTGGCCTTGGAAACAGCATTAATGACTTGCTTTTTGGATATGCAAGGTGGGGGGAGATATAGAGGGAATGCTTTCTAGAATGTTTGGAAGGAACAGGAGGGGTGGAACTTTCACCAAACTTGTCAGCTAATAGCTTAGCTATGTTCGCTGGATCAGTGTGTGTGATGCCATCCACAGCTAGTTCAGCACATGTCTGGGTCCTACCGTTCAGGTTATGGATATAGCTGAAGAATGCCTTATGGTTACCCATAGCTATGGTTGCTAAATATTTTTCGAAGTTGCTCTTAGAGGATTTAACAAGTTGTCTTACTTGTTTGTTCAAGGAGAGGAGGGTTTTTTTCCAGTGCTGGGACCTCTCTTTTTTTTTTTATTCTCAGACAGCAACTTTTTCTTCTTGTTGCACAACTTATTAATGCTAGCGGTGAGGTTTGTTTTTTTATTGAGGATCTTGTTTTGATTCTATCAGGTACAGCTGTGTCAATGTATTTGTGTAAGTGTCTGTACAGGGCATTTGTGTATACCTTAGTATAGCTGTCAATGCCACCTGTGGGAACAGGAGCTTGGAAATTATTTATACCATCCCTTAGGAGGGTATAATTAGCTTTGGTGAAATTTTTTAGCCTGATTTCACCTAAGAGGGTTCAGGTATTATTAGCCACGTCAAATCTGACTGATTTCTGATCAGTTTCTAATTTAAACTCATAGCGTTTAGCAGCATAACCTTTAATTTATTTGCGAGTGATATTTTCATGTTAGAAATTTTGTTCTTGAGACCTTGCCTAAAAAGGCACTATGGGGGAGGCAAGTGCCTTAGCTAGCAACGGAAAGCCTAGATGTGACCGGTGAAGACCATCTCTGGAATGCAGTGTGGTCTATCAACCGTGTCATACCAGGCTGACAGAAAATGGATCCCCTTAGAATGTCACCAGAAACAAAGTCAATTGTTGAAGTCAATCATTTTTATGTTTATATTGTGCTATCATCCTAGGTGAGGGTAGAGTGCTGCTCAGGGCTAGGACATACCTGCCTGAAACACATTCATAGAGCCCAATCATATGTCCTTTTATACAGTCCAGTGAGGTATGTCTCAAGTCATTCACACCAACATGAACAATGACGGAGTTACAATGGTATTTGTTGTTGAGAGACTTGAGTGCATGTGTGATATGATTGATCCTGGCACCCAATAGACAGATGACTGTAACTGTGTGTTTCACAATGCAGTCACCTATGACTAAAATAAATTGGTTTAGATGTTCTTTGCCTTAGGGGCTTATTTGGTGAGACACTGGTACTTGTGTTTTTATGTGTACTGAGTGCTGTATTAGGTGTAACATGTTTGTGTTTGGAAGGTCTCTGGTGAGCACCTCCATGCATGATTGTTTATGTGTTGAGTGCATGGTTTGCATAGGAGATGTAGTATGCGAGCTGACAAGCTGTTCAGTGTTACTGTTTTGGTCACGAGAGCGCAAGGATTCCAGATTCTTAGTGTAGATGCATCTCACAAATTGTACTTTGGTGATTTAGGAGTAGAGGCTTTTCACTGTACATGAGGTAGTTGCTACACTGCCTCAGGATACCCATGTCAATCAGGCTGGCAGGAGAAATTGAGGGAAACTGACCATCCATAATGTTACGCTGAATGCTGTTTTTCACAGTGGGGAGAGAAAATGGAGGGGTGTATAACTGGGGTCTATACTAATTGGGTGTTCTATAAAGGGTCTATACTAGAGAGGGTTCTCTAAACTGTATGAGAATATTGTAGATTTACTGGTTTTGGGACTGTTTAAGGACAAAAGTGCAGCTGAGGTGCTCTCTGAGCAGCTAAGCACAATTTAAGGACTTCTCAGCCGGATCACGGGTAGCTACTAAGGTAACATTTATCTGCTGAAGTGTTTGTGTCTATAATTGCCAATGGTTACCCCCACTGTGTGGTAGTGCATAATGGTACATGGAGGTGCGCTATGCGTAAACAGATGAATACAGAAGAGCAGTGGCTGGTCGCCTAACTCTGTGGAACTGTGTTAAAACAAGCTCAAACCTGCACAAAAGCAGGGGTTATGTAGCAACAGCGAGCAAATCGAATCAAACAATTTAACCAATAAAAAAGCTGAAAATTGAGCTCTGTGTCAACAACCTTCAATTAGATGAGTTTTAACTACACTCTCCTGCCACAAGGGTGCGGGGGCTCTCCAACAAAATACAGCCTGGTTTAGTGCTCAATTTAACAAACAGAACCAGATTCAGCAGGTCTGAATTTAGTCTATGCTACAGCAGACAAAAGTGCAACACATCAAGAACAGTTTTAAAAAAAGAAGTAACATACTAAAAAATACAGTTTAAAAGTTCAAAATATAGTACAAATTTGTACTTATGGTTAGCAGAATGCAACAGATTCTTTGGGCTGCACAGATGAATATAGCAGACAGATACAAGTCACTTTATCAGACAGTGCTAAGGGCAGTTGCAAAAACTAGTCAAGGCTCCTCGGTGATCTACTAGATAACATAACTAATATACATATAAAACTGTATTTTGCTTAACTTTTCCTGCATATTCATATTCCTTGTTTTACTTTTACTATTTTGTTTTAGTATACTGTATAACTTAAAGTACATTTTCAAATGGTCTGTTTTATTTTTATGTAATTTCCGGGAGCATTTCTCCTCGGGTCTGGACTGAGAATGAGCTTCTGGCTCAGTTGGACCAACCCATTTAACAAATGTCAAATAAAAATAAAAAAAATAACACGTGAACAAGATAAACAAAAAAGAAAAGCAGAAAGTAGCAGTAAAGTCTGCAAATATGCTAAAACCCTGAAGTATCACTAGCAAACAGGTCAAAAGAGTGAACAAATAGGCTGTTGGAGGAATAGACTCCTTTTGAGGAAAACTACCAACATGGGCATGCACTTCTCCCAGAAAGAATAAATAAATTATCACACTAAGAACAAATTTACACAAGAAAAAATGATGTACTATATGACCAAAATGAGAAAAAAAAAGAAACTACAAGACAAAAGAAGTGAAAGCTATTTCCAGCTATTTACCACTATTTCTGAATCCCACAAAGGAAGGAAGGCAAACAATAGGAGGAAAGCAAAATGATTACGTAAGAAAGTCAAGGGAGTATGAAGTAATATGAAAAATACATTGAAATAGTGGAAAGCTGTAAGAAGGATGAAGTAAACCAGATCTACAACATTGAATGGAAGGAAAACAGCTAAAAAGGTGAGGAAGGCCATGACTAGCCTGAAAGAAGAAACTAGCTTAGAGAGAAAACTTCGGAGGGACACAGTTTTAAAGGTGCAGTTTGGAGAGACACAAGGGCAGTACTAACCTACGCAGGGAAAGCAAGGATGGAACAAAAGTTAGGGGGAGATAAGGACACTGTAGAAGTACTACGAGAATTTAAACGGCATTTGGAAAAGAAAAATTGATAAAAGGTAGAGGCACATGACAGTAGGTGTATAAAAAATATCAAAAGAGAAGAAATGAACCAGCCAGCTTATAGAATGACAAACAAGAGGACCCATACAGAAGAGCAGACACTGTACTTATAATTCCAGCAAGCACCCTAGAAGGACCACAGTGAGAAACCTTTTACAGATACCTAACCAGCAGATTAGACTGAATGTTTTCAAAAACACTTGCATATACCAAGTCTGAGATGGGCATTTCTCAGAATGTTCATTTCACTCCAAGGTAGGGTGATCTCAGAGTTAGTATATGCAAGTTCAAGGAGTGCAGGGAGGCTTGCCCGCCTGCAAAAAAGTTGATTAAAGTAGAAGAGAGAAGTTTGAGATTCAGTCTTCTGCATATTCATTTTTTTTTCAGCGCATCACTACCTAGCATTTTAACTGCCAACATTTCAATAGGGAGCCAGTAAGTACCATGCTACTGAAAACAACTTAATTTATCACATTTTCAAAGGAAGTACAGAATCAGTTCAGACAACTACAAACCAGCTAACAATTATGTTAGTTGCAAAGATCTTGGGATGAAGGAGCAGCATGCAGAAAACTTCACTATCTTCTTTCCTTTGGATAAGTGCCAGTGGAGTTGGGGTGGATCAAAGTCTGCTCAACAGCATTTCTGAATCACCCTTTGGCTAGAATCTGATCCAGGCCCTGCATAACTGCACACAACAATGAAGTGGAAATATTCTCCAAAAGAAATCCATCCTTTTTCATGACTTGGGCTCCTAAGGCGAATAGCACAGGGAGGAGGAGAAGGAGGCCCTCTCACCTTCTCAACATAGATGCCATAAGCAGAGTTTAATAAAACAGAGAGGGAGGTGAAGAGACAGAGACAGAAATTAGTTGCACTGCTGTTAATGTCTTTTAAATAGGTTACTACAAACCCAAAGAGGATTGCACCACCCATTTTTTTTCTCTATGGACTAGGGGTCATAGCAGTAGTACAACGTATAAGCAATGAATCTATGGGACATTAGCAGTGCCCACAAACCTCCAAACATTCTGCCTGGGACAGACACTATCTTCTACTGGTATTTGTAGAGAGACGGGTAGTACAAGAGAGGTATCGTATAGAAGATAGACCACCCCCAGCTGGATCTGGGCCAGGACAAGGAATTTATCCTGCAATGAAATGGAAACTGATGAATTTATGAGGGCTGTAGGTGGGTCAGCATCAGGAAAGCCACCATGTCCAGCTATGGAGCCTATGGATGCAATGGAAACTGGGACAGTGAACTTCAGTACCCTTGTAAGATGGCCAGCATCAGCTCCAGTTTCAAGGGGCTGCCACCAGTACCATGTGCACTGGTCAAAACAGCTAAGACTTAGCTGCAGATGCTTGACCCAGAGCTGCAGGAGTGCTCAAAGAATTAATGAACTAAGATCCCAGGAGTTAGTATATGATCCCAGCTGGGGTCAACCATTAATAATGGGTGATAACCACTGCCAGCTCACTGTATGTATGTGGGCAGGCATTAGTGAGAGCAGCTAAAGGAAGGATGTGGGGAAGAAAAACACAAAAAGGTGATCAGTATTGAGCCTTGCCCTGCCGTCCCAAGTATAAGGTCAGACCTTGAAAACTGCCAGCAGTGAAAAGTTGCACCGGTAAAATAATTATTGTGCTGTCTAACATTGTAAGAGCCAACTCCAGTCTGCCACTTATGACGTCAAAGCCAAATATATGGCCAGTGTTGATGGAAATACTGGGAAGCAGACTGCACTACGAGCACTTCAGTAAATTCAGAATGCTGCCAGTCTTCTCCTGAATGTTCCTTGTATTCCCTTGATCACTTTCATCTCTCTTTCTTTATAATTCTTTTTTACATCAGCATCACTCCTCTGCAGGATGACTAAGTCCATCTAGAGCATCTAATGTCCAGTGAGAGACAGAAACTAAACTTATACACACAAATAGAATTCCTTTCTGTACACAGTGGCCTTGTTAAGCTCCACAAATGTAAGTTTCTATACGGTTGCTTGGCCCAACGAATATATGCACATAAAAAGGGTCATAAACCACCAGAATCTGCTTGCAGCAAGGGCATTTTCAACACTTTATGGCTAGGATTTAAACTGCAGGTAAACTAAAGCCCACTTCTGTAAAAAATCCACGGTAACCACTTCACAGTGTATTAAGAATAATAAAGGGGAACCTTGCTATCATAGATGGTAAAGCCATA
The DNA here is from genome assembly GCF_019279795.1 of Protopterus annectens. Taxonomy (NCBI): domain Eukaryota; kingdom Metazoa; phylum Chordata; order Ceratodontiformes; family Protopteridae; genus Protopterus; species Protopterus annectens. The sequence goes on from NC_056750.1 coordinate 542,501,065, forward strand.
CTGTAAATTTGAAGGGGTGCTAGAATGCTTCTGCAGACTTGAGTATTGTCTCCTTGCAAGGCAGAGACTGACTGGAAAGCTAAAGCTAGGACTTCACCCACAGTAGGGGTTAATTCCCAGCCATGGGTGCAGCAAATTAGTCCTGAAAGACAGAAAACTGCCGAGTAGTCTTAGGGCCTGGAGGGAGTATGCTCTGATGTGCCCTACCCCAGAGTATGTCAGAGTAAGAGAACAACCCTACCTTATTCCCAGTAAAGGAGTGATAGTACTGGCAATATTTCCTGACCCACAATAAAGGTACATAATCGGTTTCTTTGTTCAATTTGAAAACAAAAATCTAATACTAACTTGGATGCTCATCCCACACTCTAGGATACAATCTTTGACCACCATTTTACTTATTCTTTCTACACCTGAAGGATAGGCAGTGAACACCTGAGATCATTATGCAGCAGAGTCAGGTACTTTATTACATCCTATTCATCACAACTCTGATTCTAAGAACGTGCACTGATGTCTAAACAAGAAGAAAATGTGCACTTCCATGGAAATGCTCTGCTGTAGAAGTATGCAACCTGTTGCTATCCACCCCACCACCAATATACACCTTCTAATGTTTGTGACATCCTACCCCTATAGGTTCCAAATGGAGACTGTCAAACAATACAAACCTCAGGTCAGAGACAGGAATGCTGAATATATTGTGCTAAGACCGTCCAGCAATACCGTGAGCAGCCCTTTTACAATCAAACCACCACTGTGACAAACAGCATTTCATGTTTGTTTACTTACTTTTTATTTGTTAACCTTGCCAAAGCACTGATTCACATGGACATTTTTTTCAGGCAAAACAAAAGAGTAAATATTTAAGAAACATGTAATGACAGAATAACATCTATTTGTAATATATTATGTACACAAGATATAGCATAACAGTGGAGTTATACCAGTGAAACAGTAGCTTAACAAATGAGTTTCACAGTGAAGGAGGTGTGCAAATGAGAAATACAAATTAAAACCGTTTATATTGCAGGTTTACTATATGAGGAACATTTTCATCACTGGAAGTTAAAACAGAAACTAGGTTGAAAGAGAGTGAGGACAGAGAAAATATATTTTTTTGGGGGATAAGCACCGTGTGTGTGCGAGACTGCTATACTTAAGTAAAGTTTTGGAGTAAAAGCTTCCACAGAAACATATGGCAATTTTCAACATACGCTTTTTAAGGTTCTTTAGTAGACGTAGAAGTAAAAGTAGGATTCACAAGTTTTCACCTGGGGAGTGACTGACTCCTATAGTTTAGGGGACAAAAAGTGAAAAAATATTATCACTGCAAGTAAGACTGTTACAGGGATACAAAAACAAAATTGTTTAGAGTTAGAGATCTGACAAAGACTGTATATAGTTAAGACCAAACAGTGGTGTTCACAGTGACAAGAAAAAGTTATAAAATTACATCTTGCTATGACATATCCAGAGAAGAGTTTTTCACGTGTGTGAAAAGGCAGCAGTGAGGGGAGGCTATATTCTTTTTGCAGCACTACCTTCAAGAGTCCAAAAATAAGAATATTTCCAGACCCAGAAAATGCAACTTTTCAATGTAAAGTTGTAGGTTTAAAGTTTGGTTCACCCAAATCCTCAGATATCCGAGCACATTAATTATCTTGTAAGTGCATGTGATTTAGCCAGACGTCAAGGTGGACCACATACTGTCCAAGGAGTTTAACTGATGCAGGTAAAGAACCTGCCTTATGAAATGACCATATCATTAACATACAAGATTGCTGAAAAGTGAGGAAGATCTGTGGTGAGTTTATTAATTACTGAGAAAAGACCAATTCTTTATGAAACCATTTAATAAGTAGAGCTACTTCTGAAGAGGTGAGAAAGTAGTTGTCACAGAAGTGATTCTTCAGAAACCTTTCTAATAAGGTGAGCTATGTCTGAAAGGGTGGGTTCTAACTTGACCTGAACATTTCCATTAGATACAAAAAAAATGTAAAATAAGAGAAAGGAATATAGGAGTCTGTCAACAAACTGTGGTTACTTCCAACAAAACTGAAATATTTCTACCACATTTGCAGGAAATAATCATAGAAAATATGTCAGACTGAAATGGTTAAGTGAAAAAGAAATCGCTAAAAGCAGCATTAGGGCATCCCTTCGTACAAATTAATTTGATAAATGTCTCTGAACAGAGCCATTAACAGCTAATTACAACTTGGTACGATTACTGAAGTATAAATGTAAATGCCAACAGAATATGTGGAGGTTAGGTTAATACTGCATACTCACTGCAAACCCACTTAACAATATATATAATCTTTACATAATATCTGTTATTAACCTTTGCATTTAAGCGTGCTGCCATTCAAAAATTCACACAGCTGCACATCTTAAAAATTAGAGAAAAATTCCAACCTATGCCCTTTAACGAAAATAACTGAAAAAATATTATAATATTTATGACCTAGTCTGCCTTCAGCAATGTAGTTTCAAAACTCCTTTAGTACCATGACTGCCTTGCGTACAGCCACAGACAATATATTTGCCAGATTAAATGATGGGCTAATCTCTTCAGGTATTATTGTTGATCTAACCATGGTATTTCAAGTTGTGAGCCATAATCTACGCTTACAAAAAAAAACTCTGTAAACAATACGACTTGTTCAAAAATTATAATGAAAAAAGAGCCTTCCAAATTTTCTGCAATATCATGATCTCTGGACAGGCCACAGTTAACACTGATGTTCCTCAAGAATCTGTATTAGGCTGTGACGTCCCCACTCTGGGCCAGTAATCAAGGAGTCTGAATCCTCATCACTGGCACTGGAGAGGGACGTTCACTTGGAACAAAAATGGATAGGTTCATAGGTAGGTACTAGGCTATCGACCCTAGGGCCTCTACAAGTCTAGACAAAAAGGTACCCTGGCTTTTGCTACCCAAGAAAATTATTTTCCTGTGCCCCTGTTGAGCAGAGCCACAGAGGTGATCCTCAGGGTGAATTTCCTATTTCCCATCCAATCATCAAGATTTTTCTTGAAGAGTGCTAATGAGGAGCTTTGTTTGATACAGACAGGTAGCTTGTTCCAGAGTATGAAGTCTCTGGGACAGGAATCTATCCCTCCAGCATGTTCTGTTTATTGTGGTGACAAGGTTTAGGTCCCTAGAGTGTGTAGCTCGGAGCGATTGCGATTTCTTTAAGTAGAGCATGTCTAACAGCTCTGGGTTTGACACAGCTTTGTATGTTAGGCAGAGATTGCCTCTGAGTAGGCGATATGTCATGGAGTAAAGCTGGAGTGTTTTGAGACGGTTTGCGTAGGGCATTTATTTGAGGCTGGTAATCCTCTTTGTGAGGTATTTCTGTGGCCTTTCCAGTTGTTGTAGATGTCTCTTGAGGTACATACCAAAAGGGGTGCTGTACTCTATAATGGGTCTAATGAGTGAGGAGTAGAGCGGGAACAATGACCTCTTTTTTCCTGGATGACAAACCTTTTGTGATGAGGTGTGCCACGCAGAAGGATGTCCTGACTACTGTAGCAATGTGATTATCAAAGGAGAGACTACTGTCCACCTGTGTCCCAAGGGCTCATCACACTTTCGAATTTAAGTGGACTACCACCTATGTGGTAGCTCATGGGTACAGAGTTTTTACCAAAGGGGATGACAATGCACTTTTTGGCATTGAGCTTGAGGCCATGGCTTTGACACCAGGCATCTGTCTCAGTGAGGCCCTTTTGTTGGATGTCCACATAGTTAGGAGTTTCAATTATGGTTCCTAGTTTGCAGTCATCTGTGAACTTCATTAACCATAGACATTCTGTGTTAACCTGTACTTCAGTAAAGTAGATACCAAAAAGGAGGGGATCCAGGACTGAACCCTGTGGTACTCCACTTGTCATTGGTCTGAAGTCGGATTTGGAGTCTGCTACTTTCACAGTGTGGGTTCTGTCAGTGAGCCAGTTGGCAACCCATCTTGTGACATAGGGATTTATACCTAGTTTAGTGAGTTTATCTATAATTCCAGAGTGGGGGATGGTGTCAAAAGCCTTGGTGCGATCTAGATAGGCTGTATGAACCACCTTACCCTAGTCTATGGCTTTGGTGACTGCTTCAAAGAAGTCTATCAGGTTTAGGAGACATGATCTGCCTTTTACAAACCTGAACTGGGTGGGGTCCAGAGTTTGGAGATTATCAATGTCTTGGTTTATAAGTTCCATGATGATATATTCCATGGCCTTGGAGACCAGGCTCATAAAGCTAATGGGGAGGTAGTTCCTGGGGTCCGTGGTGGCTCCCCCTTTGTGAAGCGGGATAACCGTCACTGTGCGCCATTAAGTGGGCACAAAGCCTGAGGTGAAGCTATGACTGAACACAGTGTTTAGGTGGGGTGACAGTTCATTCTGTAGTTCATGTAGAAAGCAGCCTGGGATGTTCTCAAGTCCCATGGATGCTGTGTTCTTGGCTTTGGAGAGTGTGGTTTTTACCTGTGCAGCCGTGATTACAGTAACTTTGCATTCTTCCGGTATAGAGATGGGCCCTTTAAGGGGTGAGAGGTGGGTAAAGTTAGCACTGGACCTATCTGCCAAGATGTTGGCAATATCAGTTGGTTCTGTATATTTAGCTCTATTGTGCTGCAACTCAGAGCAGATCTGAGTGTTGCCAATGAGATTCTTGACATAGCTATGGAATGCTTTGTGGTTGTCTTTAGAATCAGTGGCGATTTTGTTTTCGTAACTAGCTTTGGAGGACTTTATGAGGGATCTCAGCTTCTTACTGAGGCTGACCAGGGAGTTCCTCCAATCATGGTATTTTACTCTTTTTTGCAACAGTTTTTTTCTTCTGTTGTAGAGTTTGTTTATGGGATAGGACCACCAGATTGGGTTTCTTTTTTTGGAGGATAGCATCTTGGTTCTGTTAGAGATACTACGATCCATACACTTGTGTAAGTGCTTATAAAGTGCATTTGTGTAGGATTTAGCAGTCATACCTCTATTGTCCATCTGCATGGGTGTCGTGAAGTTTGCCACTTCTGTCTAAAGAAGCGTGAAGTTGGCTTTGAAGAAATTTTTTACGGTGGTTTCCCTAATGGGGGGTGGGGGCGGGATGTGGATGTCTAGGCTGATAGGCTTGTGGTCGGATATGACCAACTAGGATTTGACCTCTGGTGTGGAACACCGGTCGCCCATGTTGGTAATGACCATGTCTAGGATATTGCTGCCCCTGGTGGGGGTGTGGATAAGTTGATCCAAGGCATTGGAATTTATGAATTCCAGAAAACATTGAAAAAAGAGATGGTACATGAGTAGTTTTCACAGTTAATGGTGGGGTAGTTGAAATCGCCCATTATTAGGGTATTGGGTTGTACCCTAATATTTTCCAGTGTATCAAGAAATGAGGAGTGGGAATCCTGGGGCATGGTGGGGGATCTGTAGCAAGTTACAATTTGGATTGCGGTCTTGCCCAGAGTTAGTTGCAATTGGATAATCTCGGATGCATTATGCTGAGCAACTGGCCTGGAGGTGTGGATATCCTTAATGAATATGGACACGCCTCTGCCCTTTAGTGTTTCAGTCTAGGTTAGGTGGCCGAAAGGTGTGGTATGAATTAGAGCCTGGTAATGCAGGGGTGCTATCTGGAGCCTTAAACCAGGTCTCTGTCAATGCACAGATGTCGATGTTCTCCATTTTAAGGAGTGCCTCGAGTGAATGCATTTTGAGGTTAAGACTTCTAGCATTGAGTAGCATTACCCTCAGATTTTGCTTGCTTGTACCTGTTGCAGTGGTGAATTTGTCATTTTAACCTTGTCTAAAAAAGGCACTATAGGGGTGGCAAGAGCCTTATCCAGTATCCGGAATCCCAAGGGCAACAGTTGCAGGCCATCTCTGGCAAAGCATCATGGTCTGTCGATCATGTCATCCCAGGCAGACAGATACTGGATCACCTTAGAATGACACCAGAAGCTTAGCCAATTGTTGAAGTCAATCATTTTGTCCTTGTACTGTGGTCTCACTCTGGGTGATGGCAGGATGCTACTCAGGGCTAGAGTCATACCTGTCTGGGCTACAAGTTCAAAGAGCTCCTCCATGTCTCTTTTCATGTAGTCCAGGGCGGTACGTCTCAGGTCATTCACACCAACATGGACAATGACAGATACATATTTGTACTTGTTGTGGAGTGAGCTGAGTGTGTGCGTTATGTGGTGGATCCTGGCACCCAACAGGCAGCTGACAGTAACTTTCTCCTTGTTTAGCCTGGTGAGTGGAATACCAGTGTGCCAGACTGTAGAGTCACCTAGGACTAGAGTATTGGGTATGCTGTTATGCCTTATGGGCTGTGGTTGAGTGGCACACTGAGTTTGTGGGCTATGTGTCATTTGGGTTGTGTTGAGGGATGGAGGTTGCATGCGTTTCTGCTTTAGAGGTCTCTGTTGCTTGAGCAGATTTTTATTGAGAAGCCTCCACGAATGTAGGTGTGTGTTTTGTCTTGCTACGTGTGTGTTTTGGTGGTGTAGGTTTTGAGGGACTATGTGATGAGTCTGGTGTGGTGCAAGTGTTTACCTTATCCTCTTGACTGTCTAGTCCAGTCTTGGGTAAAGAGAGCTTTGCTTCCAGTTTTGCTATATAAGTGCATCTCTCACAGGTTGTAGTGATGGGTGGTAAGAGGAGAGGGTTGTCTGTTTACATGAGGCAACTGCTGCTTTGCCTCAAGATGCCCAGATTCATCAGGTAGACAGGAGAAAACACCGCGAGCTGACCCTTAGACATGCCTGGATAGGTGCTTATTTATTAAGTACTAAAAACTGTTTTCCTCTAGACAAGTGAGGAAATTTGAGTGGTCTAGTAATTTGTAGCTTATTTAGTGCTTACAACAAGTTCTGAACAAGTGCTGAGCTCAAAGAAACAGATTTGAGTGCTAAAACTAAAACACTGGCTAGTTCTAAGGGAAAATTTAAAGAGCAGACTTTATGGCGCTGGGAATAGTTTAACCCTAGCTAAGTGGCGATGCATGAAGTGTATTTTTTTTATATAATAGTAGCAAATGGATTTATTCTATTTATTTATTTATTTTACATTTGTTGACCGGGCTAGTCTAACCGGATACATGTCCATTTTCAGTAGAGGCCCGGGGAGAAAAGCTCCAAGCATCTGCAGAGAGTAAATAATACAATATATAGTAATAGTCAAGTGGAATTATAGTACATTAGCTACATAGTGCATTAGCTAGATAGGTAGAAAAAAAACGTTTACAGAGTAGGATAGCAGCTTTAAGCTAAGATTAAATACAGTAAACCAAAAACATGAAAAAAAATTTTTTTTTTTTTTTTGAAATAGAGATAGGTGAGATAAGACAGAAGAGTAGAAAAGTATAGGGAGAGCAGGAGGTGAAAGAGATATCAGTCTGGGTCGGAGCAGGGACATAGCCAGTGAGTTGTAAGATATTCTTTCAGATGCTTTTTAAACAGAATAGTGGAAGCAAGGGAGGAAAGTTCAGTAGGAAGCTGGTTCCAGATTTTCCCTACTGTGTTGGTGAAAAGTGAATCTCCTGCTTTGTTATTTGATTTAATAGAGGAAGCTAGAAGCTTATTTGATGAGCGTAGCATAGCAAGATTTTTGTAGGGTGAAATCAGGTTAGTGAGGATAGGGGTATTTTCTGGGTGGAAAAGGATTTTTTGGGTGATAATTTGTTGATAAAGTAGTTGGTTCTGCAGTTCTAACCATCCCAGTTGTTTTAGGTTAAGACAGTGGTGAGTTCTAAAGGTGGTGCCAGTGGCAAATCTGGCTATGTTATTGTAACTGGTGGAAAGTTTGGTGAGATTGTTTTTTGATAGATTGGTAAATATTGCTGAAGCATAGAACAGGGTAGACATAAGGTGGGTCTGGGCAATAGTTATTCTGGCTGAAGGGGAAAGAAAAAGTTTGATTCTGTAAAGAGTGCCTAGTTTTTTGTTGACTGTCTTTATAGTTGAGTTAATGTGATCATCAAAAGTAAGGTTATTATCTATTATTATTCCTAGAAGACGGGATGAAGTGTCTGGGGTTATGTTGGTAGCATTGTTGGAGGTTAATGTGAAGTGCAGTTGAGGTGATTTATGAGTTGGAGCAAAGAGTAATAACTTTGTTTTTTTGGGGTTCAGGAGGAGGCAGTGTTGCATAAACCAATTTTCAACACTGTTAAATACTGTTTGGGTGAGAGACTACAGAGAGGTTATGGACTTAGCTGAACAAATTAAAGTGGAGTCATCTGCATATTGTATGCAGGTGGCCTGAGGAATATTGGTATGTAAGTCATTGATAAACAATGAGAAAAGTAGAGGCCCTAAAATAGAGCCTTGGGGTACTCCAGTGTTCACAGGAAGGGATTTTGAAAGATTATTATCCCACAATACTGCTTGTTGTCTGTTTTCCAGATAGGATTTAAACCAATTTAATGCATGTGGGTCAAGAGATTGGGCTTTTAGAATGTCTATAAGGATATTATGGTTGACCATATCAAAGGCTTTTGAAAGGTCAATAAATAATGCAGAGGAAAAAGTGTTATTGTTACGGTTTTTGTTTATGGAGTCAGAAAAGGACAGAAGGGCAGTTGTTGTGCTATGGAAAGGCCTAAAGCCGTGTTGGCAGTTGGCAAGTAGATTATTTTGGAGAAGGTGGGTAAGTAGCTGTTTGTGTAAGCACTTTTCCATTATCTTAGCAATTGGAGACAGTAAGGCGATAGGCCGAAAGTTAGAGAGTTCAGTAGATGACCCACCCTTATGTAGAGGGATGATGTGGGATACTTTCCAAATGGAGGGGATTTTGCTTTCTAAAATTGTTCTATTTATAAGGATGGAGATAGGATATGCAATAGCTTTTGCTGCTATTTGCAGGTATTCAGCTGGAAGACCGTCAGCAGAAGGGGTGCATGGTTTTAGTTTTTGAAGGAATTTGCAAATGAGTGATGTAGGTATCGGTTGTATTTGAAAGGTAGGAGATGGAGTCTTTGTGGTATTTAATGGGGGTGTGGTAATAGGTGGTAAAGTATTGGCTAGGGTTCCAATAAATAGCTAAAAACTGAGCCCTGTTCCAGCAATCTTCTATCAGACAAGTTCTAACTGCACACTCCTGCCACTAGGGTGCAGGGGACCCTTCAAAAAAGATGGTCTGGATTACTGCTTAAGTTATACAAACAAAGCTAGATTCAGCAGGTCTGAATTTAGTCTATGCTACAGCAAACAAGACATACCAATTTCAGAAAGAAACAGTTCAAATACGCAAGCACAGTAAGCCTTTAACCAGAAATTCCCAGCTAAGAAGGGCAGAATCTACACTCTCCTCCCACAAGAGTGCAGACCACACCTTCTTAATGTAAAATAACTGGCTCAAAGCCCAAGTGCTTAAACCAGAACTAATACACTTTTAGAATAACAGACACTAAAAACCTTCAATCAGCAACTCCCAATTTAGAAGGATGTCTACCTGTCCTTCCACAATAGTGCAGACCACAAACCTTCTTAATGTAAAACAACTGGTCTGAAGCCTAAGTGCTTCAACCAAAGGTTTAGAATAACAGTTACAATTTAATCAGGCTACTAACAAGCAGTAATAAATGCAGCAGAATAAATACAATAAAGTAGGAAGCAACACAAATACAGTAAAAGCAGATAAAGTGCAATTTTTTTATATAACAATAGAAAACGAGCAAACTAATTTAAACAAATTACCCAATTAACCAGTAAAAAAAACCTCAAAACTGAGCCCTGTTCCAGTAGTCTTCAATCTGACAAGTTCTAACTGCACACTCCTGCCACTAAGGTGCACGGGAACCTTCTCCAAAAAAGATGGCATGGATTAGTGCTCAAGTTATACAAACAAAGCTAGATTCAGCATGCCTGAATCTAGTCTATGCTACAGCAAACAAGGCGCACCAATTTCAGAATGAAACAGTTCAAATAAGCAGGCACAATAATCCTTTAACCAGAAATTCCCAGCTCAGAAGGGCAGAATCTAACCTCTCCTCACACAAGAGTGCAGACCACAAACCTTCTTAATGTAAAATAACTGGCCTGAAGCCCAAGTGCTTAAAGTAGAACTAATACACTTTTAGAATAACAGACATTGAGCCTTCAATCAGCAATTCCCAACTTAGAAGGATGTAAGCTACCTGTCCTACCACAACATTGCAGACCACAAACCTTTGTAATGTAAAACAACTGGTCTGAAGCCCAAGTGCTTAAACCAAAAGGCTTAGATTAACAGTTACAATTTAATCAGGGTACTACCAAGCAGTAATAAATGCAGCAGAATAAATATAACTGAGTACTTTTAAGAAGAGACAAAAGCAAAATAAAGTGCAATTTATTTATTTTTAGTGAACTGCAAGGAGAGAGGAAGGAGGAGCAGAAGAAAAATTCAAGGTTAAGAACCTAAGTGGGTTGGCCTTCTCAAATGTTCTCTCTGTATTAAGTAGAGTGAACACCAGACTGGGATGGGTGTCCCAGATCAAATTTACAGTATGGGCAGGCAACTGCAAAGTCACCAACTATAACACTACAAGAATTGGGGGGGGGGGCAGATGAGAAACATAAAACAATGCCAGAAAATATATAAAATAATTCAGTCAGGCAAACTTAAGTCAATGCAGAACTCTGAAAGGTTAAAATGCCAAGAAATATACTTCTCAATCAGCGATATAGTTCCAGATTGAGAATTACACTTCAGCCAGAACACCAGGAGTTTCCAACAGTGTATGCAAGAATTTACAAACAGAAACTATTTTTAAATCAGCAAGCCTTGAAGCAATCAGATAACACAAAAACTGTTAGACCAGTTTTATAAACTCCACCTCAGGAAGAGGGAGGAAACAGTTTCAGGACAGAGGAGAAACATAAAATAATGCCAAAAATATATAACAATTTAGTCAGGCAAACAATAATTCAGTCAGGCAAACTTAAGACAATGCAGAACACTCAGTATTTCCAGATGCAGCTCTGTGCATCAAGCACAATTTCCCTTAACAGCATACAGGGACAACACACAGTCTGGGGTCTTGGTTTCTCTGTCTGTTTCCCTCCCCAGTAAGACTCCCCCCTGGCACAGCTGTAGGGTTGAGTCCTCAGCTGAGTGTCCAAGTCAAGTCCTCCAGCACCCTCTCTGTGAAATCAGTGCTTTGAGTCCCTGCTCCAAGTAGCCGGCACACATACACAGCTTTAATTTTGACACAGACACGCACACACACACACCAACACACACCTGTGAAAGGCTGGCACAGATTTACTAGCTATGCCCCCTTCTACCCAGACTGTAAGGTAGTTTACCACCAGACACCCCAAAGCCAGCTACTCTAAGGTTCTTGCAAGGGTACCCAATTATACTGATTGAAATTAATATTAATACAAATGGTAATGTTGACCAAACAGCCAGGAGTGGCCACAGTGTCATCAATAGATACAAGTACTCTCAAAAGTTAAAATATTCTGTAAAGGACCAGACACAACAAAAAATTTAAATATATTTAATAAAAGAACATGAAACACTAAATCTCTATTTGCAATAAGCACCAGTGTTTCAATCACAGGAAATATTAAAAATAACACAGGTGGGCAGGTTCACATAGTTACAGAACGATACTTAACTAATCTCACTATTTTTTCCGGACTGTTCTAAAGAATTAATATTCCCTGGTTAGTTAGTAGAGAAAGGCAAGATGAAGTAGGTGAGAGATCTTTGTCAGGTTGCAAAAAACAGAGTACCCTGAGACTTGAGTCTCACCTACTATTAGTTATTTTTAGTGATGGATTATAGAATGACATCATACACACACATCTGGTCATCTGACTTCTGTTTCCCATATAACCCCCCATTGCTAGAAACTGCCAGGATTTAGCACCTGTGTGTCATAATACACACACACAGACAGCCTTGCTAATATCTGCTGCAGCTCCAGAAAGTCATAAAACAATTTCAAACCTCAACCCTTCCAGAGTAGCAATTAGTTCACCCCAACGACAATGCAGAAAGCTTTCTAGTACAGACAGTTTGTCTCTGGCTGCACTGGGAACTGCAAGATGGCTGCAATGAGAAAGTACAGTTTTGTACCTACCATAAATGTAGATGTCCGATAGGTATGCATCTGCAGTCATAACATATGGGTTGTCCTGCCTCAGGCAGCCCTTCGGTCGGCCAGATTCCAAAGTCTGGGTCTGGCCTCGGCTGATGTCGCACTTCACCCGACGTCATAGCTCCAGGGGTTTAAAGGCATCAGCCGACGCCATTTTCCTCAGTGTTTCTTGCCCCAGATGCCAGGTGCCCTCAAGGAAGGCTAAATTTTGTATGAAAGTAGCAAATTCCAAACAGTAGAAAACAAAAAGTATATATACATACAAACAAATACACCATAATAGATTCCCCCAGCTAGCTAAGAGAGGGGTAAGTACCCTAGGAATACCACAGAGGGGAAGGAGGGTGGGTAATCCTGACTGCAGATGCATACCTATCGGACATCTACATTTATGGTAGGTACAAAACTGTACTATGTCCTTCAAGGATGCATCTGCAGTCATGACATATGGGTAGAATACCATAGCCAAACTGGGGGAGGAGGCACTAAGATAATGATGGTGTAGTTAAGATCCCTTGTAAAACAGCAGTTGCAAAACCTGCTCGGGATCTGGAGTATAAAGGAAGATTGTAATGCTTGGCAAATGTATGCACGGAGCTCCAAGTAGCAGCTTCTAAAATGTCTTTGGTAGCCACTCCTCGTAGGAAAGCTGTAGTGGTGGCTGTAGCTCTTGTGGAGTGAGGCCTGATATTTTCAGGAGTTGTCTTTCCATGAAATGAGTAGCAGAATCGAATGCAATTTCCTATCCATTTTGAGATTGTCTGTTTTGAAATTGCTTTCCCTTGCACTCCTGTTGCATATGCTACCAGAAGCTGGTCAGTTTTTCTGCTGGCCTTAGTTCTGTCCAGATAGTAGCGCAGTTGTCTGTGTACATCCAAGGTGTGTAGTAGTTTTTCTCCCTGTTCTGTGGGTTGGCGAAGAATGTAGGTAAATGAATAGCTTGGTTCAAGGATACCCTGGATACCACTTTTGGCATAAAAGTAGGATTGGTTCTCAGAGACACTCTATCCTGGTGAAAGATGAGAAAAGGCTGCACTGCCATTAATGCCTGTAACTCGGATACCCTTCTTGCTGAAGTGATTGCTAGCAGGAAGGCAGTTTTCCAAGATAAGAACTGTAAGTCTGCTGTTGCTGCTGGTTCAAAGGGAGGAAGTGTTAATTTTTCTAGCACAAAATTGAGATCCCATGCAGGTAGAGGTGGTTTCCTTGGAGGTTTTACATTTTTGATCCCTCTCAAAAATTGTCTGAGGAGAGGATGAGAGAAGACAGGAGGATCCATGTTGTACTCTGCTGAAATTGCTGATGCATGAATCCTAATGGAAGAATAGGACAGGCCATTGTGGAACAGTTCTGCTAAGTATTCTAGGATGTGTGCTAGGTTTGCCAGTGTGACATTTGTTCCCTTTGCTGCACTCCAAATGAGGAATCTCTTCCATTTGGCTGAATATGTTTTCCTTGTGGAGGGTCTGCGAGCCTCCAGGATAATGTCCTTAACCCTCTGAGATAAAACAGGTTGGTTTTGTGTTATGCAATTTTCCAAGCAGTTAGCTGCAGCGTTTTTAAGTTTGGATGCAGGGTCCTGTAGTTGTTCTGCGTTAGAAGTAAAGGACATAGAGGTAGAGGCCATGAGTTCATCCGAGACATGCTTCTCAGTAGCGGGTACCAATGCTGCCTTGGCCAGTCTGGAGCTATCAGAATTACCTTTGGCTGTTCCTCTCTGATCTTCAATAGAACTTTGTACATCAATGGGAGAGGTGGGAAGGCATATACCGTCAGGGCCTTCCAGCTGAAAGAAAGGGAGTCCACTTTCCAGGCTAATGGGTGGTATACTCTTGAGCAGAATTTCTTCAGTTGGTGGTTGAGTGGGGAGGCGAACAGGTCTATTTCTGGCATTCCCCATTTCTTTGTTATGGTTTTGAAGATGTCTGGATGCAGCATCCATTCGTGAGCATCCGTGGTAGTTCTGCTTAAGCTGTCTGCTAGTGAATTCTCTTTTCCTGGTACAAATCTGGCCTGCAGTTGGATGTTGATGTTCAGACCTAGGTTCCAAAGGTCCATTGCCATCCGGCATAGTGGGCATGAATGTGTGCCTCCCTGTTTGTTGATGTACCACATGACTGTGGTATTGTCCGTCCTTATCAGCAGGTGTCCTTGCTGGAGGAATGAACTGAATGCCTCGACTGCATGCTTCACTGCCAGCATCTCCTTTAGATTTATGTGTAGATTTAGCTGGTCTTGGGACCATAGGTCTTGGATACACTTGTCTTCCATGTGTGCCCCCCAGCCTAGGTCTGAGGCGTCTGTGGTAATGGTCTGCCTTGGATGTGGTTTGTGGAAAGGCAATCCTCTGTTTATCTGGCAGGCCTGAGCCCACCACAGGAATTCTTTGTACAGGCATGGAATGATTGGAATCAGGGCTTCTAGACTGTGCTTGTGTTGAGACCATACATTCCTCAGGTACCATTGTAGTTTTCTCATATGCAGCCTGGCATGTGGGATCAAGATTATGCAGGATGCCATGTAACCCAGGGCCTGCAGGACTTTCCTTGCAGTAAGCTGAGTTTGTTTTGTTAATGCCATGAAATAGACTGGTAGTTGCTTTTGTTTTTCCTCTGTGAGAAAAGCCATCTGAGCTATTGTGTCCAGTTCTGCACCCAAAAATGTTATCCTTTGGGATGGCACTAGGCTTGACTTTTGTATGTTGACTGTGTATCCCAAGGCATGCAGCAGTTGTATGACACAGGCCAAATCCTTTATTATTGTTGTCTTGTTGTCCGCTTGTATTAGGCAGTCGTCCAGGTATGGGTAGATTTGAATTACCTGAAGCTTGCAATGTGCAATTACTGATGCCAGGCATTTCGTGAATACTCTGGGCGCAGTAGATAAGCCAAATGGCAATGCTGAGAATTGATAATGCTCTGATCCTGCAAGAAATCTGAGGTGTCTTCTGCAATCTGGTCGTATAGGGACGTGCAGGTATGCCTCCTTGAGATCTAGAGTCACCAGCCAAGACTCCTTGCCCAACATGGGAAGAAGTTGCTGTAGGGTCAGCATTTTGAATTTTGGAACAATGAGATATGTGTTCAGTGTGGACAAGTCGAGAATAGGCCTCCATTGATTTTCTTTTCTTGGTACAAGGAATAGTCTGGAGTAAAATCCTTGGCCTTGTTCCATAGATGGTACCTTTTCTATTGCTCTCATCCTTAGTAAGCTGATGATTTGTTTTAGAGCCTCTGATTTCTGGCTTGGTGGAAGGTTTGGCATTCCTCTCTTTTTTGGTAGAGTGTGGAAGTGAAACCTGTAGCCCTTGTCTATTGTTTGCAAAGTCCATTTGTCTCCTGTAATACAATGCCAGTTTTTTGAAAATAAAGCTAGCTTTCCGCCCAAGGGTGCTTCCAGTTGTTCCCTGGTAGGCGGAATCAGAGCCAAGTCATTGTGTCTGTCCTGTGGAAGTGGTTGCAGTCACAGCTGTGGCGGCACTTCTCTGGTTGACAGGTTGCCACTGACGACCCCTGTAGGCACCCCTGGATTGACCTCTGCCTCTTGGGCGCCTATTTCTGCCTCTCTGTGCTCTAGAGGTGTCTTGAAAGGACCAATTCTTTGAAGGCCAATTTCTGCTGAACCTCGGAGGTTGGACCTGCAGGAAATCCTTGACTGTTTGGACAGATTTTGCTTTTTCTTCCACTTTCTTTAGAACCTCCTGTGCAGGGGAGCCAAATAAACTTTGTTTCTCCATAGGGGCATCTAGGAGTTTTGACTTAACATGGTCTGGCAAGGATTGTTCTTTTAGCCAGGCATGCCTTCGAATCACTGCTCCAGTCATAGCTGATCTAAATGAAGCCTCCAGTGCATCATAGCCACATTTCAAGAAATGATTACTGACCTGCTGAGAGTTGTGTACCAAATCCTGAAGGGACTTACGGTCTAAAGGTTCAGGAGAGGCCAGTTTTTTATTCAGCTGATCTAACAAAAATTCCTGGTACTGTATCATGTGAAATTGACAGTTTAAAGCCCTGGCAGAAAGAGTAGCAGATGTATAAACATTTTTACCCCATCTCTCTAATGCTCTAGATTCTCTTTCAGAGGGTAGGGGGTTTTGGCAGAGGCAGCTGCAACACCCTTAGGGCCCTGAGAAATGGTTTCTGGGTCTGCAGCATGGGCCTTATACAAGTGGAAGTGAGAATCCGGGACCCTGTAGTATCTGTCAGGTTTGGCAGGGGCCGGGGAAGAGAATCAGGGGCAGTACTGGCATCATTGTATGCATCATCAACAACTGATAGTACAGGTGGTATGGCTAAAGGCCTATGCTGTGGTAAGTGTAAGAAAGTCCTTAGCCTTTTCCTAGAATCAGAAAAATCCTGACCCTGCCATTGGAAGTGTTCCCTCATAGAGTGTAGGGTTTCCCAAATGAAAATTCTTCTGGAGGAGCGGCTGAAGGGATGGAGTCTTCTGCATCAGAATCCTCATAAGGTGAGTATGGGCCTTCCTGATGGTCAGATAAATCTGAACCATCCGAGGAATAGTCAGTGGAGAGAGGTTCAGGGGGTTCAGTCCTAGGCCTCTTTTCAGGAGGGGCTTGTGAGGCCCTGTCTGGGTGAGGTTGGGATCCCTTGATCAGAGAAATAAGGTCCTCAGCAAGGCTGAGAATCTGAGAACTTGAAGTAGGCCTGTGAGAGGGAGCCTTTGTAGGTAAGGCCTTGGAAAGTTTTGCTGCTTTAGCCCTGGAGAAGGCCTTGATAGACATAGAAGCAGGGGGTCTAGCTGCCCCACGTGCAGGAGTAGAGATGTCCAACGGAATAGTGTCGGACAAATCTTGTGTGCCTGCGTCTTCAGCAGGAATTTCTGTAGCCGACTCAGCCATGGCCTGTGTGGCCTCGGTTGTCGGAGGCATGCTTTCGGCCGAAGGGAGAACCAAGGTCTCGGTCTCAACCGAAACAGAGACACTCGTGGTAGGCCTAACCGTGGTTTCAGCCGAAACTGCGGGCCGAGAGTGTCTGTCCTTTTCCTTGCGTTTTTTAGCTAAATGTGTAGTCGGAGTCTCCGATGGCATTTTATATGCAAAAGCGGAGCCAAAAAACTCTTCTGCAAACTCCGACCGACATCTAAGTGTCTGTCAGTTGAAGGAAGCACAGGCTAAACAAGCTGATACGTCGTGGTTTGGGCCTAAGCAAGGAAGGCAGTAAGAGTGGAAATCCTTATGAGGTATTTGTTTTCCACAAGTTAAACAATTATTTACTTTGTCTGACATCGGCTGAGGCAAGAAAGAGTCCCCAACGGGGTACTTAGCTTTTTTAGAAGTCTTCGGTAGTTGAAATTCTCTGGATCTGACCGACCGGCACTTGCGAACAGCTTCTGCTTCGGGCACCGCGCGGCAAGAAAGACTGAGGAAAATGGCGTCGGCTGATGCCTTTATACCCCAGGAGCTATGACGTCGGGTGAAGTGCGACATCAGCCGAGGCCAGACCCAGACTTTGGAATCCGGCCGACCGAAGGGCTGCCTGAGGCAGGACAACCCATATGTTATGACTGCAGATGCATCCTTGAAGGACATCTGCAGGATAACATCTTTATACCCTAAATTTAGTAATTTAATTTATTTACTATTTTCCAAAGTCAGGTGGATTAGGATTAACATCTTCTCTTCCAGTATCCTCCATTAAAGAATATACATTTAAGCAATTACAATAACACATGTATATTTCTTTTTCTGCCCTGCAGGGTACACTGTTGGTGCATTTTTAACTGAAGCAGCTTTACAAACACATTTTTCAACACAAGCATCTGTACAAATCAGTTTGTTATATAAATGACATACAATTCTTTACAAAATTCCAGCCAGCTGTGCTGGCATGTTACACATCCACTGCCCGATTTATCCTGCAACAGCTAGCAATACCTCACATCGTCACATAGTCCCACTATTACTCTCATTGCTCACAAATGACAATCTGGACCTCTCTCAGCACAGTTCCATAATGTATGCCAAACAATATTCTTTTGCTTGAATCCTGTAAAATAAACCCTACAAACTAATCTACAAGTATAATACACTGATTTTTTGCAAATAGCTTCAGGCAACTCTTAAGGTAACTCTACAAAAACTAATGTAATGTTATTCTCAAGTCTAAAAAGCTTTCTCTTATATCTCACACAGTGATTCAGAGCCTAAATGGCAATATTAATGCAAATGTAAAAGAGCAAAAATAACTGGGACTCACCTAGGACTTAACACTGACAACATAATCAGCACATTTCTCTACCAACTTATTGCGTTCTTGCACCTCCCACATCCTCTCTCCATACTCTTGCAAAGCTAGAGCCAAAACATGTTCTAATCCCAAAACTTGAACAAGCCCCTGCCGCTTCTAAGTATGTACTCATCATACAATTGTCAAAAACTGTGAAAACTTACAAGCAAATGAATTAAAAATATGTAGGTTTGCTCTCCTCACCAGCAAGAATACACAAGATTGTGACTTGCTGAACAAGTTCCACTGGCTACCTACTTAAGACAGGGACATAAGTATTTATAATTCTCCAAGTGAGTTACTGCCCACCACCTAAAAAGAAAAATCCTCTAAGAGATCAAAACTACTCACTTAGAAGTAATCAAGATGATATCCTTACAGTCACAAGACCAAGATTTAAGCACGCAATTGGGGAAAAGCCTTTTCCAGAATAAACCCTGTCATTTAGCACCACTTACCAAATGAAGAAAAGTTAATACCCTTGACAAAGTTTAAAAATCTCAAAAAGAGCTTTTATAAAGAATGCAAATGCTTTTGCTTCCAATGTACAGGCTCACTAAATTTTCTTGTTATATGAATTTACTACGACACATAAGGCAATGCATAGCATATGAAAGTGTACATACAAAGAATTTATACATTGCAGTGTGCGCAATGTTCTGCACAGAAAGAAAAAGGTATACATTGTACAGAGTGCAATCTTTACAGAAGCCTCCTTACATAAATTGCCCATTAATCATAACCTCTCCACTAGCTGTACTACTTAGGGCATTTCCTGTATATGTACTACCCTTTTTTATATATACATTAAACTATTTCATATTACCTGTATGCATACATTGTTCATTTTGCACATATGATTTAATATTATATTTCCAAGCTGTGACTGAAGAGGGGACAGCTAACCAAGACACTTACCTGGCAAACAAACTGTAAAATAAAATGAAAGAAAAGGCAAACAGAAACATGTAGATGCTACTGTAACATTTTTTCTGGGTCTCTTGAAAAATAATCCGGTATAGCATTTGTGACATGCACGTCAGTTCTCATTCGGAAATCAGAATCTTGATGTATTATACTGATGTGTATTATACTACATGCAAAGCTCCCTCAATTTGTACCCGGCATAATTTTAAATGTCCATTAATTAGCGGATGCACAGACTAGTATTATATTGCAATAATACTTCTTGATACAGCAGAGTGAGTAGTTCTACTACGTTTCAAGTTCCATTTGGTCCATACTTCAGACAGACAAAAAAAAAATGGAAGAAGCTTCACCCAGGTGCAAAGCCAAAAAAAGTATTCTTGGCAAAGAGCAAGCCCCAACTGGTATGGGGGGGGGACCTCTATCCCATACTTAAGTACACCAATTCCACTGTTGTCCAAACATTGCAAAAAACTGAAAAGTCTAAGAGCTGTGAAATCACTATCACAGCATGAATACCAATGGCTCTTTCAGGGACTTGGCTGATAAACAGCCATTGAGAAGTACTTTCACAGCCTGAATAAATGTACATGACAAGTAACCTCATCCAGTTTACACTCAACCAAAGGTAGAGAGGGCAAGTACAGCACACAATGGTGGTTTGAGGATATCCTGACATATGGCAAAAGGCAAGTTTCCTTGATGCTAGGACTGAACACACAAACTGAATCAGAAAGTTGGGCAATCATCTTTCTAAATTTTAATAGTAGTGTACTTATTACTTTCACCCCCTATCCACTGAAAGACATGTCTTGGTATCCAGAACTTTTTCTTACCCTGTGTCAAATGGTTTTAATAGATAAACCAAGCAGTCTCCTCTAAGCAAATTGCTTAAGTTTATCCTTTCTCAGCAAAGAATCTACAAGCACACTGCAGTGCTGCATCTTAGTACTATAAGAAGAGCAAATTGGATGATATGCATTGTTTACCTACACAAGGGATCAAGATATTACCATAATTCATTTGCCAAGATTTCATTCGGCAACCTTCTTTAAGCAACTATCTTACAAACTAATACATACCAATCAAAAGTTCATTAAGCCAGAGCTTTGACTTGATTTTTTGAGTTAAAACAAAAGCTGGGTCCAGGTTACTATACAGTAATATTACTATACATAGCACTGACACATTACGAGGTCTGCACTACTTACAACATTTACACATTACAAGGTCTGCACCACTTACAGCATTTACACATCACAAGCTCTGCACTATTTACAGCATTAACACATTACAAGGTCTGCACACAATTTCTTTAGCTAGACTGTGGCTCCCAGCAGCACAAACAGGCTGTCAGACTGATATGAGAGTTCCAGGTGACAAGTCTACTTCCCTTACAGTTAGAGGGTGTCAGAACCACAGATCTAAAAATACTGACCAAGGCCACTTATATATAATTTATGAAAATTACGACTGAAACACCTGTCATGTCACAAAAAGATAAACAATTTTGGCCGTACATCCTTTGGTATAAATAAGCATCCATCCTTTTTGTAAAGTACTCATCTTGGTAAGGGATGCAGTGGTTATTACCAAAGACAGACCAGACTTCCTTATTCCAAGCAACAGTTCCTGCCTCATTCTGTGAGATCTCAGCACATTCCCAAGTAGGCTAAGCAATGTAATTGCTAAAACATGTTTTGGGTCTGCACTGGAGCATCCTCCTATTAGATTGTGCCTCGTTCAGTATCTTTAATCAGGTGCATAAGCCACTTCAGTTGACTAACTTCGACCTGGAAAAGCAGTTGCTCTACTCAAAGGTCCACCAGAACTCTTGAACTCTCGAGTCCACTAAGAAGTGGGGGTTCCATTTATTTAATCAAAATTGTACTTCCACTGAAATAAGAAAAGGTAATGTTCTACAATTTTGGTTTCACTGAGAGCTGTGTGTTTGTTTTACAGTCAGGTGGACAAACTGAGGTTAAAAAAGTTTCGCCTTTTGACTACTGTTTTACAATCTTACAATTAGCATATATGAGACATAGGGGTGCAGAGAACAGAGAAGGGCTTGCACCCTCTGCAATAACAATGTCTTTGCAAGATGCAACATTTTCATTAGAATGGGCTCCAATACGTTACTTTTGTTAACTGATAAACTCATGATGAAAAAATTCCAGCAACTCTGCAAAAAAAAAAAAAAAAAACTCATTCCTACTGGCTGTATCCATAGTGGGGGAGAATGAGAAAATAACAGACCAGTAAATGGAGAGATTTATCCACTACATTCTGGTACAAAGCCTATGGTGTTGCCACCACTCTCCCACTCACTGGTCACCATTGTATCCATTCTACGGTCAGTCTTTTGATCTCATCTGCCTTTATTCTGGACACTTCAAAATACTTAAAACTCCTTCAAACAAACTAATCCACATGAGGCAGCTGCTCTCGTCTCATCTGTTAATAGCTATCCACTCTTATCCTAGAGAGAACTAGGACTCCTCAACTACAGATGCTGATGTTCATCTCAATTGCTTCAACCTCAAAACAGCAAACTGCTACAGTGTATGCCAGTGATCACACTTACTTAAGGCCAAGAGAACAACACTGCAAATAAGAAATATATAACCTTCGTGTTCCATAATTGAATATTCTACAAATCTCATCTGAATCCTAATATACTTTCCATGAAAATCATGTAAAGAAGGAAAGAAAAATACACCCTTGGTGACTAAGCACCAACAAATGTGGACTTAGACTCACAGAACCACTCCTGAGATCCCCATATTGTTGCAACACCTACCACGACACACTTAAGGGAACATGACCTATGCCTTATTTAGGTCTGTAAAACAAGCACCAGTCATAAAAGTGATGCACTAGTAATTGATGTTCAAGTACAATTACTGTAATGATTACATAGTAAGATTAGGGCTATAATACCTCACAGAATTTTTCTTTCTCTGAGGTACAGTAATCTCAGAGTTGGTATCAGGCTGTGTGAGGGATCAAACATTTTAGTTATGAAGCCCCACAAAACATGCAAGACAATACTAATAAACTCGAATGTTTCCAATTAAGAGACTCAGCTCTCAGAAGGACTCTCACTCCAACTCCCTGGAATATGCCTTTCCGAAGGAACACAATGTATGAATGATCCCTTAAACTGGAACACTTTCTAATCTTCCCTTTTTCTGAAAATGGGGATGACTATCCCACTGTGTCATCCAGACATAATGCCCAACTATTATGAACACTGAAAAGACACATTACTCAAGGCACCCTAATACTACTTAGTTCCTTCTGCATTTCTGACAGTACTCATTTCAGCCTATAACCTTACCATCTAAAGGTGTTTTTTTTTTTTTTGCTCACGTGCTTTGAATATTGATTCAAAGCACCCTCAAACTAGAACAGCCCATCTCATTCATTTCCCCCACCCAGGAATTTTACCCAGGATTGCGGGGGGCTATCATGCATGTAGCCAAGAAGGTGCTTATGTCCTTGGCCTTTTGAAGGTGAGGTTCTCTTATTCTTTAAAAGAACCATTAAAGAGATATTTTTTTTGTGGATTCTTTTTTGTCTGCTATCCTCCATTCAAACATACGACGAATGTAAGCATACCAGCAGCTCCAGATAACACTCTGAATTTACAAAGACATACAATGCCTTCCACCATGCAAAGACATGAACCAAAGAAAGGTAAAGGAACAACTCCTTTGTAATATACTTAATTTGATCCCCTCACCCAGCACTGATCAGTCATAACAGTTTCTCCAAGAGGACCACCTTTTCAGTACAAGTTCTATCTTATGGGTTTCATGGTTCGTAGATGTTGTGCAAAACTGTCTTGTTATCACCCTCTCTTGCAACTTACTCTTCTACCTCACAACTGTCCAGATTTTCACAATGTCCAAATTTTTGCCTCAGATTTTTGATCTGTTCACCAAAAAAAATTTGTTTTTTCCAGTAAATCACTGAGAACTGAAGTCACTAAATAATGGCACATATTTCATACTTCATCTCCTTCAGAAAATGCATGCTAACACAAATCATGTTATTCTAGCAACTTTCTAAGTTTATAAGAGCAATCTTTAAAATCTGTCCCTATTTTGGGATCTTTGCCCTCCCCCCCCCATTTAAATAGGCTTCGCCTAGATTTCTTTTGCTAATAAGTTGAGTGGCATGCTTCTGGCACCCTGTCGCAAATGTAAGACCCATTAAATTCTGTATAAACTGTTTGAAAAGTCAAAGGCATTTCTAACCAACCCAATGAATTCCAAACCATGTGGTTACATTTTAATGTATTTTTGCCCCACCCCTCCCGCTGCTTGACTACAGTACCTTGGAGTAGAAAGAATATGCTGATATACTGCATTGTCAGAATTAGTGTACATTCCCTGTGTCTGCATTTGCATTCTTCATATTTCATGGAATACAATGACAGTCTACAGACTTTCAATGGGGAAACTGCTTTTTCATGCAGTAGGATGACAGGTATGTCTATATTCTGAGCCAATGGGTTTTAAGAAAGTTGGACCTCCTCAGGAAAAAAAAACAGACACGTGACTGGGTGGTGTGCATTTATACTATAATTTTAGGAAAGATATAAACTGGATTCTTCCCATGCCAGCAACCCTCACATCAGCCTTCTCCAGCTCTCATCCTAGAGCAAAAAAAAAAAAAAAAAACTTAAAATCTTTAACTGCATTATGTTCTGCTTCCTCTATTTTCCCTGATTCTTACTCTACATTTTTAGTCCATACCTTTGCTTTATGAAAACATTCATGCTGTCTTCATGCTTTGGAAAAAGAAATTAATTAGTGATGATGCAAGTGTTGTTTATAATTGTGTACTTAAGCATTTATAATATACGACGTAAAGAGAAGGACTTCAAGGAGAGGTTAGTCCTACGGTTGGCAACACTTGGCATGCATACCACTGAGACGCATACAAATGGGTTCTGAAGGGTACTGTAAGGCTTTTTTAAAGAATTCAGTAATCCTCTAAGAAATCTCACAATTCAATGTTGGCATTCCCAAGTGAGAAGAAAAGCTTCCTGCTGCCAATTCTTGCAGACGTTACTCCTTAGGAGTGGCAGTAAATGTGCTTTTCTAACTGAACTACCTTTATCTATCTTAAATAGTTTAAAATTAGATGCATCACATTTTTCTACAGGGCATCCTGTCTTGGCCATTTCCTATCTTCTGCCTGTTTTCCTCCTCTTCTTAGGTCTTTCTAACCACACTACTTGATAATGAGATCACCTTAACAAGTCCTCTCAATGTACATTAACACTGTTGTAGACACTCATCTTTGTATATTAGAAATGTGCTTCTCTTTATGAATTTGCAGTGTGAATGCATTTTTAATGCACCAGTTTTGATATAGACACTAAGACCCGTATATCAGCTATAGTCTCTACAATTATTTCAGCTAAGCCTTATAATGAAATCAAAACCTTGAACATTTACTTGATGTCCAAGCACAAATCCAGTTTGATATGGTTGCATTAAATGAGGACAGAGTTTTAATAAGTTGCATACATTAGGTATGACTGTCATATATATTTGACGATCAGTGTTTGTAATAGTATTTTTTTTCTAGCATGCACAATCCATTATATAGTTTTAGAGCTTCATAAAAAGACAATTAAGTCAAGATCCATATTTAAAGGAATGGAACTATGGTGTAATATATTTACCTTAATGTATACAAGAGTAACGTTATACAATCTTTATGAAGGGTTTATTGCAGGAGCTAAACTATACCTCTCAACCTTTTAGTGCAAAAACTCTAGACAATGCCTAAAAGGCTCTTATAAAATTCAAAAGTTGCCAGAATAGCAGGTTTTGTGTTAGGATGCATTTCTGAAGGATATGAAGTCTGAAACTAAAATGTATACCATTATTTACAGACTTCAATCCTCAGTGATTTGCCAGAAAACCACATTTTTTTTTTATGAGGAGCAGACCAAAACTATAAGAACAAAATCTGAACATTCTGCAAAAATCTGGACAGGTGAGAGGTTGACAACAAAAAATCTGCTGTCTTTTATGCATCCATACGTACACTCATTTTACCAATGCGGTCTGGGTGACACATCAATGTTGGGTCTTTCGGCTTTTCCTGGTTAGGGGTTGCCACAGTGGAACTCCGGTCCGCTAATGATTGACAATAGATTTTTACAGTGATCACCATCTACAGCACATGTGTAAAATTAACTGCACGGCTAGTATAACAGCCTCTAAAGTAGACTTTTATTAGCAGCTTGATTTACAAACATGGAAATTAAAGTGGAACAAAAGGAAGGATTTACATCACTGCTTAATTTACTTTTATATAAACAAAATTAGAAACAATGTGACTCACCCAAATGTCCCGACTCTTGATTTCTCACTCCACTTACAATTCTGTCATCACCCTGCAAGTTTAACTGCCACCTCAAGCATTAGTTTCAGGAGGCTGAATCTATTTGTGCATGTCCATTATCAAATAAAAGCCCAGTATCGCATCAGTTTCAGCCATGCAAGTACACGTTATTTATTTGAATATTTGAAACCTTTTTTGTTGTAAAAATAATGCTTATAATGATAATGCCCAAACTGTTATGTTCAGTTTATAAGCTAGTTAACATAAGTTAGGAATGATGAACTTAAAATTCTTGAAAATAAAAGAATTTCATTTCATTCAGAAAAAAAAGCAAACACGCACAAATAGTTACCTGACCACATTTCACTGTTGCTTGTTAATCCAAATACTTCATCAGAATGCGAAATAATATAGGAGTATTTTTGTCTGACTTTAGACAGACATCTGGGGGCAGTCTACTGGGAAGCCTGTCATGGGCCACCTTAAAGCCACATATCTCAGGTGGCTGCAAAAACTGCCCTGAATATAATCTACCCATGTCTCTGATATTTTAAGAGGCTACTGTCAAGAGTGCCTGTAACAGTGTAACAGCATAAAAAAAAAAATTGCATACATTTCCCCAAGGAGAGGCTTTCATGTACCATTAGATTAATGCTTGATCTCCCTCCTTAAAAATATTTGCACTAATGCAGCAACACATATTACAAGACAATAAAGTTGTGTGCGTGTGCACCTTTTATCTGATTGCACATTCTAAACTTATACTTTGAAAGGTGCGAATACAGAAGTAACATGATTTTATTTCAGTTAGCCACCCTGAGCCAATCTAGTTAACAGAAGTGACAAGGGAGAAAGTTACTGAATGTGTTGCAGTACACAATTATAGACTCAACTGGCTGCATGTTTCTTATTACCTATCCATAACTTTTCCCCTCCTGCACTTGAAACAATACAACTACCTTAACATCCCTCTTTCTCTCTAACTGCTTTCTTCCACCACTCTCTGCTATTATGCATTCCAGATATACCCAAGTTATAAACCTTCTAAAAACACCACTTGGAACAGGAAGCCTTGATAAAACTGTTATGTTGTCACTCAAATGCTATTACCAGTATCCTCCTACACAATGCTAACATCTCCACTATTACAGAATTTTATAACTGGGAGAACAGGCAACCTGTACATCACCACTCAGACTGCAGAAACAATGCAACAGAACTGCAGGAGTATGTAGGATGGACATAGGGGACTACTAATCAGCTTATCTAGTATACATTCTAGAAAGACATGTTCCCAGTCTTAACCAAATGTCTTGACCACAGGTATTTTTACTATAGCTTATTAAGTGTTGCATCCCTTTCCATTGCCAATTATAATTTATGCTGATGGACATTTCTGAACCTGTGTGCATGTGCGATTATGTTTTTCTAAGTACGTGTGATTCTCTGTCTATATTTCTGAATGTGGGTTTTTCTATCTGTATGTAAGTGTGTGTGTGTGTGTGTGTGTGTGTGTGTGTGTGTGTGTGTTTAGTAACTTACAATTTGGACGTAAAATACTTCCTCCAAAAACAATTACATATGTTACAGTTTGTCTGAAACATTAGAAGAAGAAACTATTTTACATCAAAAATATTAAAATTATAAAGTAATAAAAAAAAAAAATACAAAATAATTTAACATAATAGCCCATTCTATAAGTGCAATAACGTCCTCCACGGTGTGCGTGCTACTGTGTAAATAGCGCCATTTGGTGTTGTGCCACAGAAAGTACAGTTGTATACCTACTATAAATGTAGATGTTCGAGTGTATTCACTGTTGCAGTCATTACACTTGGGTTATCCTGCTGGCAGGTGACCCGCAGTCGGCCCGAGTTCCAAAGTCTTGGTCCGGCGTCGGTTGCTGTCGCTTCTTCCCTGGCGTCAGTGTGCCAGGGGTATAAAAGCTGCAACCGACGCCATTTTCTTCAGTTTTTCTTGCCCCAGATGTCAGGTGCCCCCAGATAGGAAGGCTGGAAGATAAAATTATGCCAAAAAAGTACAGTTGTGTACACTTACCATAAATGTAGATGTTCGAGTGTCTTCACTGTTGCAGTCATGACTGTAGGGTTCTCCCCTGCCAGCAGGCAGTCCTCAGTCGGCCAGAATCCCAAAGTCTGGGTCCGGCGTCGGCTGCTCAGCCATGCCCCCTGACGTCAGAGCGCCAGGAGTACAAAGCTGACAGCCGACGCCATGTTCTCCAGTTTTTCTTGCCCCAGATGTCAGGTGTTCCAAAATGAGTAAGATCCCATACCCTTTGCAAATACACCTCAGAAGAAGGGTGAAGAAGGGAACCACACAAAAGAAAAAATAAGAGGGGACAGGAGGGAGGGTAGCAGACTGCAACAGTGAAGACACTCGAACATCTACATTTATGGTAAGTGTACACAACTGTACTATGTTCATCGTGTTTCACTGTTGCAGTCATGACTGTAGGGTTGAATCCCAAAGCAGAATAAAAGGGAGGTGGTCATAAAGTAGAGGGGGCGGCTAAAAGGCCCTGCAAGACTGCAGAAGCAAAGCCTGCCCTAGACTTAGAGTAGAGAGGTAGATTGTAGTGCTTAGAAAAAGTATGCACTGAACTCCAAGTTGCAGCTTCCAAAATGTCTTTGCTAGGAACTCCCCTGAGGAAGGCAGCTGAAGTGTCAGCAGCTCTGGTAGAGTGAGTCCTTATACTCCCTGGGATTTGCTTTCCATGGTGTGAATAGCAAAAGTTGATTCCATGAGCAATCCATTTAGAAATGGTCTGTTTTGAAATGGCTTTACCTTGGGAACTTGAAGCATAAGAAACAAACAATTGTTCTGATTTCCTGATGTCCTTGGTTCTGTCCAGGTAAAAATGTAGTTGTCTGTGTACATCCAAGGAATGCAGGATACTTTCCCCCTTATTTTGAGGACTGGGGAAAAAAGTTGGCAAGTGAATAGTTTGATTTAAAGCCACTTTGGAAACCACCTTAGGCATGAAAGTAGGATTAGTCCTTAAAGACATCCTGTCTTGATGAAAAATAATATAAGGTTCCACAGCCATGAGAGCTTGCAACTCCGAAACTCTCCTGGCAGAGGTCAGAGCTAACAGGATGGCTGTCTTTCAAGATAAAAACTTGATGTCAGATGTGGCAGCAGGCTCAAAAGGAGGTAAGGTGAGTTTTTCCAAAACATAGTTGAGATCCCAAGCAGGAATGGGTGGAGATCTAAGGGGTCTTAAGTTCTTAGCTCCTCTGAGAAACTGTCTCATGAGCTGGTGGGAAAAGATTGGAGGATCTGTATTATAATGAGCAGAAATAGCAGAGGCATGTATCTTTATGGAAAAGAAAGAGAGACCCTTATGTAAGAGGTCTGTCAGGTAAAGTAAAATCAGAGGAATGTTAGGAATAAGAGGATCCGAATCCTGAGCCTGTATCCAGGAGCAAAATCTTTTCCATTTTCCTGCATAAGATTTTCTAGTGCTAGGACGTTTGGCTTCTAAAATGACATCCATAACCTGCTTGGGTAGGAGAGAATGAATCATAGACCCTGGATTAACCATGCCGCCAGGCTAAGGGTTTTGACATGGGAGTGCAGAACCTGACCCTGGTGTTGGGACAGAAGGTTCGGAGTCTGTGTTAAAACCCAAGGGGGCTCCAGAGAAAGGTTTTTCAGTGTTGGGTACCAAAACTGTCGAGGCCAATTTGGGGCCAGCAAAATTATCATCTTGGGCTTGTCCTGTTTGATCTTTAATAACACCCGTGGAACAAGAGGTAGAGGCGGGAAGGCATACCCAGAGAGGTTTCTCCAACTGAATGATAGTGCATCCACTTTCCAAGCTAGTTCGTGGAATGTCCTGGTGCAAAAAATCTGTAGTTGATGATTGAGGTGGGATGCAAAGAGGTCTATGTGAGGACATCCCCAGACTGCTGTAATCATCTTGAATATTTCGGTGTCCAGCATCCATTCGTGTGGGTCCGACAGGTTTCTGCTCAGACTGTCTGCCAGGAAGTTTTGCTTCCCTGGTAGAAACTGAGCTTGAAGGTCCAGTTTGCAAGCTAGAGCTGTTTTCCATAGATTCATGGCTAGTCTGCAAAGGGGATAGGAATGTGATCCCCCTTGCTTGTTTATGTACCACATAAAGTACAGTTTTGTACCTACCATAAATGTAGATGTTCGAGTGCTAATACAGCTGCAGTAATCACAGATGGGTTTTCAGCCGTCAGGCGGTCCCTCGGTCGGCCGAATTCCAAAGTCTTGGTCCGGCGTCTGTTGTCATCGCTTACTCTTCTGACGTCAGTAAGGCCAGAGTATATAAGACACAGCCGACGCCATGTTCTTCAGTCTTTCTTGCCCCAGATGTCAGGTGCCCCCAAAAGGAAGGCAATACATAAATAAGGCTTATCTACATATGCAGGCAATGCAATGTAATGCAAAATCAGTGTAAGCAAGCAAATAAAACATAGCAGGATAACCCAGTCAGGTGGTATGAAGAGGTTGTTAGGCCCCATGCCTTTACCAAGTGGGGAAGGAGGGAGGGAAACCTGTACTGCAGCTGTATTAGCACTCGAACATCTACATTTATGGTAGGTACAAAACTGTACTATGTTCATCGTGCATACAGCTGCAGTAATCACAGATGGGTAGAGTCCCAAAGCTATGCATAGGGTGGTAGGTACTATGAGGAACTGGGTTGAGCCAGAATGCCCTGCAAAACAGCAGTGGCAAAGCCTGCTCTTGTTCTGGAATATAAGGGTAGGTGGTAGTGTTTTGTGAAGGTATGTACAGAACTCCAAGTGGCTGCCTCCAAAATATCCTTAGTAGGAACGCCTCTGAGGAAGGCTGTAGAGGTGGCTGTGGCCCTGGTGGAGTGAGATCTGATACCAGTAGGGACAGATTTTCCATGATAGGAATAACAAAACCGTATGCAGTGGCCAATCGACTTGGAAATGATCTGTTTGGTAACTGGTTTCCCTTGAGCCCCTACGGCATAGGACACAAAAAGTTGTTCTGATTTCCTGAAGGACTTTGTTCTGTCCAAATAATAATGTAGCTGCCTATGGATGTCTAAAGTGTGAAGCAGCCTCTCCCCTTTGTTTTGAGGGTTAGGATAAAAGGTAGGTAGGTGTATGGCTTGATTTAAGGCTACCCTGGATACCACTTTTGGCATAAAAGATGGGTTGGTATGAAGGGAAACCCTGTCCTGATGGAAGATGAGGAAGGGCTGCACCGCCATGAGGGCCTGTAGTTCAGAAACCCTACGAGCTGAAGTGATGGCCAGAAGGAAAGCTGTTTTCCAGGACAAATGTTGCAGATCTGTTGAGGCAGCAGGTTCAAAGGGAGGCAATGTTAATTTTTCTAGTATGTAATTAAGGTCCCAGGCTGGTATTGGTTGCTTCCTTGGAGGTCTTATATTCTTAGCCCCTCTGAGGAACTGTCGTAAGAGTGGGTGAGAGAATAAAGGAGGATCCGTGTTGAATTCTGCAGAAATGGCTGAGGCATGTATTTTTATGGAAGAAAATGAAAGTCCACTGTTCAGCAGTTCAGCTAGGTACTGTAAAACCTGAGGCAAGTTCAATTTTCTAGGGTCCTGGCCTCTTTTCTCATTCCAACAGCAAAACCGCTTCCATTTTGCAGAGAGTAAGCTTTTCTAGTAGATGGTCTTCTGGCCTCCAAAATGACATCCTGCACCTCCTTGGAGAGTAGGGACTGTTGTGGTGTCAAGGAATTTTCCATGCAGCGAGGTTGAGTGTTTTCAGCTGACTGTGAAGAGTTTTGTAGCTATTCTGAGTCAGTATGAGAGGCATTAGAGGCAGGGACCAGGGAGGAGTATGTGTTAGGCTCCTCAGGAGTGGATACCAGTGTTGCCTTGGCCAATCTGGAGCAATCAGTATCATCCTCGGTTTGTCTGTTCTTGCTTTCAAAAGCACCTTGGGCAGCAGGGGCAGAGGTGGGAATGCATAAACTGTCCATGCTGTCCAACTGAATGAAAGGGCGTCCACTTTCCAGGCCTTTGGATGAAAGGTCCTTGAACAAAACCTTTTCAGTTGATAGTTCCTGTGGGAGGCAAAAAGATCTATGTCTGGCCTCCCCCACGCTTGGATTATCTCTGTAAACACCTGAGGATGTAACTTCCATTCATGTGGATCTGTCATATTTCTGCTTAGAGTGTCTGCCAGTGTGTTTTCCAGTCCTGGCAAGTACTGTGCTTGAAGTTCGATTTGTCTTTCCAGAGCCAAGTTCCAAAGAGTCATGGCTAGTCTGCACAAGGGGTATGAATGTGTTCCTCCTTGTTTGTTTATGTACCACATTACTGTGGTGTTGTCTGTTCTTATCAGTAATTGTCCTGGATGCAGGAAGTCCTTGAAAGCTGTAATTGCATTTATCACTGCTAGCATTTCTTTTTGATTGATGTGAAGGTGCTTTTCCTTTTGGGACCATCTGCCCTGAATGCACCTGTCCTTCACGTGTGCCCCCCAGGCGTAATCTGAGGCGTCTGTGGTTATGACTTGTTTTGCTTGAGGCTTGCAGAATGGAAGGCCTGTGTTTACTTGACATGCTTGGGCCCACCATAGAAATTCCTTTTGCAAACATGGAATTATTGGTATAATTGCTTCCAAACTGTGACTGTGTTGAGACCATAGATTTTTAGGTACCATTGAAGTTTCCTCATATGCAGCTTTGCACATGGGATTAGAAGAATGCAAGATGCCATGAATCCCAGAGCCTGCAGGATTTTCCTTGCAGTAAGCCTGGTACTTTTTGCTAGTGTTTTGAAGTACTGAGATAGTTGCCCTTGTTTTTCTGGCGTAAGATATGCCATCTGGGTGTTTGTGTCCAAGTTGGCACCCAGGAAGGTTATTTTCTGAGATGGTGTTAGTCTTGATTTCTCCTTGTTGATGGTATATCCCAGAGAAAGCAGTAACCGTGTCACATAAGTCAGATGTTCCAGTAGTATGCGTTTGCTGTCCGCTTGGATCAGGCAGTCATCCAGATAAGGGTAAATTTGTATCCCTTGAAGTCTGCAGTAGGCAATCACTGATGCCAGGCACTTTGTGAATACTCTGGGCGCAGTAGATAAGCCAAAGGGCAATGCAGAGAATTGATAGTGGATTGAACCAGCAAGAAATCTGAGGTATCTTCTGCAGCTTTGTCTGATTGGGACATGCAGGTATGCCTCCTTGAGGTCCAATGTTACCAGCCAAAACTCCTTGCCCAGCATGGGAAGAAGTTGCTGTAATGTGAGCATCTTGAATTTTGGCACGAGTAGGAATGTGTTTAGGATGGATAAGTCCAAAATGGGTCTCCAGTCGGTTCCTTTTCTTGGTACCAGAAAGTCTTGAATAAAAACCTTGACCTTGTTGGAGTGTAGGTACCTTTTGTATAGCTCTCATGTTTAGGAGCTTTGAAATTTGCAGTTGTGCCTCTGCCCTTTGATTTTGTGGCAGGTTTGGCATGCCTCTCATTTTTGGAAGAGTGTGAAATTGAAATTTGTAGCCTCTGTTTATAATGTCCAGTATCCATTTGTCTGTTGTGACAATATGCCAATTGCTTGCAAATAAAGCTAGTTAGCCTCCCAAAGGTGCTATCAGCTGAGACTTGCTTGGCATGGAAATGAGGGAGTCATTGGGTTTGCTTCCTGTATTGTTGTGCACTGTCTTCACCACCTCTTGGTGCTGGAGATTGCCATTGTCTGCCTCTATATGATCCTTGTGATTGCCCCTGCCCCTTGTGCGCTGTATCTGCCTCTTTGGGGCTTGTCAGTGGCTGGAAAGGACCAGTTTTTTGAAGGCCAATTTCTGCTAAAATGTGGTGGTTGGACCTGTAAGAAAGCCTTGACAGTTTGCATAGATTTGGCTTTTTCTTCCATTTTCCGTAGTATGTCCTCAGCATTAGTACCAAATAATACATCCTTTTGTAAAGGAGCATCAAGAAGTTTAGCTTTCACATGATCAGGTAAATTTTGTTCCCTAAGCCAGGCATGCCTGAATGACTGATCCTGTGGCAGCCGCTCTACTGGAAGCCTCTAGGGCATCATAACCACATTGTAAGGTGTGTTTACCCACTTGCTCAAGACTATGCATCATATCCTGTAACTCTTTTAAATCTGGTTGTTCAGGTTGAGACATTTTGTTCCTTAATTGTGATAACAGGTACTGTTGATATTTAATCATATGAAACTGACAGTTTAAGGCCCTCATGGCTAGGGTGGCCAAGGTATATACCTTTTACCCCACCTTTCTAGAGATCTGGATTCCCTTTCTGCAGGGAGTGGATTCTTGGCAGTGGAGGCCTTTAATCCCTTGGGGCCTTGTGAAATGGTTTCAGGGTCAGCATTATGGCCTTTGTAGAGAAATTGGTGAGAGCTGGGTACTCTGTAATACCTATCAGGTTTTACTGGTGCAGGAGGCAGAGAATCAGGGTTAAGGCAAGCCTCCGAATAGACATCATCCAGTACATCCAAAACAGGGGGTATAGCCAGAGGTCTGTGCTGAAGTAACCAAAGAAATTCCCTAAGTCTTTTCTTGGAATCTAAGTCTTGGCCTTCCCAATGGAAGTGTTCCCTCAAAGTGTGCAAGGTTTCCCCAAAAGAAAAATCCTCAGGAGGGGATACAGAAGGAATGGACTGTTCTGCATCCGAATCCTCAAAAGGGGAGTAAGAGTGTTCCTCTGCATCTGAATGTTCTGATAAAATGGATCCCTGATCAGAAGAGGGAGATTCTTCCTCCACTCTGGGTCTCTTGTCAGGAGGGGGCTGAGAACCTCTGATAAGAGTAATTAAATCCTCATCCATTTTAAGCATCTGTTTCTTAGGCATGGGTCCAGGAGATGGGCCCTGTGCAACAGGCCTCGTGGGATGCCTGGCTGCTTTGGATTTAGTAAAAGCCTTTATTGAAAAAGAAGATGAGGGCCTAAATACACCATGGGTGGAGGTGGACCTGTCCACATTAGTAGGCTCGACATTAGCAGGGGCTTCGGTTGTAGTCTGGGAAAGGACCGAGGACCCAGCGGTCATGGGTACAGAGAACACCGCCAAAGGAGTGTCGTCGGTAGTCAGGGACTGCAAAGGCGTCTCGCTGAGAACCGGACCACATGTAGCCTGTTTTGGCGTGGTGTCTGTCCTTTTCCTTGCGTTTTTTGGACAAAACGGTAGTCGGAGTGTCCGACGACATCTTATAATCAAAAGCTTTACCAAAGTAGTGTTGGGCGAACTCCGCCCGACGCTTGATAGTGCGTTTATTGAAGGTAGCGCAAAAGCGACAGCCCGAGATGTCGTGGTCTGGGCCCAAACAAGGTATGCAACGGGAATGGAAATCCTTATGCGGTATTTGCTTCCCACAAGAAATACAATTATTAACTTTTTCTGACATTGGTCTGAGGCAAGAAAAGTTTCAACGGGGTACTTAGCTTTAAAGAAGACTTCGGTTCCAATTTTTTCGTAATTCAGGAGCTGGCCGACCGGCACTTGCGAACTGCTTCTGCTTCGGGCACTGCGCGGCAAAAAAGACTGAAGAACATGGCGTCGGCTGTGTCTTATATACTCTGGCCTTACTGACGTCAGAAGAGTAAGCGACGACAACCGACGCCGGACCAAGACTTTGGAATTCGGCCGACCGAGGGACCGCCTGACGGTTGAAAACCCATCTGTGATTACTGCAGCTGTATGCACGATGAACATCTGTGGTGTTGTCTGTCCATATCAGTAGTTGTCCTGGTTGTAGAAGATTCCTGAAGGCCAATAAAGCATTCTGAACGGCTAACATTTCCTTTAAATTAATATGCAGGTGCTTCTGATCCTTTGTCCAAAGGCCCTGCAGACAGTTGCCCTGCAAATGGGCTCCCCATGCATAGTCTGAGGCGTCCGTGGTTAGTATCTGACTGGCTGGAGGCAGACTGAAGGGTTTTCAGTTGTTTAGAGTACATTCCCTGGACCACCAGAGGAATTCCTTTTGAAGACAAGGCAGGACGGTGATCTGTATGTCTAAACTGTGGCAATGCTGAGACCATACACTTTTTAGGTACCACTGTATTTTCCTCATATGTAGTCTTGCATATGGTACGAGAAGGATGCAGGAGGCCATGTAACCCAAAGCCTGCAGGAATTTCCTTGCAGATAGCTGAGTTAATGTTGCCAAGGTTTTGAAAGTTGAAGCCAGCTGTAATTGTTTTTCGTATGCCAGAAATGCCATTTGGGTTGTTGTGTTTAGAAGAGCACCCAGAAAAGTTATCTGTTGTGAGGGTGTCAAATTTGACTTTTTTATGTTTACAGTGAATCCCAGGAACTTGAGAAGATTCTGAACAAATTCTAGATGCTGGAGTAAGACATCTTTGCTGTCTGCCTGAATAAGACAATCGTCCAGATAAGGGTAAATTTGAATTCCCTTGAGTCTGCAATAAGCTACTACTGGAGCCAGGCATTTGGTGAAGACCCTGGGCGCAGTACACAATCCAAAGGGCAGCACAGAGAATTGATAGTGCCTCGATCCGGCTTTGAACCGGAGGTATTTTCTGCATTCCTGCCTGATGGGAATGTGTAAATATGCCTCCTTTAAATCCAAAGTTACCATCCATGCATTTTTGGTCAGCATTGGAAGTAGCTGCTGTAGAGTAAGCATCCTGAATTTTGGTATCTCGAGAAAAGTGTTCAAGACTGACAGATCCAGAATGGGTCTCCATGAATTTTGCTTTCTGGGGACTAGAAAGAGCCTTGAGTAAAAACCTTGTCCCATTTCTGAAAGTGGAACCAGTTCTATGGCTTTCATAGCCAAGAGAGCTTCCACCTGGTTTAAGGCCTCTAACCATTGATGTTTTGGAAGATCTGGCCATCCACTTGGTCTTGGTAGGGTATGAAAATGGAATTTGTAACCTCTTGAAACCACATCCAGAACCCACTTGTCTTGGGTTATATGAGTCCAATTTAGGTGAAAAGAGAAAGTTTTCCTCAGAGTGGGGCTTCCAGGCAAGAAGTTCCTGCAGCCCAACAGAGGGAGTCATTGAGCCTGTTTTCTATGAGCTTGCGACCTGTCCTCTCCCCGCCTAGGGGTGGAAGCAGTCCACTGTCTTGGTCTGTAAGAGGCTTGCGTTTGAGGCCTTCCTCGGGAGCATCTGTATCTACCCCTCTGAGGCCGGGAGCGTCTGTATCTACCCCTCTGAGGCCTGTCTGAATTGGGAAAGGACCAATTTTTTGTAGGCCAATTCCTACTAAATTTGGGTGGCTGTACTTGTAAGAAATCTTTAACCGTTTGCATGGATTTTGCCTTGTCCTCCATCTTCTTTATCACCTCTTCAGCCTTAGATCCAAACAAAACATTATGCTGAACAGGAGCATCCAATAACTTAGCTTTTACTTGATCTGGCAAGTTTTGTTCCTTTAACCAAGCATGCCTTCTAATGACTGTGCCAGAGGCGGCAGCCCTACAAGAAGCCTCCAAGGCATCAAATCCACAGTGTAAACCATGCTTCCCAACTTGTTCAGTGGCATGCATTAAGTCATGTAATTCCTTATCATCTGCACAGGCGGAAATGGAAGTTAGCTTTTGTTTCAAAACAGACAGAAGAAATTGCTGGTATTTCAGCATATGAAATTGACAGTTTAAAGCCCTAATAGATAAAGCAGCAGAAGTGTACACTTTTTTGCCCCATCTTTCTAAAGATCTGGAATCCTTCTCAGTGGGAATGGGGTTTTAGCAGTAGCGCCTTAACCCCCTTAGGGCCCTGAGAAATGGTTTCAGGATCAGCAGTAGGATTCTTGTATGAAAACTGGTGGGAATCAGGAACCCTATAATATCTGTCTGGCTTAACAGGAGCTGGAGGAAAAGAGTCAGGAGTTAAATTAGCCTCCGAAAAAGCATCATCCACAATATCCAAAATAGGAGGGATAGCCAGGGGTCTATGTTGGGGAAGAAGAAGAAAATCCCTAAGTCTTTTCTTAGATTCCGAGTACTCCTGTCCTTCCCAGTGAAAATGTTCCCTCATTTCATGTAAAGTTTCCCCAAAAGAAATCCT
The DNA here is from genome assembly GCF_019279795.1 of Protopterus annectens. Lineage (NCBI taxonomy): Eukaryota > Metazoa > Chordata > Ceratodontiformes > Protopteridae > Protopterus > Protopterus annectens. Next base: position 542,538,718 of record NC_056750.1, read on the forward strand.
CAGGGGAGAAGCTGAAGGAATGGATTCCTCAGCATCAGAATCCTCATAAGGAGGGAAAGAATATTCCTGGTCAGAAGAAGAAACTGAAGAAACAGAAGCCTGATCAGAGGAGTCATAATACACTTCCTGCCTTGGCCTTTTAACTGGAGGGGGATGTGAACCCCTGATCATAGTAAGTAAGTCCTCCGCCATCTTAAGTAACTGTTTCTGAGACTTGGGTGCCGGATCAGAAGAGGCCTGGGCTGTAGTCTTTGATTTGGAAGGAGTCTTTGCCTTTATTAGAAGCTGAGTAGGCCTGAAAACCCCTTCGGAAGTCGGTACCTGCACAGCGGCTCCGGACCCATCCGAAGGAGCATTGTCCGAAGGTCCTGCAACAGAAATATTCAAAGGCCTAGTTGGCTCCTCGTGGGAGTCCATTTCGGCCATTGATTCCGAAATGGCCTACGACAGGGGCTGCAAAAGCGCCTCACTGACGGCCGAACCAGAAGCTGGCTCTGCTTGTACAATATCGTCTGATTTGGACCTCGGAGGCCTGTCTTTATCCTTGCGTCGTTTGTGAACTCCGGTAGCCGGAACCGTGTCCGACGACATTTTGTAATTGAAACGCCTACCGAAGTAATGAAATGCAAAATCGTACCTTCGTTTAATCGTACGTTGATTAAATCTAGCACAAAACCGACAACTAGCTACGTCGTGGTCAGGGCCTAAGCAAGGAATACAGTAAGAATGAAAATCCTTATGAGGTATTTGCTTCCCACATGAAATACAATTATTAACTTTTTCTGACATCGGACTGGAGCAAGAAAAAAGTTTCCCCAACGGGGTACTTAGCTTTGAGTAGGAGAAGAAAGTCTTCGGACTGAAGTACGTTTAGAAAAAATTGTCAGGAGTCAGCCGACCGGCACTTGCGAACTGCTATCACCGCACGGCAAGAAAGACTAGAGAACATGGTGTCGGCTGTCAGCTTTGTACTCCTGGCACTCTGACGTCAGGGAGCATGGCTGAGCAGCCGACGCCGGACCCAGACTTTGGGATTCTGGCCGACCGAGGACTGCCTGCCGGCAGGGGAGAACCCTACAGTCATGACTGCAACAGTGAAACACGATGAACATCATGCATATATTACTATAAACATTTCCTTCATCTACAAGCAAATACACCACATAGGTTGTATAGAGTTGAGAAGTACAGAAAAATCCCAGCAATGAAAAGGGGGATGGTGGGTGGGTAACCTGGACTGCAACAGTGAATACACTCTAACATCTACATTTATGGTAGGTACACAACTGTATTATGTTCATCGTGTTTCACTGTTGCAGTCATTACACTTGGGTAGAATCCCAAAGCTGAGGTAGGGCGGCTGGGTCTAAATTGGATTTGGAGAAGCTACCAGGCCCTGCAGAACTGCAGTGGCAAAGCCTGCTGTGGATTTAGAGTAGAGAGGTAAGTGGTAGTGTTTGGTGAAAGTGTGCACTGAGCTCCAGGTTGCAGCTTCTAAAATGTCTTTGGTTGGTATTCCTCTGAGAAAAGCTGCTGAAGTGGCTGCTGCTCTGGTAGAATGAGGCCTAATGCCCTTAGGCACTGATTGGCCATGTTGTGCATAACATAAGCGGATGCAGTGGCCTATCCATTTTGAAATTGTCTGCTTTGTAATAGGCTTTCCTTGTGATCCTGCAGCATAGGCTACAAACAGTTGCTTAGTTTTTCTGAAAGCTTTTGTTTTGTTCAAGTAGAATCATAGCTGTCTGTGCATATCCAAAGAGTGCAGAAGTCTCTCCCCTTTATTCTGGGGATTCGGGTAGAATGTAGGTAAATGAATGGTTTGGTTCAAGGCCACATTGGAGACCACTTTTGACATGAATGTTGGGTTTGTCCTAAGAGAAACCCTGTCCTGATGAAAAATGATGAAAGGTTCCACAGCCATCAATGCCTGTAAATCTGAGACTCTTCTTGCTGAAATTATTGCTAGGAGCAGAGCAGTTTTCCATGATAAGAATTTTAGATCAGCTGTGCTGGCTGGTTCAAAAGGAGGCCGTGTGAGTTTTTCCAAAACAAAATTGAGATCCCAAGTTGGTACTGGTGCTCTCCTTGGGGGTCTTATATTTTTTGCTCCTCTGAGGTACTGTCGTAGTAGAGGATGTCAAAAAATAGGAGGTTCCGTATTGTAATGAGCTGAAATGGCAGAGGCATGGATTTTAATTGATAAGAAAGATAGGCCTTTGTCCAGCATCTCAGTTAGGTATTGTAAAATCTGAGGTATATTAGGGACAAGTGGTTTGAGCCCTTGTGCCTGGTTCCAAGCACAGAATCTCTTCCATTTTTCTGCATAAGATTTCCTGGTGCTGGGCCTCTTGGCTTCTAAAATGACATCCATAACAGCTTTAGAGAGAGGTGCAGTCTGAGTGGCTACATTATCTGCCATGCAGCCAGATTTAAGGTTCTGAGTTGACTGTACAGAATCTGATTGATGTTCTTCGTGTTTCACTGTTGCAGTCATAACTGTTGGGTGCTCCTGCCGGCAGGCAGCCCGAGGTCGGCAATCAGGATCATTTTTGGCCTTTCTTGTCTGACTGAGGAGTACCTTGGTAATGAGAGGCATCGGAGGGAAGGCATAGACTGTCAGGCCTTTCCAGCTGAATGATAGAGCATCCACTTTCCATGCTTGAGAGTATTAAGTTCTTGTGCAGAATTTCTGTATTTGATAATTGTGAGGGGAGGCAAAAAGATCTATGTATGGGCGTCCCCATTTCCTCGTTATGCTGAACACTTGTGGATTTAGTTTCCATTCGTGAGGATCCATGAGATTTCTGCTTAGTTCGTCTGCCAGTGTGTTTTTTGTTCCTGGCAGGAATTGTGCCTGCAGATGTACTTGATAGGTCAGTGCTATGTTCCACAAAGTCATGGCTTGCCTGCATAGGGGGTAGGAATGTGTGCCCCCTTGCTTGTTTATGTACCACATAACTGTGGTATTGTCCGTCTTTATTAATAGTTGTCCTGGATGTAGTAGGTCTTTGAAAGCTGTCAGGGCATTCTGTACAGCTAGCATCTCTTTCTGATTGATGTGAATATGCATTTGTTCCTTGGGCCACATGCCCTGAATACATTTACCTGCCATATGTGCCCCCCCAGGCATAATCCGATGCATCCGTTGTTATTGTCTGGCTGGCTGTGGGTAAAGTGAAAGGCTGTCCCTTGTGGTGACAGGCCTGGGCCCACCATCAAAACTCCTGTTGTAGGCAGGGAATTAAAGTTATGATTGTCTCCAGGCTGTGACAATGCTGAGTCCAAACACTTTTTAGATACCATTCTAGTTTCCTCATATGCAGTTTTGCATATGGAATTAGTAGAATGCAGGATGCCATGAAGCCCAGGGCTTGCAAGGAGCTGGGTTTTTGTTGCCATCATTTGAAAGTAATGAGTCACTTGCCTTTGTTTGTCTGGCGTGAGATAAGCCATCTGGGCAGTTGTATTTAAGCTTGCACCCAGGAATATTATCTCTTGAGAGGGCACTAGCTTTGATTTCTTTTCGTTTACTGTGTACCCTAGGCAAATTAGCATTCTTTTTACAAACGCCAGATGCTTTAGAAGAATGTCCTTGCTTGCTGCTTGAATAAGGCAGTCGTCCAAGTAGGGATATATTTTAATTCCTTTTTGTCTGCAAAATGCAATTACTGGTGCCAGGCATTTTGTGAAGACCCTGGGCGCAGTAAATAAGCCAAAGGGCAGTGCAGAGAATTGGTAATGCATTGAGCCTGCTATGAATCTGAGGTATCTTCTGCAAGATTGTCTGATTGGGATATGCAGGTATGCCTCCTTGAGGTCCAAAGTAACTAGCCAAGCCTTCTTGCCCAGCATGGGTAGAAGTTGGTGTAGTGTTTGAATCTTGGAACATCCAGGAAAGTATTTAGGATTGACAGGTTCAGTATTGGTCTCCAGGCTTTGTCCTTTCTGGGTACTAAGAAAAGTCTTGAGTAAAATCCTTGTCCCTGTTCTTGCTGTGGGACTTTTTGAATAGCTCCCATGTCCATAAGAGCAGCAATCTGTTTTTGTGCCTCTGCCCATTGGTTTTGTGGCAGGTCTGGCATACCTTTTGGTTTTGGAAGCGTGTGGAAGTGGAACCTGTAACCCTGAGAAACAATATTCAGCACCCATTGGTCCTGGGTGATCATGTGCCAATTTTTTGAGAAAAGTGCTAGCTTTCCCCCTAAGGGTGCTGTCAAAAGGTAAGTGCTTGGCATTTGCAGAGGGAAGTCATTGGGACGGTTTCCTATAAGGTTGTGATTTGTCTTCCCCTCCTTTGGGGGCTGAAGCACCCCATTGTTTAGGTCTGTAGGAGCCTTGGGGCTGAGATATGCCTCTTGGGCGTCTGTATCTGCCTCTTTGTGGCCTGTCTGACACTGGAAAGGACCAATTTTTTGAAAGCCAGTTTCTGCTAAATCTAGGTGATTGAACCTGTAAAAAATCTTTCACTGTCTGCATTGACTTTGCTTTATCCTCCATTTTCTTTAACACATCTTCTGCCTTAACACCAAACAAAATATCATGCTGTAATGGAGCATCCAAAAATTTTACTTTAACATGGTCAGGTAAACTTTGTTCTTTCAACCAAGCATGCCTTCGAATAACAGAGCCTGTAACTGCGGCTCTACAAGAAGCCTCTAATGAATCAAAACCACATTGCAGAGTATGCTTTCCCACTTGTTCAACTGCATGCAATAAATCCTGCATTTCCTTACTATCAGGACCTTCTGTATTTGAAACCATTTTCTGTTTTAACAATGATATGAGGTACTGTTGGTATTTAAGCATGTGAAACTGACAGTTTAAAGCTCTTACAGCTAAAGTAGCAGAAGTGTAAACTTTTTTCCCCCATCTGTCCAGAGCTCTGGAATCCCTATCGGAGGGGACAGGATTTTTAGCCGTGGAAGCCTTAACCACTTTTGGACCCTGAGAAATGGTTTCTGGGTCTGCAGTGGGGGTTTTGTAAAGAAATTTATGAGAGTTAGGGACCCTGTAGTACCAGTCTGGTTTGACTGGTGCAGGGGGTAAAGAATCAGGAGACAGACTGGATTCAGAAAAAACATCATCAACAATATCAAGTACAGGGGGGGGATAGCCAGAGGCCTGTGCTGAGGCAATAAAAGGAAATCTCTGAGCCTTTTCTTGGATTCTGAATAATCTTGGCTCTCCCAATGGAAATGCTCCCTCATGGTGTGCAGGGTTTCCCCAAAAGAATAATCCTCAGGCGGAGAGGCTGAAGGTATGGACTCTTCCGCATCAGAGTCCTCATAGGGAGGGAGAGAATATCCCTGATCAGAAGAGGAATCAGAGGAAATGCAAACCTGGTCAGAGGAATCATAATCAGTGCCTTGCCTAGGCCTTTTGTCAGGAAGGGGATGGGAACCCCTGATTAAAGTAATTAGGTCTTCGGCCATTTTAAGCATCTGTTTCTTTGGCATGGATGACTGTTCTGGAGAATACTGTACTTGCTTCCTTATCTTTAATGGAGTTTTTGACTTTGCCTTTGCTGCTGTAGTGGGCTTAATTGTAAGCTGTGAAGGTCTGAAAACAACCTCAGAAGCCAATGCCTGCTCAGCGGCTCTGGACCCATCTGAGGGAATAGTTTCCGTAGGCCCAATACCTTGAGTTTCCACAGGCCTCGGTGTCTCCACGTGGCTGTCTGTTACGGCCTGTGGCTCTGAGGTAGCGGGTGTCAGGGGCTGCGCAAGCGCCTCACTGAGCACCGGCGAACTGGTGACTGGCCTAGAAGAGGCTTCGTCGTCTGTTTTGGACCTCGGATGCCTGTCCTTTTCTTTGTCTTCGCGTTTTTTATAAATTCCGGTCGGTTGTTCCGATGGCATTATATAATTAAACCTTCAGCCAAAATAATGTAAAGCAAAATCAAACAGACGTTTAATAGTGCGTTTATTGAATCTAGCACAAAACCGACAACTAGTGACGTCGTGGTCAGGGCCTAGCAAGGAATACATAAGAGTGAAAGTCCTTATGAGGTATTTGCTTCCCACAAGAACTACAATTATTAACTTTTACTGACATCGGTCTGGAGCAAGAAAAAGTTTCCCCAACGGGGTACTTGGCTTTATTGAAGACTTCGGTTCTGAAATTCAATTTTGAAAATCTCAGGAGTCGGCCAACCGGCACTTGCGAACTGCTTTTGCTTCGGGCACCGTGCGGCAAGAAAGACTGACGAAAATGGCATTGATTGCAGCTTTTATACCCCTGGCGCACTGACGTGTAAAGACTGAAACAGTGAAATACGATGATCATCATCCCTGGACATGTGTTATTTATACAATTCACACACCTTGTGAGGCATTACTGCTCGTTTCTCAACTATACTCTTCATTTTATCTCTTAAACACTTTGCAAAGCTTTCGGTACTGAAATTTAAGAACACTAAACTTATTTCCCTTCTACAATATATTTTCATTTGCTTCCCACACACGCACACTCTTTCAGATTGAATTGTAGTTAAAAAGATCATGTACGACTAAATTTCTTTTAAAGGTCAAAAGACAAAGCGGCAGACTTTCTGACGGCCATGTTCCATCACAGATTTAGCCCAATATGCGGTTTTGAAGTTAGCAGGTCAAATATCTGCTTGCTTTTTTTAATGAAAAATGGTGTCCTTTTTTCACTTAACACGTATCCCAAAGGTTCTAACACATCTCTCAAAATGCATGTTAAAAGCTGAGCCACAAAAACACTCAAAAGTAGTAATATAACTTAATGATGGCCACACTGATTTTATTTTTTTGGAAGTACCGTCTCTTGCACATCAATCCTCATCATATGACACAAAAACGTCTCTTACCACAAAAGTAGCCCAAGACTAAAGGACTAATTTATCAGCACAAATCAAATTTGATGCCAAGCACCACAGTGTTGTGCCATCATGCATCCGACATACTTTACCTATCATACACAGAAAAAGTGACAATACCGGACACTGCAGTAAAAGAATCAGCAATTTTGTGGGGTTTAATAATACCCTATTCTGATAAGTAGCACTGGACAGTCCATGACCAAATTACACCAATTCCCTTCCTGTTACATGTTGATTAAAAGCCCTGTCACTGTAATCAGCATCCTACAGACTGCTAAAATGTGACCTTTGGCATACAAGGCATGCTTTGACCCATTACTGATGGATTTATTGCACATTAACAAGTCAAATGGTATCAGAAATACTCAGTCTAGGTATCTAAATCTCTTCTGCAACATCACCACAACGTTTGGGTAGACAGATGCATCTTTAAGATGATACAGCTGCCCTGGAACAGACTTCCCATCCACAAAAAACAAAGTTCATCCCTGTCCGTGTTCAAGCAAAACTTGGATCTATGGATGGAAAACAGAAAATTTAGCCTAGGACTGCCCCCTGTACCACTACTGGGCAGAAGCAGCTCCTAAGTGCTTTATCCCATGCATTGATCCCCTCAAATTATCTGTGGAATGATGTTAGTTATTGTCATTAGGGGTAATGTACAATTATTAACTAATGGATAGGCAAGGCCAATCTCTTAACCAATTGAATAGGTTAATTCAAACTTAAAAAGGGAAACTAGCTGAACAGGCCAAGAAGACATTTGGATTGCAAGCTAGTGATAGGCTATACTCTGATATCATTCCCTGATAGGGAAAGCTAAAAGAAAGGAATGGGAGAATCCTAACTGAAAGGCCTGCACTGTTTGATGTTTTAATCTAGAACAGAAGCGGTTAAAAAAGGGATCATTAGTAGGACATATAAAATATTGCATAATAACTAGAGAAATCAATCAGAGGTCAGAAAAAAAACTAAGAGGAGAGATTAGATATGCAACTCGCAAAGAAACAATGGTAGGATATACCAGGTAAAGGCACAGCAGTCCAAATTAAAACTTTTGTAGATTTCTGATCTTTTTTTCCAGCTTTCATTATAGTAACAACATTTTTTGATAAAATGTCAGTCTAAAAAGTTAAGACTTCACTGCCTGCCATTTACAATAAGGAATTCATCATCAATGGGATGCACCACATTACAGTACAAAACTACAGGCAGAAACAGAGGATTATGATTGGTTCTCTGATCATAACCAACTAATCCTGTGTTAGAGACATGGATGCCAAGAAACCCACTTTCAGAGGAAGGCTGTAGAGATGAATCTTGTCATCAATGTTAAGCACACATAAGGGAAGGGATCAGTGAGACCCCCAGTCATAACTTTTTGCACTGCATGGAGCTTCATCTACTCTATGTCCTATCAGATACACAGAAGAAAAAAGTGAAAAAGCACAAAGTATTTTATCAACTTTCAAAACCCTTTATAAACCAGTAAAACACTTTAGGTGTTGCCATACAGAGAGCAGACAGAAACAAAATCTCTCTCTGAAGAATGAACTGCTTTAAAAACTGTTTTACCTTCTGCTGCTGCTCTTTGTCCATTGTCAGTCCCTAGCACAAGACCGAGCTTATTAAGCACATTTCTGATGTCATAAGTTTGCTTTAACAGGCTTGTCAATTTCACGTTTTTGGAGCATAATCATGGTACTCAGAATACTGTATACATAGTAGTAGTTTATAAACTGAAAAATTAGATAACACAAGTACTGCAACTCACATTCTACTTTCTACTATGCAACAGTTCTGTTTTCAGGAGGTCAGCATTAAAAACAGTTTCAAAAATGTTTCATTTATCCCCTATTGCTTTAAATTATGCTTCACATAAAATATAGCGTTCATTTACAGTTTTTAAAGCTAAAATCACAAAAGATACCTCAGAGAGAAAGCATGACAAAGTACATTGTTGAGAGATAGTATTCAAGACATTACTTTTCACCTTGCAATATTTTTGAAATGGAGGATGTTGAACAAATGCAAAAGAAGCATCACAGTAAAAAAAAACATACAATGAAAACAGTAAATATGAAGCAAATGCAAGAATAAAAGGCATCATATATATTTTTTCAGAATGGAGTGCAACGCCAGTCACTGGACACAGTGGGAGTTTGGTTGCATCAAGTTGCTGTAAATACAAAGTGCTCCAAAAGACATTAATGTGGCTGGGGAGTGAAATTTATACCATAGATAAGTGGAAAATATTTTACTTTAAGTTGCTATCCAAAAGACATTCAACAACAAGTGAACTAATTTTATAGGAGAGAAAAACAATTAAAGCATGATTAAAAGTCCATGCTGGGAATTGTCTCAGCTGGGGTGCCTTCTGTGTGGAGTCTGCATGTCCTCCCTGTGGTCATGTGGGTTTCCTTCGGGTGCTCCGATTTCCTCCCACATTCCAAAGACATGCAGTAGGTGGATTGGACACACTAAATGGGCCATCAGTAAGTGTGTGTGTGCAAGTGAATGGTACGAATAAACTACCACGGCAGGGCTAGCCACCCGGCGGTGTAAACCTTGTCTTGAGATGATTGCCACTGCTGAAGTGACACCCCAACCTCATGTGCCAGATGGGAAAAAGGGGCTGAGGATGGCTGGATGGAAAAACAAAGCATGACAGAGGGAACGGTTGCCAGATTTGATAAAAGGCACAGTGACCGAATTCTCCCCCCTGTCTAGCTTGTCTTGCTATGCTTCAATCTGGAGAGAGGTTTTGAATACGAGTTACTGGCTGGCCTTGTAATGGACTGCAGACTGATTGCCTAATACTTACCTATGAACTTATGAACCTGTAAGAGGATGGAAACAACCGAGTACCAGGGACTGTGCCAATGACTGCACAAAAGGTTAAATCACATCACAGTCAATAATATAAAAATAAACAACGTACACATTTATCCAGCAGGATATAGACTGCTGCTCTATGAACCACAGGAATAAAATGTAAGGAAAATCAAACAGCAGAGGTGTAGAAACAAGAGCTGTAAATCTGAAGGAAAGTGGTAGGAAAACGAGCTGAGGCATTAGGATGTTAGAGGTGTCATGGAAGTGTTTGTTTACTCAGGATTGGTGAACTGGAGGTGGCATACAGAAAGATGCAAGCACATGAATCAAGTTATGTTTTGCTGAGATAATATCAGTTTATGGATGCACTGATTTGTGCTCAGAGAATACCGAGAACCAAATGACACCAATTAGTAGCCTTGGTTACCAGAACACCAGCCAAAGTGGAAAGAAAGCAAGCCACAGCAAAGTGCCAGCTTACTTTTCCTGCAACCAAGGATGTGTTTTTCACCAACCAACAGCAGCATTCCTTGATGCAGGCCAAACACTTGCTCAGAGAACAGAAAACAGAATAAGATGTACTCCGCAATGAGATGCGCACATGTTGGAACTTCATGGGAGTTCACATGATATTCACAATAACTGCAATGCACATCATTTTACTTTATATGCCTATCTGCTAGGTAAGCAGGGTGTAAAAGTAAAAACAAAAAATCTAGCAGTCATCATATTTACATTATCAAATCAAATACCTATTCTCTCCTAGTAGTCAAGCTTGCCACAAGAACACAAACTATCTCCCTAATGGGGGCACCAATCCAATGGGCTATGCAGTGAACCTAAGGGTGAGTGACAAGGGAATAAATGCAGCTAATAAGTAGTAACAATACACCTAACATCAAAGTGAGACCAAAAAACAGATTCGGTGGGAGATAAATTTAAAGCAAGACAGACAATAACAGAAGTAATGCAGATAAAAAAGACTAAGGGACACACAATTTAATAGGCCCCCATTAAACATGAAAACTGACCAGCAAACCCTTAATAGCCTCCTGGCAAGATTCTGTATACTTCTAAATTTAATCCACTGTAAAAGAATACTTTAATTTGTTACAACTGGGGAAAAGAGGAAAGAAATGTCACGTGAAGATTTATGAATGTTAATGCTGCAAAGCTGTTTTATTACATTTCCACTGCACCACAGAACATGATTCTGTCAAAGTATGCTTGCCAGGACACCCACCCTCCCAAAAAAAAACACTACAGCAGTTTTACAACCTTCCAGCAGCATGTAGTCTGAACAATCATGCCAGTTTTGTGTGTGTGGGTGTGAGTGATGAATGTTATCGAAGGTCATCCACTTTTTTGTTTTAGTTGTTCTAAAACCTGCAAACATTTATGTTTTCCTTTAGGTGGCCAAAACACTGCATGCATCCTATGAACAGCATCTGGACCTCCATGAAGTCTGCTCCTCTGTGGGACAGCATCTCCTGCAGTCTTCAGCCAGTCAGGACTCATCCTCCAGTCATACTTAATAGCTACTACTTTTTTTATTTGCCTGGCTTATATTTTGTTGAACATATGTCATATGTATTCAACTGTCAACTTACACAGGTAACGCAATAATTGTTCAGCTGCTGTTTGCACATTACGGTCTGTGTTGCATTTGTGGCTACAAACAATCTGCGATTTAAGAAACCAGCCATCTGATTTCCCTTATGAGTTTCATAATGCATTTAACTTGGAGCATTCAGTGTTTTAATCTAGCATGTTTGTTTGTCTTTTTGTCTTTTCCCGGTTAGGGGTCACTACAGTGGACCTCCGGTCCGCTAATGATTGGCAGTCGATTTTTATGGTGCCAAGTTGCCAGCCCGACGCCCAACCTTCAGTGAAGGCACCTCCAATCACGCATGTCTTTCAAAGGCCACTCGACCGCGGGGAGGACATGCCGACTCCACACAGAAGGCACTCTAGCCGTGAATCGAACAGGAGAACCTCTTGCTCTGAGGTAACAAAGCTACCGCTGTATCACCGCAAAAAATTTTAAGTGGGACACTATTGAAAACAGGAACCAGTCCAAAGTTCAGCTGACTACTCCAGGGCAAGGCAATCTTTAACAAGAAAAAAAAAAGTGGCATTTTGGTTCTCATAAATTTTGCTGTGCATTAAACTGAGAAGTATTAATCCTAATATTCAGGAAGCCAACAGTCCATAACAAATGCAGGGAAGTTCATGCACCTGAGATGTAGCCTATAAGCACAGTCTGATGCACACTGAACCGAAAGTACAGTACAGTCTGATGCACAATGTCAAGTTGACTAGCTTGGATCATCTTGGATAGCTCTGTTGAGTGAAAGCCAGATGTAAAACCAATCAACCTGCCAAACATGAACTAAGAAGTGCAGCACTCAATATAGGTTCATTGTCAGGATAGACCTTGGATATGAATGACATGATGGTAAGGACGAGGCTGGACAATCTATGCATCAAAGAGTAAAGATGGAAGAGCACTGCAGCAAAGCTTGGAATCCAGAGTCTACTACTCAAAAGGACAGACAGACTAAAATGGTGTGAGAATTGTGGTGAGAGAGATGGTTCAGAAGTCAGTGAGGAATGTCAACAGTACTGACAGACTCATGGCAATCAGACTCCAGCCTAATGATAAGACAATATTCATAATATCAGCCTATACCCAACAGCAGGGTTGTGATAGTGAGGAAAAGAGTGCATTCAGACATCAGTGGCAGGACCTACCAGATAAAGCAGGATGGAGTGAAATGGTGTTGATAATGGGTAACCTGAATGCACATATCAAGACAGCCAGAACAGGATATGAAAAACTGCTCAAGTCCACATTGGTGGGGCAACAGGAATAAAGGAGAAGCCATTCCAGATGGTGGCCAACACATGGTTCAGAACGAGAGAGAGTCGCAAGATTACATACAAGAGTGACCCACATGCAACTCAGGTAGACGACTTCTCAGTAAGTAAAGTTTGGCATCATGGTTAAGGTCTTCACCTCATAGACACAAGCTACAGGGTTTGATTCAGACCTAGAGTTATCGGTTAACCTTATAAAGGCCCTGTAAGTCAGTTAGCCAAGTATTCACCTATTCACCTGCGAGGTACTGGGGTAGAATCAGCAATTGCAAAGTCATTACCAGTGAAACAGTCATCCCACAACAAAAAACAATGGTTGCCGTAATCAACTGATCAGAGAGTGCTCTAAGGTCAACACAGACCACACTGAAAACCTGGACGTTGACTGGAAAGAAAAAACACAACAGTTCAAGAAATTACTCAGGGATCTAGCACTTCAAGAAGAGAAGAAATAGGTGGAGTTGAAGAATGGCAGTGCCTCAAAACAGTATGTGTAAGGACTACAGAACAGCGATGTAGCTGAGCCAGGTATGGAAATAAAGAAGATAAGGAAACCTGGTGGTGGAATGTAGAAATCCACAAAGTCATCAAAACAAATGAGGAGTGCAGAAAAAAGTGGGAGACAGAAAAGATGGACCAGGTTAGGAATGAAAACTGGCTAGCTAATAAAAAAGGCTAAGTAAAGAGTTGCAGTAATAAAGAACACGGCATTAGAGACATTATACCAGCACAAAAACTATATTAGGTTACAAGGCAAAGGCAGAAAGATAAAAAGTCAAACATCCTTCATAAGGGATGCCAGCAACAACCTGCTCACCAGTCTACAGGACATCACAGGCAGAGATGGAAGGAGTATTTCCATCAGCTTCTGAATGAAAAAAAACCCACAGAAGCCATACTGCCCCAGTCACAGACTACAATAAGAGACAAGCAAGAGCTCACCATAGAAGAAAAAAGAACAGCACTAAAGAAAATATCAGAGAAATCAGCAGGCTTAGATGAGGTCACAGCAGACATGATAAAGATGTTGGGTGAGACAGGGGAGAAATGGCTCCTGATAGTTCTCATAGCAGTAGAGAGAGAAAGCTGTATCCCAGATGACTGTTTTTGAACACTGGCACTAGTGTGCTTTTTCTCCAAAGGGGAAATTCACATCTCTGGGCAGTACATAAGTATCTAACTCGTCACACTGCATGAATGTTCTGGAGAGGTTGACTGATAAATGACACAGGAGATAAGCAGTTCAGTGTTTGCTGTGAGACAAGTAGCTGACAAGAAGCTAAAGATGAAGAAAGAGTCCAACTAGGCATTCCTAGACTCTGAGAAAGCATATGACACAATCCCAAGAAAGCTGATTTGGGAAGTCTTGCAATGATATGAAGTCCCAGAAACATTGTCAGAATTACTGCAGGCTATGTACAAGGACTCAAATACAAACACTGTTCGGTCTCACAGAGGGGTTACCAGTGGGAGTAGGTGAGCATCAGAGCTCGGCTCTGAGCCCAGTGCTGTTCATATTGGTGATGGACTACATTGGCAAACAGGTTGGAGGGGATAGATCAACGAAGTTGCTGTATTCAGACGGTGTGGAATTACAGACAGACTTGGAGCAAGAACTTCAGCAAAAGACAGGGAAATGGAATGCAAAACTTACAGCAACTATTTTATTTATTTGGTGTGACTTTGTGCTTGTATTAAGTTTGTGACTTAGAGTTACTATTGAGGTACTTTGCTACTGGAAATCAGAAGAAGCTGCAAATTGAGATCGGAGGAAAAATAGTAGAACACATTAACAGCTTCATCTATCTGATAGGGGTGGTTGAGAAGAACTGAAGTCTACTAGAATTAGAGTGGCTGCAGCCAAATGGCACATAGTGCCAGGTGCAGTATATGACAGAAGAACACCAAAGAAGCTGAAAAGTAAGGTGTACAAAACACTGGTGCAACCAGTACTACAGTACAGTACAGAAATCTGGGCAGTAAAGTCTGAGCAGTTCAGGAAGCTAAAGGTGATGAAGTGCCTGAGATGAATGGAAGGTTGCACACTGTGGGACGGATGAAGAAATGAAGACATAAGAGCAGAAACTAAAGTAACTCCCATTGCAGAAAAAGGTCAGAGAACAGACTACGGTGGTTTGGGCACAGATGAACAAAAAAGCAGAAGGCAGTCTGGTAAAGATGATTTGGGAGACAAGAAGAAGGCAAGAAGAAACGCGGGCATCCAGCAAAGAGGTGGATAGACTGTATGACATGAGGCCTGCAACCATCAGGCAGGAGAAGGTAGGAAAATGGCACTGAATATAGTGAGATGACAACAGCTGACACGACACCCCGACCCCTTGTAGAAAACAGGAAAATGGGGATAGATGATGAGGAAGATGATGATTCCAGGGACCTGCTTAATGAATCCGCAAGAACACTGTCCTGGGAAGGAATGTAAAATGCTTGAAGGGACAGGTTTGCTTTTATAGCTTGGTCCCAAGCCAGAAGAGCAAATCTGCATAGTTGGTAGGACTTCTCCCTCTCCCCACCCTCATTTGTTTATATTACCACATGGTTGTTCTGTTGTCTGTGAAAATGCTGAGAGGTCCTAGATTCCACAAGTGAAAAAGTACCTGTAGATCCTCAATGAGTGCCCTCATTTATTTCACATTGATGTGCTCTTTCCTTTGAATCTTGCAAAAGGCAATAGGTTGAAGCTAGGCATTTTGTGAAAACCCTGAGGGACACAACCTATAGGGTAAAAACAAAGAATTGAAAGTATGATGAACAAGCTGAGAACCTGAGGAACTTCCTTTAAGAAAGGGTGAATAGGAATGTGAAGGCAAGCATCATTCAGGTTCAAGGACACTGGAAAAGCCTAGGGTAAGATGAACGGAAGAAGAGTTTGAAGGGACAGTAGTTTGAAAGAAGATACCTTTAGAAAGGTACTGAGGTGAGACTAGTCCAGAATGGGTCTCCAATCTCCTTTTTTTTCTGGGTACCAGGAAAAGTCTGCTATAAGGGCCTTTTCTTAGATGTTGTGATAAAGATACAGTAGTACCTTGGTTGAGAAGACCCTGCAAAATAGGAAGGTGCACCTGGTTGGATGGAGGAGGAGAAATGTGTGTGATGGCTGGAATTTCCTTCCAAGTGATTTTACAGCCTTGCTGAAACATAGAAATGACCCACTTGTCTGAAGTGATGAGTTACCAAGTGGGAAAGGAGGTGGCGGCTAGTCTTGACAGGGGCAGGGTGGATCAAGGGGGAGCCAGAAAGTAGTCAGGCTGATTTGTTTGTAAAGGGAGGCTTTCCAGACTTGGAATCTTTTGTAGGTTTGTCCTGAAATCTTTTCCTAAGCATCTTACTACCTTTCTGAGCAGATTTAGGGTCTCTGAGAAAAGGAAGTGGGCTCAGTCATGTAGCTCCTTTGATACCAGAGTACTGAGGTGAGAAATATTTGCTTGAAATCTTGCATTATTTCACCTTTCTCTTGCAAGGATTTGAACAAGTATGCATCAGCAGGACCAAACAAAAAAATCCCTGTTTAAGAGTGGAGTCAAACAGCTTAGCAATGATATCCTCAGGAAGAGACTGGAAATTAAGCCATACAAATCTCCTGATGACAGATCCAGTAGCATCCGCCTTAGAATAAATTTCCACTGCACCATAACAACATTTAATTATATATCTGGTCACCTGAGTAGCTTGACCCTCCACAGAAGGAGCCTGCTGCTTAGTTTCAGAAATCTCAAGGTAAGTTAAAGTCTTGTCCAATTCCCTGAGAATATACAGCAGATATTCTGTCATTTGAGCTTGATAACTTAATGAATGCCCTGAAGGCCATGGTGGCATAATTGTAAACCTTTCCATCTCAGTCTGTCTGAAGGTAAAACATTAACAGTAGATAAAGGTTTGGAAGGCTTGCCAGAGGAAACAGAAAACATAAAAGTATCTGCCAAAGGATTTTTATAAAGGAATTTTAGATTCCTCTCGTCTCTCAGATGCTGGAGCCTGGGACTCAGGAGAGGCATAAGTGGATGCAAATTCATATAGAAAGACCTCAAAAACTGGAGGGACAGGTGTTGGTGTAGGAGTTCCTACCTCCAACAAATGATAATACCTCTTCTGTACATCAGAAACTTCTTTAGATTCCCTTTTGTGTTGGTTTCTCCAAAGGAGATAATTAGAGATAATGTGTCTTCATCATCTAAAGCCATATGGCCTGCAGAATGAATGTGAGGTGAACAGGCTATAGAGAGTGATCTGAATCAGATTCTTCCTCCTCCTCCGAGGATTTGTGTCATCTCTTCTGAGGGTACAGGATGAGAGGAAGCAGATAGAAAGGAATAAGGCTTGAGAGACAAAATGGTCTTGCATAGGCCCTGTGGAAATTCCATCCATTCCTTTTCTTGAGACATCTGAGAAGGAGAAACATTCTTTGCCTTTTTTTAAATTTTCTTAAGTGTGACATCTGCTTTAAAGTGTGGCAGATCTGATCCCTAATGGACTTCAATCAAGGATCCAGCACCTCTTCCCTAACCAGGATTTGGGGTATGCCATTTGGTCCTTCAGGAATAAGCAGCCTTAGTTCCTTCTTTTCAACAGTATCAGTACGATCAGTAGTATTGGACGTGCAAGAATCAGATGCCATACTGCCCTCCAGCCAGGGTTTGGTAGCAGGAGCTTGAGAAGTAATTAGGCATACTGTCAGTTCTCTGCAGCACCTCAACAGGTATGTCATGTCAGAGTCCAAATGGGCAGATGATGGTTCAGGCTTAGGCCTTGGTATTTCTTTTATGGTGCCAAGGCAGAAGTAACACAGACAGACTGACAGGTGCGAGACATACATTTGGACCAGCAGTGAGATGGTCTAAGGATCTTATTCTCAGACATTCACTTATGTACCCTTATGCCCATGGGCACAGGTCATACATCAGAAGTATGACCATATGAAAGTTTTTTTGGCTTTGCTACTCAGGCTGGACGTTAGATTACCTCAGCAAGATAACACCAATAGTATTGGAATACTGCAGCAGTGATCTAAGGGAGGACAAAAAGCATTTACAAAATGCTGATGACAGCACCAAACTTGCAAATCTGCCTTGGAAGCTTTGCACTGAATTTTCAACAGAACAAAAAATGTGATATTATGATGCCCATTGTTTAAGTACAGATGTCTTGAAATTTGAGTTACGGAAAACTTGGCTATAATGGAAAGCAGTATACATTTTTGAGGACTTCTGCTGGGAAGGGATGCAAGTATATGAAAAAAAAAGTTTCATCTTTAATCTGCAGAAAAAAATCAAGTTTTAAAACACTGAAAGTGGCGAGTTATTCTTGGAAGTAGTAGACAAAAGCAGTAATGTGCATAACAGTCCGGGAAGGGGAACATTATGGTGGGGAAAAACTCTGGGTACAAACAAGATAACAATGTTAAGTCCCCTAGATGATGCAGTTACTTCAATTACACCTTCCCAAAAATACTAAATGATTTAGCACCAGTCAGGACAAGAAGGGTAAAAATTAACAGCACCATGACCGACAAGAAAGACCAATCAGCTCATGCTGCAAAGAGATGCACCAAGGAAAGTATGGTATAAGAACAAAACAACATGCCTACCAAAATTTTAGATATTCAGAAACCGTACCAAGATCTTTGTTAAATCTGACAAGAAATCATACTACAGTAATCTACAACAAAAACACCAGAACAAACCCAGCTTGTTTGGTCCTCTCTTAATGAACTATTACACCCTGGCCATAACACTATAACCGGTCCTTCTACTTCACACGACAAAGAGCCCATTGCCACTTAACTCAACACTCATTTCATCTAGTCATTTCTATCAGTAATTAATGACCACCTCACTTAACCCCTCCAACTTCCATCTATTCTCGAAAACAACGCACGTTTAGTTTTCAACCCGTCCCAACATCAACCACAAAAAATTACTAGCCAAATTAAAAGCAACATCCTCAGCTGCCGATAACCTTCTCACAGAGTTCTGCCAGACAGGTGCAGAAGCACTAGCTTTCTCTGTCTCCATTCTGATCAGTCAGTCAACAACTGAAAACTGTCACATCCTTCTGGAAAAATCCATTATACCCCTTCACAAAGGAGCTACTTCAGAGCTAAACTATAAACCTATTAATAACTTATCACCCCTCTCTAAAATCCTCAAGAAATGTATTCACTCTCAGTTTATGAAACATATAACCTAATAAAACTACCTCTCCAACACCCCGAACGGTTTCAGGCCCATTCACAGTGCTATTACTGCCCTCTTCAACTTCACCAACGTAGTAAACCAATACAGAAATTAGGGCAACCTTGTTTCTCCACTTCTCCTTGACCTTTCCAAAGTATCTGACACAGTGTCCCACCAAAAGCTCCTTTCTGAACTTGCAACTCTAGGGTTCACTAACCCCTCCCTTTCCTTGTTTCAGTTAATTATGCAACTGTCAGCAAGCAACTAACAGCAACAAAACCTTGCAGCATTTCAACCAATCTCTTTTAGTGTTCTCCAAGAGGCAATATTCAGGCCTCCTTCTACTTAATATTTTCATAAATAAACTTCATACCACTACAACACTTGCCACTATTACAATAAGCAGACAATTTAAACTTTATCTGCTCTGCCCCATCCATAACAAAATTACAGGAAATCACTCAAAGACCTTTCACTGACATTGAAATATGGCTAAAAAATTCTAACTTGCTGCAAAAAAAAAATAAAAATAAAAAAAAAGAGCTTATGCTACACCTCAAACAGAAACACATTTCATATTACCTCAAGTAAATAACACAAAAACAGAAAGCATAAGCCAAACTAAACTACTCAAAAGTCATAATAGATGACAACCTCAAAATTAATTCCAACATGAAAACTCACCAAAAAATGTGGTTGCTCTATAAGGCCAAACACTACCTGACAGATCAAGCAAGGAAATCCTTAGCAGCAACATACCACCTTCCTTCTCTATTAAATGCTTCCTCTATTCTTACAAATATCAACACTACATATAAAACTAAACTAGCCTCCTGCTACTACAAAATAGCTAAATTTCCAACCAACCAAACTTATAAAATACACCAGTGCCCTGCATTAAAACAATTAAGCTCACTTGAACTCCCAAACCAGTTGATATACTCACAACTAATCATTGCCGACATTCTACTGTACTCTCCAGACAAATGCCCAGCATTACAAAATACTCTGCTTCACTATTCACTCACTAGAGACTTTCTCTCTAGCAATAAACTCTTGCTCGGTATCAGCAAGACATTCAACACTGCTGGACACTCTCTCCACTCCCATTACATGTCAAAACTCTGGGATGAAATCCCCACACAGACAGAAAATGTAAACAGTTTCAAAATATTGCTTTACCAGCACCTACCACTGATAGGTCTGTTCTTCCTGCTCATGTGGATAGCTTTGCTCATTACTTTTCTCCAACTTTTACAGCCACTTTACTTCCCAAGCTTCTGTACCTCATCGCTCCTCCTTATACTGCACTAATTTCCTTAACTCTCATCTTCCTCCTTCTCTCACATCCCACTACGATCTCCAATGCCTCCTCTGTCCATTTATCTTCCTGCTCATTCCATAACTTCTTCTTTCATATCTATTATAAATTTTAAGCTACATTACTACTTGTGTACTAACCTCAAAAAAACCCAAGTTTGACCTTTTCACTGTAGCCTTCATGCTATGTTAACTGTTACTGTATTTTATTTTTTATTCAATAATTAGCCCATTTGTTCATTTCTCTCTTTTTTTTCTTAAAATGTTATGTTAATCTAAGAAATATTTAAAAATCATGCAAATAAGTTCATGTACAGATGTTTTCTCCTGCAGTTATAAATTTTCATCACATGCAAC
Source organism: Protopterus annectens (assembly GCF_019279795.1). Lineage (NCBI taxonomy): Eukaryota > Metazoa > Chordata > Ceratodontiformes > Protopteridae > Protopterus > Protopterus annectens. Next base: position 542,559,148 of record NC_056750.1, read on the forward strand.
TTAAATGTGCAGCTTTTCTCCTTAGGTCTCAGATGAAAATGGGTTACACCAAGTTGGATTTTTCCTTGTCAACAAAGGCAAATAAATAAATACATAAGTCACAAAGGAGTAAGGGAGTAAAACAAACAAATACAGGATAAAAAGGAAACAAGGAGTACACCCACAGAGATACCTTACTGAAGGGACACAAGGTCAACACAATATATCCTATACGGATGGACTCAAAGCCTTGTCACTATACTCGGTATCTTACAGACTGCTAACAGGTGACCTGTGTGTAGGATACAAGGCACCCCCTAACCATATACTGATGGATTTGCTGCACATCAGCAAATCAAATGGAATCAAAAATACTTGGTCAAGGGATCTAAACCTCTTCTGCATCATCAAAATAATGGTTTGGAGGGACAGGTATATCTTGAGGGGATACTGCTGCTCTGGAACAAAATCACCAGCCACATAAAACAAAGCTCATCCTTGTCCATATTCAAGAGCAACTTGGAACTATGAATGAGTAGCATAATATTTAGCCCAGGATTGACCCATATACTACTAATGGGTAGAGGCAGATTTATCCCATGCATGGGCCCCCTGCAATCATCTATGGTATGATCCACTTAGTCTCACTAGGGGTAATATATAATTATTGACCATGAGATGGGTAAGGACAATCTAACACCAAACAGGACTGGTCAATTCAAGTACCAACAGGAAACTGGCTAAGCTTATAATGACTTACAAGTGCATTTAGCCTATTTTTTTTATCTTTTGGCTTTTTCCCAGTAAGGGGTCGCCACAGCGGAACTCCGGTCCGTTAATGATTGGCAGTAGATTTTTTTACGAAATGCCGAGGTGCCAGCTCAACACCCAACCTTCAACGAAGGCACGCCCATTTAGCATTTAGCCTAGTACTTACCTACAAACAACATGGCAGCAGTGTGTGAAAGTGGCACTGAGGAAATAAACACTGGTGAATATGACCACAGCAATAAGTCAGAAAATGTAAATAAGGTGATAAACATGTAACTTGGATGAGAGTACTATAAAAAATAAATGTGACAATGACAGAAGGGAACACCAGGGCAAATAAAGCAGCATTTCTGGTGGGAAAGGAATAAATGCATTAAATAAGCAACATGGCTCAATGAAAATCAGCAAAAAGGCATCTAAAGTTGTTGTGTCTTTCAGCTTTTCCCAGTTAGGGGTAGCCACAGCGGAACTCCGGTCCGCTAATGATTGGCAGTAGATTTTAACATGCCGAATTGCCAGCCCTGACGCACAACCTTCAACGAAGGTATGCCCATTCATGCATGTCTCCACACAGAAGACACTTTAGCGGAGAATCAAACAGGGCAACGTCTTACTGTGAGGCGACAACGCTACCGCAGCACCACCACCGCAGTTACAAAAAAGGCATCTAAAGTAGCAGTGCTAAACTTGAAGATAAAAATCAAGGCAGTTACTGTGTTCTGTTAGAAAGACGAGATTAATAAGGTAGCAGGGTGCAGGCCAGCTCTGCAATGGCAAAGGTTCTGGCCCTGAGTTTTCCCCAGACCAGAGTTTGATTAGCAACCTGGATGACAGAGGTGGAGAGGTATGAGAAATATGACACCAGATAGCCCATTCATGGTGAAGGTTTTGGCAGACACCAAACATAACAGCTTCAAGTCAAGGAAGACCCAGTGTAACAGCACTTGCAATTAGGAGTCAGGAAGAATACATAACCCCACAAATGAACATGCAGACACTCCAGCTAAAACTCTGGTGTCCCAAAGCATGTACATGCACAGGGTTCACCAAAGTGAGCACTGTACTATGCTTTTGGTCAACAAGGCAAATGTCAGAAACACACACACAAAAAAAAAAAACTTCTAACAATGCTGGATGACAGCCATGATTCAAGTTATCACACTTTGTTTTAGTACCCTAGGACATAAGGAAGTAATAAATGAGTCAATAGGGGACTGATGGCAACAGAAGAAGTGATGCCAGGATTTTTTTTTTTATTATTTAAAAACAAATCAGCAATGATAAATGAAAAAGGAACAAAGCCAAACAAGGTTGCAATGGTGAATGAAAGAGCAAATGTATTAATGCTATAGTTGTGGTCGAGGTGAAAGATGCAAATCAGATAAGTAATGAAGCAGGTTTTAGTGGTGATGTCACACAAGAAAGCAAGTAAAGCATTAGGTATGAACCAAATATACTGTAAGTTGCAAGATTTAATGGTGATGGCAGAAAGGAAAATTAGTAACAAAGTAGTAGTTATAAACAATGTTATCAGGTTTAGTGTAGTCATTACAATGTGTCTAGCAAATGAATAAGAGTAGCACAATGCTCAAGTGTCTTCCCATCTACAAGACTGTACCTAACCTGTGGAACAGGCCAACAAATGACCATTTTGAGTTAAACTTGATTTTGTTGGTCTTTCTATCATCTGGCCTAAATGCACACTTAATGACATCTCTGTATTTGTTACATGGTATTTGCTTCAGATTAGCTGGGAAAAAGTGCAAATCAGTGTTACAGACTTCATTCAATTGTAAGCTTTGCAATTTTTTTGCGGTTTTGTTTTAAATCTGTCTAGTACCCCACCACCACGGTTTTCACTGAAAAAAGGCATTTCATGGGTAGAGCAAGACCAAATAATAAAACCTTATGCCTAGGTAAAGTATTTGGCATACCAGTGGCTTTAATGTCCTATGTATGCTGAGGATGTGTCAGAAATTGTGCCGTAAAACAAAAATCTAATAGATCAACATTTCACTGACTGCAGTTTTCACTCGCATGAAAATAATAAAAAGGAACAAACTCTGATTAAATTCAAATCAATCAGCTGTCAGTTACCATTACCTAGTAAATGGAGGCTTTGCAAGGTAGTGTAACTGCCAAGTTAAGTCAAAAATGTGAACAATATGCTCCTTCTGATATAAAATGGGTGCATGCATTGTAGGTTAAGAAGCAATTCACATTACTGTATTATTTCAAAGTACAATTTTTATGTTTGGGTTAGAGTTATGTAGTTCAGCGCAATGCTTTATAGTTACTGATGGAATTTAAGGTTTGGGGTTGGAGGAAACTTAGGTTTACAGTTAAAGATATGGTTTTACAGGTAGGGTTAAAGAAAGTTTCAGAGTTAGGGTTTAGGATGCAATGTTAAGAATATAAATTTAGGGTTTGGGATACAACTACAGTTAGGGTTATTACACACAAATGACACTGGCTATTGTCAGCACTCAGGCATAACTCATGCTTGTACTCCAAAAAGTAGGACACCAAAATGAGTTATGTTTGACAGTGCTAAGCAATAAATACAACCTCAACGTGCTACTTGCACCAATAACATTATCTTCAAAACTAATATAAAATAGAAAGACGAGGCTTTAAAACTGCATGCATAAAATGTTCAGCAGTGGCTTCTGGCAACAAGACATCTTTAAAACTTTCTTTTAACAAGATCCTGCACAATACCAATAAATCACTTCAGTCTGATGACGATAATGCATTGCTTAACCAGGCCCATCAGAAAGTACAGTTTTGTACCTACCATAAATGTAGATGTTCGAGTGCTAATACAGCTGCAGTAATCACAGATGGGTTCTGTGCTGCCAGGCGGTCCCCCTCGTCGGGCGAATTCCAAAGTCCAAAGTCCGGTCGTCGGTTGTCGTCGCTCGCTCTTCTGGCTGCAGTCTCAGAGAGTATATATAATATAGAACACAGCCGGGCCTCTTTCTCTTGTCTTTCTTTAGAGAATGTCAGGGTGCCCCAGAAGGGAAAGCCAATACAATATGTATATGTATATACAAGCAACAAATAATATCAAAAATCAGTGAATCAGCAAAAAAACCATAGAAGGATAACCCAGTCAGGTTGTATGAAGAGGTCAGGTTAGCCCCATGCTACTTTACCAAGAAGGAGGAAGGAGGGAGGGGCTGTGTAGGCATTGCTGTACTATAGCATGAGCATCTACATTTATGGTAATACTAAGGTTGTACTATCGTGTACAGCTGCAGTAATCTGCGTAATCAAGTATGGGTTGAACACAGGGTGGTAGGGTGCAGGAGGAACTGGTGGTACCAGGAATGCCCAACAGCCAGAAGCAGTGCAAAAGCCTGGTGGTTCTGAAATATAGCGTGCAGGTGGTAGTGTTTTGTGAGTGGGTGTACTGAACAGTGTTTTGTACAGAACAAAATATCTTTTGTAGGAAAATATCTGGAAGGCTGTAGAGGTTCTGAGGAGGCCCTGTAGGTAGTGGTTGTGTGATAGGTGGAGTGTGATCTGATAGATGTGGAACCCATTAGAAATAATTTCCTTATATAGGAACCGTATGCCCATTGGAACTGGCTTCCCTTGAGCCCTCTGCCTCTTGGAAGAGCTGGCTTCTTGAGCCCCTTGTTGTGTTCACACAGAGAAATAGTCCTGAGCTGCCTATGACTGTCTAAAGAATGTAGTAGCCTTTACGCCTTGTAATATGTCTTTCCCTTTAGTAGGAGGATTAGGGGCTTTTGAGGGAAGTTGTATGGGGTGATAAGAAAGTTGGAAATTGAAGAAGAAACCTAATGAATACCAATTTGATAAATGAGGCAACCCTGTCCATCTGCCATGCCAGGAGGGCTGTTAATGAGAAAGAAGGCCTGCTGATGAGACAGGGCCTGTAAAGCGAGTTTCAGAGTGGTCTGTACAAATCAAAGAAAAGCAGCTGTTTGTCAAAACAAGAGCATGTTAATTTTTTGGCTTGGTATTCAAGGAGGCAACCAGGTGTTTCTAGTATGTTGGTTGTTGGTGGGCTGTGGTTGAGTGTGTGAGAGGTGGTCTTGCTGTATGTGGTAGAAAATAGGGAAGTTCATAAGGAGTGGGAGAAAAAAAAGAAGGATTGTAAATGGATTGAGAAGAAAAGAAAGAGATGAGGCATTTTTCGAGCTTTCAGTGGTCACTGTTCACTGTTCAGGCCTTCTCAATAAATAATACCTGACCTTTTTGTTCAGTTTTCTAGTCTAGTGGCCCTTTTTCTCATTCCAAGAACAAAACCCTTCACCTCCATGGTGAAAAAATTGAGTAGTAGATGGCTTTCTTTTCATGCAGCGTTGTTCCACCAAGACCTACCTGAGTGGAGTTGGTGTTTTTAGTGTGAAGAGGAAGAGAATGCAGCAGTCTGGAGTCAGCTGAAGAGGCTGTGAAGGCAGCATTCAGGGGTGGCACCAGCTGGCTCAGCGATAGAGGCAGGGACTCAGCAGATATCTTAGAATCCTCAGCATAGCTTTCAAATTGCAGTACCCAATCTTGAGCAATCATGGCTTGATCTTGAAGATGTCTGCTGGGAAGTCTGCCAGGCTGGGAAACTGACCTCCAGGCCTTTGGATGAAAGGTCCTTGATGAACTTTTCCAATGAGGGCCTAACCTAGAGGCAAAGATCCTATCTCAGGCTTTTTAATGAAAGTAATTCCTGCAAAACTGTTTTCCATTTATGTATTTCTGTGGATCTAATCTATCTGCTGGTTTTCTTAGCTGGATTGTCTGTGTAAAATCCTGGCGTGTGGATCTTTCATTAGGTTGTCCAACAAGTCAGTTTGAAGTTCCAGCAGGTCGGCTGTTCATAGTTAGTTCGAGTTGCCACAAGCTCCGTGTTTTTTTATTTATGCTAGTGTGTTGTGTTATCTGTTCTTATTCCTCCTTGTTTGTTTGTGGTTGTACCTGTTGTCTGTGGTAGTTGTTTGATATGCAGGTGCATCTCATGGATGATAGCTTGCATTTTGATTGTGCTTGCATTTTTGGGACTATTGTGTCTGATTGATATGTGTGGGCTCTTTTTCCTTTTGGGATACATGCTTTGGCTTTATTGACCTGCATCCCTGGATCTCTGTGTGTGTTGCCTACATTTAATGTTGGGATTTGTTGTGTTGAGGCTTTGCAGAATGGGAGCTTGGTTGTTTGTTTGTGTATGTGTGAAGAGCTTCCTTTTATAAACATGGGATTATTGCAATAATTTGTTTTGTGCATGTATTGGGACATAGGAGTTTCTGTACCATTGAAGTAGGTTTTTTTGCAGCTATTTATTTCCTCATGCAAGGTGCATTTTGCCACCATAGTGAAATATTTTGCAAGTTTTTTTGTTTTCAGAGGATTTCTTCCAGTAAGCCTGAGTACTGAGATAGTTTGAGATGTTTATTGGGCGTTGTTGAGGGTGTATGGCCATCTGTGTGTTTTGTGTTCAAGTGGCACAGCAGGTGAGATAAATGTAGCATGGAGTTCTCTTATGATTTGCTTGCCCCAGGAATGCATCCAGGATATGCCCCAGATGTTCACAAATATGCCAGATGTGCCAGAAATATGTCTTTGCTGAAGTCTGCATAGGGGCAAATACAAAAAAGAAGTCTGAAAAGGGCAATCACTGATGAGAGGCAGATAGAAATTGACTGAATGCAGTAGATAAGCCTGCACTCTGAAGCAGGTATGGAAGATTGATGCTGCCATGCAGAAATCTTGAGGTATGCAGGCTTGTTTAATATGCCCAGCAGTATTGCCTTGAATTTTCCTTGATGTTACCATCCTTTTGGCTTGACCAGTAGAAAATCAAATCTCAATGTTGACCTTTTGAATTTGTGCGAGTAAAATCAGTTTTCCTGTACCAGAAAGTCTTGAATAGAAACCTTGATTTGTTTGTGGTACCAGGTCTTTTGAATCTGAATTTGGTGCCTATGAATTGAGTGATGTGACCTCTTGAATAGCTCTCAGGTAGGTTTGCATGCCTGTCATCTTGGAATTTTGAGCTTCTGAAATTTATTGTTTTTGTAGCAATGTTGATTGTCTATCTCCTCAGCATTAGTACCAAACAGCACATCCTTTTGTAAAGGAGCATCTAGAAGTTTAGCTTTCACACATCATCAGGTTTTTTGTTCTCTAAGCCAGGCATGTCGCGAATGACTGATCCTGTAGCAGCCGCCTGCTTGAGCGCCTAGGGGCAATAACCACATTGTAAAGTGTTGTGTTTACCCACTTCTGCACTACATCATATCATGTCCTGTAACTCCTTCTGGTTGTTCAGGTTGAGTTGACATTTTTTTCTAATTGTGATAACAGGAGGAACTGTTGATATTTAAGCATAAGAACTGACAATTTAAGCCCTCTGGCCTGGGGGTGGCGAGGTATACACCACCTTCTTTCTTTCTAAAGAGATCTTCTCTCTCTTTTCTGGTGGATGTGATTCTTGGCAGTGGAGGCCTTCAACTTTTGGGGCCTTGTGAATGGTGGTTTCAGGGTCAGCATTATTTGAAGAGCTGGCCTCACTGGCGTCAGAAGAGCGAGGCGAACCAACGACGCCGACCAAGACTTTTTCGGGGACGCCCCGAGGATCGCTGATGGAGAGAACCATCTCTGTGATTACTGCAGCTGTATGCATGATGAACATCTTAAAACAACTATTTATTTAAGACATTAGCAACTTTATGTTAGTTAAGACTTGTTCTTTTCGCTTCTACTGCAGTTTTCTGCAATGAAGTACAGTCAGCAGCTAGAATATTTAAATTCAGCTGTAAGCCCTTCCCAAAAAGAATGGTTATCCACAGGGTGAGGCCATCCTAATACTTGGCCTTAAGAAAAAAGACAAATATCTAGCTGAACCAAGAAAGGGTCGAATAGTATTCCCTTGAAGCACAAAGTGTTGATGTTTTGTTCCTGCAGCTTAACAGGAAAAAATAAACACCCAGCAAACTCAAAAGAGCATTGTGCTTTGATGAGTCACACTTACTGCATGCAACAAAGTGAATTATTTAATTCACTTTACAAGAACTGTTGATGACTTGCAAACAGAAGTAGGGACAATGATGTCTGAGGTTGGCACAGGAGGTCTTTGCCTCACAAACATCTGTGACTTTTTTTGGTTGCGAAGATTTTTTTTTTTTTTTTAGTGAAAAAGGACTCTGTAATAGGTTACAGTAAACTTGATTCTAATAAAAATACATGCACAGTCTTCATATGGGACTGACAAAAACATTTAAAGGGCTTACTACCTAAAACAGGACTAACTACCTAAAACTACACTAAGACCAGAATGACCCAACAACACTTCAGTGAGAATCTTAAAATCACTTATGTTTCACCAATTCCATTAAAGTAAAGCAAACAACCTAGGATCTAAATTTTTAGTGTTTTTTTATTTAGCATTTCATATGATAAGCATCTCTACAATTCTTAATCACTGGTTTGTTGTTCACATACACACCTGTAATAAACTTTTACAGGTCACGTCTGTGCCAAGGGTGAAATCCAAAAAAATAATAGTCATTAAACCTTCTGACAAGGTTTTAAATACAGGTTACTGCAGCACAGAACTCTCTCTTCCCACTTCTGGAAAGGCTCGGTGCATGGCTGCATAAATCTATGGTAACTAAAAATACTTGCCAAAAATGTGTCCTCTTACTTGAAAAAGAGAAATCTTTGTCCATTTCTAGGAGATTATTCTCTATCCACAGCTCTTTTTCACTAAATGCTAATATATGTACATATTTCATAGAATTTTTATAATTGTTGAGGACTGATGTTCCTAGACTGCACTACTGATCTTCATGGCTTCCATCACATCTCATTCCTTGAGACCGTTAATCATATGCATGTTTACAAAACAGGAGAGTGAATGCAAGTTTTACCAGGACAAATATTTCTCACATCGCTTCTGTTTTTTTGTGTATGCTACTGCCAAACTACTTAACAGCATTAAAAAGTATTTACTTTTTTATTTTAATCAGCTGACAATGCTGTATACTCACTAAGCACAGTTATCTTTGTACAGCAGAAAACTGGAAGCATTACTTGGTTAAATGATTTGCTCAGATTTGCACAGTATATATACAGAGTCCCCAGAAAGATGAAGCTTATTAGCGACTTATCTACAATCCTCTGTGACACACTGCCTGACAAGTAACTTGGTCACTACATATTATTTTCTCTTAACCAAGCAATGAACCACACATCACTTCAATCAAAATGTAGTCTATTAATGTTTAAATGGTTTGTATACGCCATTTATGGTGCATGCTTTTCATAATGCAAGTTAAAAAGCATTTCTGTTACTCAGATTACATCCTTGCAAGCAGCTCCTATCACATATGAATACTTTAATGTAAACTCTAAATCTGAGGTCATGAAAACTCAACTGAGCACTCTAGAGTTAAGTGCAGCTCAAACATTTTGTTTTATAGTCATGGTAAATAACTTCCATTGCTTTTACTTATTTTTTTTTCTTTATAAGGTTACTATGTACATGTAACAGCTCAGCAATAGAGTCGAGTAAACCGCATTATTTACATGTCAAAAGGTGGGGTGCTATTTCAAGCTTTATCACTCTAAGTTTTATATGTTGTGAAAAATCTTTAATTGTAATAACTAAGTTGCTAAATGTAACAAATACATTATCTTGCTATCAAATGATGTAGGATATGATCTGCTTCAACAGGAGATACCAAAAGAGTTCATTCTCTCATGTTAAAGTCTAGTATTTTTTTCTTGGAAACTCCTGAGTTGAGAGAGCATGCGTGCTTTATGCAAGTACACACTGTGATGTTACAATGCCACAGAAAGAGAATGTTCCCGGTCTTAGACCCCACTGCACACCTCAAACAGCGAGGATGTACATTTTCTGTAAGGGATGAAAAGATTATGTTGATTTGGCACCTACACTGTTAATATGTATGCACTTCCCTAGCTTGTAAGGAATTCTAATTGCCGCAGGTGGATTCAGAGGCTGACTTTGCAAAAGGTTATTTAGTATTCACTAAAGAGGTTGCCTTCATAGATCAATTGACATGGGAAGAACTTTTATTATACTCATCCATGCATAAAGCGACCATAGATTGTATTTAGGGTCTGCCAAGGAGGTCCACTCCTAGATCAACAGATATGGTAAGAACCTATCTATTATACCCATCAGCAGCGTCCCTTTCCTTGGTCGGGACTATAATCTGGCTGAATCAAAGAATCAATCCATCAGGTTGAAGGAGCTAGAGAACAGCCATCCAGAAAGCTTAAGATTCATAAGTCTAAGCATTGAAACAGCAAAGGAAGCCTGACTTCTAAAGTCAACGTCCAGAAACTAGTACCTCTGAAGGAATAAACAGAGGATCAAACATACATGACAGAGATCTCTTTTGCTGTGTTGTGAAACAGCATTGCAAAGACAACATAACCAAGCTAAATATGTTTTTAGGGCAAAACAACTCTATCAGTCACTCAAAACAACTGCTATTCCTTACACTCCTTCACCTTTGCAGAAGACACTGTGCTAGATCCAAAATCTATTCACAAAATTCATAAGCATAAAGATCTCCCTATCACAAACTTTAATGCATCAGAAATATATATTCACAGCTCGAATACTTGCTAGATGAAATGGAAACAGATACAGTCGCTGTAACAAAAGTGTGGCTAAATTCAGCCATCCATAACCCATTTTTCCCATTTTTGCACACAGGGTAGGGGTGTTACTTCAACAGTGACAATCTAGAGCCAAAGTTCACACCATTGGGTGGCTAGCCCTGCATGGTTATGCATCCATACCACGCACTAATACTTATGGCCAAATCTAGTGTCCAAATCCACCTACTGCATGTCTTAATGACAGGTGATAAAATGTCTCCCTCCACAGCCTCACTTTAGAAATCTTTACACAGACCAAAATCAGAAACTAGAAATGAAGGTGTACTTCTTTTAGTTGCAAAACATCTCCCAGTTGTTACTACTACTAAAGGAGTGGGATGCATATGCCATGAGCCAATATGGGTGACATGTACCTGCCTAAAAGGAGGGCAACCAATGTTAAATACTACAACAAATTATAACCCATCTCTCATGTCTGGCACCTCACAGCCTAACAATCTTTAGCCCACATGACTATTTACTGGTACATTCATTACTTACAGGACAAGAGACATTTCTGTCAGTAAAGTACAGTAGCCTTCATCACCACAGGGGCCTGCTCCTGCACACAAATGTAAGAAAGCTATCATCATTAGCTTGGGACAGCCAAGTCTATGTTCACCCAATCTACAGCCTTTGTGACATGCAGAAAAGCAAATGGACAGTTGGAAAGCCACCCCCCACACAGACACGTGCAATAGGCAAGCCAGCACAAGGTGTACATTGCCACTCTTACCTTCCCAAACCACTATTCACATTCAGGTCAGCTGGTTCACAATCGTGCTTCATCCATGAGTACCACATAGCTAGTCACCTAATAAATAAAGTTGGTAGGTTTGTATGGTGTAATCTCCTCAATGACTCCTCTGTGTTACCTTTAACAAAACAGAGGTCTCACCTACAACACACGCAATTAACACTGCCTCCTATTTTCCTCTCTACATAGCTATTTCCCTGGGTTCCTTTCTTAAGCACAAAACCAACATTGAGCCTGTGCTTATCTTTCTCAAATCTATTCACCTTGTAAGCCCTTATATATACACTGGGATGCTTCACCAAAGCCTTCTTTTACAAGGTTCCAAATTACGGAACCAAGCTACTTAATTATTTAACTACCATTATTTATACAGGGCTCTCCTATTCACCTATTTTAAATCCAGTCTTACCACATACCACAAAGCAAAGGAATTGTGTGGTTCACAGTTTCACCATTCACAAATGTATAGCAGACAGAAGTAATACATGCAAACTGACTGAAATAAATGAGGTCCAAATCATAAAGTTGACTAGACCATGTGAGGATCAATTGCAAACTAACTATCCCAGGTAGTATCAGATACCGCTCTGTCCAGTTCTTTCTTACAAAAAGGGGACCCCCAATACCTGTAATGGAATATCCTCTCCCTCTTGTAACACAAACTGATACATTAAGTGGGTTATTACAGAATTAATTCATCTAGTTTAAGGTCAAGGAGAAGCCAAAGCCTACCCTGGTACTTAACAGGGTACATGTCTGCGAACTAATCCTTAAGAGGAGTGACAACCATCAAAGAACACACACATGGTATTGCACACCTATGAGAAATCAGAAATATCACAGATTCAAAGAAAGTACAATTTGGAGACTTGGGAGAAAGAGTACCCAGTGAAAATGTACATGGACATGGGAAGGACATGCAGACTACACATAAATCAATCCAGATGAGAACTGCAATGGAGAACAGAGAGTTGTGAGGGCACACCACTAACCACAGTCATAAACAAGCACACATTATTAACATTTTTTTTTAACAAAATCAGACAATTTACAATCCATTCTCCCAGAAGACAGCATCACTGTCACATTCTGATAAAATTTAAACCTCTCCTTAGTCTGCACAAGTTAAACTGAATCCTTGAAACCTCATTTATACATTTCTCAACCCTCAATCTTAACCACAGTTTACTGCTACAATGCAATCCATGTGAACATTTCCTTCAAGTAGCTCACCAGTCTACCTACCTTAAAACAAACCACCACCAACACCCTGGAAAGCTCACTAAACTCTACCATAAAACCAATATCCATACTGCTGATGAGATCTACTTAAACTTTCCATCTCTAGAGCATCAACAACTGCAATCTTCTTTCATTTCAATACCATTTTCTCTACTGATCTCACTTCTGTAGTGGAATTTTCAAGAGCAGTTTCTCCTTTCAACTACAAAGCCACCGTTAATGTGATTTTTGCACACACAAACATCCAATACAATACAATGATTATAGGGTCATAGGAGGTTAACTAGGCTATTGTCCCTGAGGCCTTTATATGTTCATAGGTTCATATAGTACTAATCTATGAACATAAGAATACAGGTATGTTATGACCTCCTTTGTCCGTGGATGAGATAACATTGCTTATGACGCGAGCCATTTAGAAGACTTTCCGTACAATGAAAGCAACATGGTGGTCAAAAGTCAGGTTGCTATCAACATGGGTGCCCAAATCCCTCACGACTGACTGAGTGCTTAGGACATTGTTATTAACGTGATAATTTGTGGGGATGTCACTCTCTCCAAAGAGGAGGATGATGCATTTTTTGGTATTCAACTTGAGGCCATGTTTCTGGAATCAGTCATTTGTCTGAGGGAGACCCTCTTGGAGGATGTCTACATCACTAGGGGAATTGATGACAGCACCCAGCTTGCAGTCATCTGCAAACCTATTCAGCCATAGCCCACTGGTTTTGGCCTGCACCTCAGAAAAGTATACCCCAAACAAGAGAGGCCCCAAGACTGAACCCTGGGGTACGCTGCTTGTTACGGGTCTACTGCTAAAGGTGGCTTCCCCTTTTTTGACTATGTAGGTTCTATCAGTGAACCAGTTTGCGACCCATCTGGTAACATATGGATTGATGCCTAGTTGAGAGAGTTTATCTATTATGTCTGAGTAGGAAATGGTGTCAAAGGCTTTGGCCAGGTCAAGGTAGGCAGTGTGCACCGTCTTCCCCTCGTCCATGGCTTTAGTGACTGTCCCAACGAAGTCGACCAAATTTAGCAGACATGATCTCCCCTTGACGGAGCCAGACTGTGTGGTTGGTATCGAGTGTTTGAAGGTTGCCAATGTCCTTATTAATGAGGTCCATGATAATCCATTCCAAGGCCTTGCAGATCAGGCTAGCTAGGCTGATGGGTCTATAATTTCCCAGATCGGTGGATGCTCCAACTTTGTGTAAAGGGATGACAGTGGCTGTGCTCCACTCAGCTGGGATGAAGCCAGAACTCAGGCTTTGGTTGAATAGGGTGCCTAATGGTGCTGCAAGTTCCTGCCTGAGTTCATGTGGGATGCAACCCGGGATGTTATCGGGTCCCGTGGAAGCTGTATTTTTTGCCATTGAGAGAGCAGTGACAACCTATTCACTAGATACAAGGGGAAGGGGCAGGTACTGGGGATGTCCTGATTTACTGATGGGGGGGGGGGCAGAGGGGTAAAGTTTTTGCTGAATCTGTCAGTCAGCAAGTTTACTACATCTACGGCATTTGTATATGTGGTGTCCTTGACCACCAGTTCTGAATAGATCAGGGTGCTTCCTTTGAGGTTGTGAACATATGTGAAGAAGGCCTTATATGACTGTCTCTAGTAGATGTGGCAAATTTGGACTTGAAGTTTGCTTTGGAGGATTTCACTAGTGCTCTTATTTGCTTGTTCAGGCTAAGGAGACATTGCTCCCAATTGAGCACCTGCTCCTTCTTGGTCTTGGACAGCAATTTTTTCCTTTTGTTATAGAGTTCATTCACTGCAGATGTCCACCAGACAGGTTTACTCTTCCTTGTAGAGGATGATTTAGTCCTGTCAGGTATTCCTGATTCCATGCATCTATATAAATGCTTGTATAGTGCTTTGGTGTAGTTTTGTACATTGGTGCCAGTTCCTACAGAGGGGGAGGGGGCTGTGAAGCTGTTAATACCATCCTTCATGAATCTCTAATCAGCTTTGGAGAAGTTTTTATGTCGGATCCTAGCTAGAGGGGGGTTGGGGGATATGGTGACTTCGAAAGTGACCGCTTTGTGGTCGGATCTTACCAGGGAGGATGATACTATAGGGATGCTGCAGTGGTTACTCATATTGGTTCAAGCCCAAGACATTATCACCCCTTGTGGGGGTATCAACTAGCTGTTCCAAGGCATTTGTATTGACAAAATCAAGGAATCTCTGGGCATTTGTTTTCTAGCATGACTAGTTCTTCCAATCTATGTTTGAGACGTTAAAGTCACCCAGGATCAGGGTAAAGGGTTGACTCTTGATAGATTCGAACAGGTCTAAATAGGCAGATTGGGCATCTTGAGTCAGATTTGGAGGCCGGTAGCTAGCTACGATTTGAATAGGCATCTTGTCAATGGTTAACTGCACCTGGAGGGTCTCGTGTGTGTCATACGGTTTTACCAGCCTGGATGTGTTTATGTCTTTAATGTATATTAAAACTCCACCTACTTTGGCTTTACTGCCCATAGTTTGGGGTCTGAATGTGAGATAGAATGAGTAACCAGGTAAGACTAAGGTGCTCTCCGCAGCTTTGAACCAGGTTTTTGTGACTGCATAGATGTCCGCATTTTCCAGGGTTAGGAATGCTTACGAGTGCAGTTTCATGTTTAGACTCCTAGCATTTAGCAGCATGACCTTTAATTTGTGTTTTGTTGAAATTTTTATCTTGGTAATTTTAACCTCATCACTTTTCCTAAAAAGGCACTACAGAGGAGACAAGAGCCTTTGCCAGAAGCCTGAAGCCCAGGTGAGACAGACACAGGCTATCTCTGGCAAAGCATAGTCATATCTTCCCAGGCTGTCAGGTACTGGATCTCCCTGGAATGGCACCAGAAACTAAGCCAATTGTTAAAGTCAATCATTTTCTGCTTGTATTGAGGCATCGTTCTGGGTGACGGCAAAATGCTGCTTAAGGCTAGGGACAAACCTGCCTGGGACACAATCAGCAAACTCAATCATGTCTTTCTTCATATAGTCCAGAGAGGTATGCCTCAAGTCATTCATGCCAACATGGACTATAACAGAGTCATAACAGTACCTGTTGTTGAGAGACTTGAGTGCGTATGTGATATGGCGGATTCTGGCACCTGACAGACAACTAAATGTGACTTTCTCCTTATCCAGCCTGGTGAGAGACACATCTGTGTGCTTCACAATGTAATCTCCTATGACTAATATGTTGTGTTTATGGTGAAGCCTTAGTGGTTTGTAAGGCACAGGTGCGTGGACTATGCATGGTATGTGGTGTGGAGGGCTGCAGAGATTGCGTGTGTTTTTGTCTCGGAGTCTCCTTTGTTTGGGTATGTTTATGTGGAGGACTTCCACATATGTAGGTGTGTGTTGTGTAGATGTGGGTGGTGGCCGAGGTGTAGTGATTGCGTTGATCGCCTTTTCAGTGCCAGATATGGAGAGAGCTTGGACTCTAGGTTCCTAATGTAATTGCATCTCTCACAAATTGTGTTCCTAGGTGGTAGTAGTAGATGGCTGTCCATGTACATGAGGCAATTACTACACTGTCTCAAGATGCCCATATCAACCAGACTGGCAGGAGAAACTGTAGGAAATTACCCATCCATATTTGTCCGAATCTGAGGGAGAAAGGCCAGGGAGAGCTAAGGGGTGGGCCTAAAGCCAATGTGCTTAAACCAAAACTAAGAGCTTAGAATAACACTTAACAATTTTGACAGGCTATAAACAAGCAGTAATAAAAGCAACAGAAAAGATGCAGTTGAACACTTTAGAGAACAGGTAGCAAGTAGCAGGAAAAAGCAAAACGAAGTAACAGAATAGTAGGAAGAAACCCAAATTAGAAAAATAATCACCTGAATAAAGTGTCTTTTTTTTTGCTTTTGTTTTTTGTAAAGTAAAAAGGGAGAAAACCGTACTGTGGTGGTGGTGCTGCGGTAGCGTTGTCACCTCACAGTTAGACGTTGCCCATTCGATTCTCAGTTAGAGCGTCTTCTGTGTGATGACATGCATGAATGGGCGTTCCTTCGTTGAAGGTTGTGCGTTAGGCCCAGCAAGCCAGCACATCAAAATCTACTGCCAATCATTAGCGGACCAGAGTTCCGCTGTGGCGACCCCTAACCGGGAAAAGCCGAAAGAAACAAACAAAAAGGGAGAGAGCAGGAACAGAAGATAATTCAAGGTTAAGGGACTAAGGGGTTTGGCCTTCCCAAATGATCTCTGTATTAGGTATAATGAGCTAAAGAGATGGGACTGGGAGGAGTGTCCCAGATCAAATTTACAGTAGGGGCGGGCAACTGCAAAAGCAACCAGCAATAGGGTGGGAGAAAAAAAAAGTTTCAGCACAGATCAGAAAACAATGCCAGCAAATATATAAATAATTCAGTCAAGCAAAAATAAAGACAGTGCAGAACTCTGAAGTGCCAAAAAATATACTTATCAGCTCTATATTTCTATTATGAAACTAGTACTGTATTAACTAATTGAAAGGAGAAAATGCTTTTTTGGGGGAAACCCGGTACCCAATTGTCTAAAGACTCCTTGTCAGTCCAGTGGCAGTGACATCTGCACAGAATGTGGGGACCCTACGTTCAAATCCCCAAGCAGATGTCAGTGTTTTCCTTTTCTGCTCCGTTGTCAATATATTAGTTCATGATTTGTTCTACATGCACACGTGTGTTTACAACTCAGCATCATGGTGGTTTCTTTTCAAAAGGAGAAACTGCTCTTGTGGGAAACAATGTATCTAACAGTACAGAGACTCCTTGTTGATTCAGTGTAAAAAAAAACAACAGTACGGGATGTGGAGGCTACTGGGTTCAATTCACAGGCAAGGATCAATCGTTCTACTTTCTGTTCATGGTCTGTACCGTAGCCTATATTAAAAACAGTTATGCCTGAGTAGTGTGCTCCATGATGCAAAGGGATAAACCCCTGACTGCAAACCAGAGGAACTCGGTTTAATTAATAACACGGGCCTTCAAAACACTATGTTATAAAGTAACACACTTTATACAAGCCTTAAACTTCTACTACAAGCTGACTTGTCTTGACTTACTAAGGGTGAGTATAAACAAGAAGAGTGCATACAATAGGCAGAGTTGTGTGTGGGCAGTTCAGAATATAGGTTGAAGAACATCTTTATTTTTCTGGAGCCGCACTTGATTTTCCCCAGTGTAGAGCTCTGTTTTTTTTTTTTTTTAAATCTTCAAAAGTCTGTGAATCTGAAAACAGATTTACTATACAACAGGTAACGACAGTCAAAGGAAAAAAAAAAGCATGGTTTTAAAACTTGTAAGCTAAGACTGTTTTTCCTGGCTGGACTGTTAAAGAAACATTTTGCAGATCAAGATTGTGTCTTCTTAACTGCCATTTGAAGCCTGCAAGTGGAACTGGGTTACCTGGTTGTGGTAAAACCTGCATCAAGGTATGTGAAGACTGCTGCAATGTGTGTGAACTGTTTCGGTAAAGCAAGCTGCTGTATTTGTTTTGGTTTAAAGCTGAATTAAGCCACATGAGTTCTGTGTTTGCCTTATGTTTAAAATGGAAAATTTCCGTTTGTAGAATAACTGCCTGCTACTGAATAACTTTCAGTGTACAGAAATGTTTTGCTGCTAATAAAGGACTGTTTACTATAAATAGAATGCCTACTTTGTAATTTGCTGCTGAACTAAAGTATGCCTTGTCAGTTTTGCTTCAGCCTAAACAAAGGACGTTGACTTTAAAACGCAAGATACCTAGTTGGGACTAATCACCTGTCTGAGTGCATCTCGACAACCATCAGTCTCATATATGGTGAAGATGCAGGGGAATTTTCTAAAATACTTCTAAACCTAATGAACCATGAAAAACCTATTACTGAAACTACTCCCTGACAGAGAATTCTGAAAATTTTAGAACAAGGAGAAGGCCATATTGTTTCAAAGCGCTGGAGCTTTCAAACAGCACATTAGAGCTTAGCAAGAGATGAACATTTTCCAGAACACCACTGCTGCTAAACAAGTCCTGTTCAGCAGCCATAAACAGCACTGCAGTACCTTTGCCATGACCCAAAAGAAAGCACGTTTTTAAGGAGGAATATCAAAGAGCAGCAGAAGGCCAATCAAACTCTGTGGGAGAAATACTAGATCCTGGCTGAAGGTCAAGGACATATCCACAAAAGATTCCATCTCAGGATCCATGAGATAAGGGCTAACTACTTCACTACTTCTGACAATTTGAGTTCTATTTGTTAGCTTTTATTTGGAACCTGCAATGTCAAAAAAAAGTTAAAGTCAGGGATACTTGTTCCTTTGTGGGACACTCCAGCAATCCATACACAATGATTTCACAGAAGAGTATCAGACAAACCAACATGATTCCACATGCTTGCCTAACACACCTGGAAAAGTAATGGATAAGCCCAATGGAGAATCCCACAACCCAAATTGTTCAGCAGATTGTAATGGACTATTTTCTGAAGTTTACTTTTACCTACTTGTTGGTCTACAAGAGTCACATTTCCATGACGTACCTATCAGTAGACCAAGTTGAGAGATGTGTGGCAGCAAGTAAGCTGACACAAAATGGAAGCTGTGCAACTAAAGGAACTCCCAGAAAAATTATGAAACTAGTGAGAATGTTCTGAGAAGTAAAGGTAAAGCAGAAACACATTTGCTTTTTCAGAATCTTCCAGGTGACCTCTAACAGGTGACAGGACAGAAACAGCTTAAAAAATTGTATTTTAAGTGCCTTGAATATAAGCACATAGCCAAAAACTGTCCACTGAATGATAAGCCTATGCAAAATGATGCATGTAACAAGGTGGGAGACACTTTGCATGCTTGCAGCTAATGCTTACTCAGCTCAAAGGAAAACATTCAGTGGTTGCAAATGAGCCTGAACCAGCTGGTACAGAGTACCTTCCATAGCTGCAACTGATGCTGAACCAGGTAGAAAGGAGACACTATTCATGATTTATGATGCTGAATAAGTTAGAAGGAAGACACACACATTCCATGGTCCCAGATGATGTTAAAATAGCTAGAAAGTAGACATGTTCCACGGTTACAGATGATGACTTTATCACCCTGTATAGAGAGCTGCTCCATGGTTATAAATGATGCTTAACTACCTTATAGAGAGACCTGACCATGGTTACAGATGATGCTGAACAAGTTAGAAGGGTGACACTTTCCACAGCTGCAGATGAGGCTAACTGCTAAATGCATTCAATCACAAATTCAAAAATATGACCCGAGCAAATGGGAAACAAGTACAAACAGTGTTTAATAACTCTAATAAAAATCAGTAGATAATTAAACCAATTCACAAGAAAAACGTTATGTGTGCATGAAAATAGAAGGCAGTATGCCATAAGTGAGGTGGCATTAATACCCTACCTTTTTCTGGCAGCCACCACAATTAGACACAGTAAGGCCTTACCATGTCAAGGAAATTCTGATTCTGTATCATCGCTCAGAAAAATCATCTCCTTCTTCACACCAATCCACCCACCCAGCATCTCCAACAGTACATCCCGCAGGAAATCAAAGTCTACCAACCCACCACACTCCCAGAAAGCATGTTCCCAAGTACCTTTTTATCCCAATCATACCTCCAACATTTGCCGTCTACCCAAGGAAAAACTCTCTGGAGTCTACTTAAGTATAAAAATATCTATGTAAACATTTCCAAGCAAAAATCAGAAATCTTCTAGATTTTGTTGCATATCTGGGAGACATACATATAGCCTCCCATTGTTTCTTTGTGAATTGCTCTCTTCCCAATCCTTTCTAACCTCCTCTGATTGATTCTTATAGTCATCATGCAATATTTTATATGCTCTGCTAATTGTTCCTTTTTTAATGGCACAATTCCAGATTCTATTAAAAACTATACCAGTGATGGTCATTTTAGGACACCCCTATTTCTTTCTCTTTGCCTATACTCAGATATCAATCATTGATAGGGAAGTCAGTCTCTAACCTGCAGTTCAAATAAATTCTTGGCCTCTTTCCCATTCTATTACCTTTCCCTCTCTAGTTACTTGCTCCCAATACCTTGGTTCCTTTGCCAGTTTTCTCCAATAAATTTCACCTCCTCTTGCCTACTATCTATATCTCTAATTGCAGTCATCCCTGTCAAAAGAATCTCCGTTCTCCATTCCTGCATTGGCTTAGTTCTTGGTATACCTTCTGCTACTTTATGGATATAATATTCTGTATAATTATTGTTATTCTCCTTAAAGGCCTAAATCCAAAATCCCAGTCTCCACTTGTTCGTGAGCTTTCCCCAGTTTCATCATCATCCCTTCCCACTTTGAATTATAATTTTTTGCTTGTGTTATGTATGGGAACCTTAACTCTGTAGCTCTGAAATGCCCATTCAAATAGGGTAATCCCAATCCGCCCATTTCTACTGGAATCATCATCTTATCCCACTTGACTCTTGGAGTCTTCCCCTCCCAGATAAAGTACTTCAGCTCTTTAATAACTGCTATCCACAACTCCTCCTCTGGTTGATAAAAATATGCATGACCTGTGTACAAGACTAAATGGGCTAAAAACATTTTGACTGCTTCTATCTTACTATCTATATCCATATAACAAAGCTTCCATTTTTCTCGGTTTTTGTATTATCTTTTTAGTTTCTTCCCACATATCCTTAGCTGCCACACCAGAATCATTTTCAGTCCATACTCCTAAATACTTCATTTTATCATGTCCCCATAAATGCAGATAATGCTGAACAGATCTTGCCAACATACTGTCCGACAGACTCACTGCCAACTTTACCCCTCCCCCCCCCCCCCCCCAACGGACCAATCAATACCGGAAGAATGTCAGGCACCCAAGCATTACTGCAGCACAGGTTAAAGCTGCATTGTCCAAGGCCAAGAATACAGCTTCCATGGGACCCAATAATATCCCTGGCTGTGTTCTACATGAACTACAAAGTGAACTGGCACCACATCTGTATGCCCTGTTCAGTCACAGTCTCACCTCAAGCATTGTCCCTACTGAATGGCACACTGCTACAGTCATCCCTCTCCATAAAGGGGGAGCAACTACAGACCCTGGGAATTATCGCGCCATTAGCCTAACAAGTCTGATTTGTAAAGCTATGGAGCCCAACATCATGGCCCTGATTAACACAGATATAGGAAATCTCCAAACTCTAGACCCCAAGCAATTTGGCTTTGCAAAAAGGAGATCATGCCTGCTCAACCTGGTTGACTTCTTTGAGTCAGTCACCAGGGCTGTGGATGAAGGTAAGGCAGTGCAAACAGCCTACCTCAATCTGGCCAAGCCCTTTGATACCATTCCTCACTCTGGAATTATTGATAAACTCATCAAACTAGGCATCAACCCCTATATCACTAGGTGGGTTGTAAATTGGCTCACAGATTGAACACACAGTAGGAAAGTAGTAGAATCCAAGTCAGACTGCCGACCAGTCACAAGTGGAGTCCCACAGGGATCAGTCCTGGGTCCTCTCCTGTTCAGCATCTACTTCTCAGAAGTCCAGGCTAACACAAAGGGACTCTGGCTGACCAAGTTCACAGACAACTGCAAGCTGGGAGCCATTAACTCCCCAAGTGATGGAGTCATCCTACAGAAAGGCCTCACTGAGACTAATGACTGATGTCGAAACCATGACCTTAAGCTTAACGACAAAAAAATCTGTCGTCATCCCCTTTTGCAAAAGCTCAGTTCACACTAATTACCACATTGATGGGAGCCCAGTGAACACTGAAGATGTTATAAGAAATCTGGGTACGCAGGTTGACAGCAACCTCTCCTTCGACCATCGCATTGCCACTGTGATCAAAAAGTCCTTCTATGTGGCACATCTCATTACCAAGGGTTTTGCATCCAGGAAGAAAGAGATAAGAGTCTCTCTTTACTCTTCCCTCATTAGACCAGTCATCGAGTATAATGCCGCACTTGGCATGTACCTCACTAGACACCTGCAACAGCTGGAGAGGCCAAAGTACCACCTCATGAAGAGGATCCTAGGCATTAAACACATGTCCTACAAGGACAAACTCAAGAGACTCCATCTATTCTCGGTTGCATATCGTCTACTTAGAGGCGATCATTACCTGATTTACAAAGCTACGACACAGCTCTGTTAGAAATGCTACATCTAAAGAAATCCCAATCCCTCCACACCACACACTCCAGAGACCTCAACCTCATTACCACAATCAAAAGAACATGCTGGAGGGACAGGTTCCTCACCCAGAGACTGCCCATGCTCTGGAATACACTTCCCATACATGTCAAGTAGAGCACCTCACTGTCCCTCTTCAAGAGAGATCTTGATGAGTGGATGGGTAATAGAACGTTCAACCTGGGGATCACTCCAGTGGCTCTACTTGATAGAGGCACTGGGAACTAACGTCGGGCGGCACAATGCCAGGGCACGCCTATGGGCTAGGCTTGTAAAGGCTCCAGGGCCATACGCCTAGTACACACCTATGACCAATTCATGTGTGGGTAAATAATTTACCACTATTGCCTTTGTTTTAGCTTCATTAATTATGTATCCTGAAAATATATGAAACTATCTCAGAATGTTCCATAACACTGTAATGTCTCCTTCTGGTTTTGTCAGCTATAAAATATCATCTGCAAACAAAGCCAGCTTTTCTCGAATACCAATACCAATTACATCCTTGAATTTCTGAGCCTCTTACTTCCTTTGCCAGTGGTTCTAAATAGAATGCAAATAACAGAGGGGAAAGAAGACACCCTGCCTGGCTCCTCTGCTCAGGACCCCAACACTTTAATTTTCACTTCCTCCCTCATACACCTCCTTATCAACCTTAGAAATTTTTCAGTTAATGTAAATGCTTCCATTGTTCTACACATCAAAGTTCCATCTTACTCTGCCAAATGCTTTCACTGCACCAAGACCCACCAACAACAATGGTATTTTTTTACATTTTGCTTCCCTCTGGACCATCAGTGTTCTGTAAATTTTGTCAAATGTATGCCCCCCCCCCCCCAAAAAAAAAAAAACACATTGATCCATAACTATCAATTTTGGCATTACTTCTGTTGTTCTTTTAGCCACTGTAGACATGAATACTTTATAATCATGGTTTAATATTCAAATGGGGCCATATGAAGCTGGGTCTGATGGATCTTTTCCCTCGTTCAGTATTACAGTTACCACTGCTTTCTTCCAGGATGTTGGTACTTCTCCTCCTCTTAAAATACTGTTAAACAAAACTTTCCAGATCTTTATGAGTTTTTTCCCACCTAGCTTCCAAACTTCCACAGGAATACCATCTATTCCAGAGGACTTTCCTGTAGATTGGTTATACATCACAATTTTTATCTAATCTCCTTCTATCCTAACGGTTAGTAATTGAGCCTCCTCTAATCTACCTCTAACCTTGGTATATTTAATTCTTCCACAAACATTTCCATTTGTAGCTTTTCTTGATTTCCATATTTCTCTGCTTTATACAGACTTTCACAGAATTTCCAAAATATTTCTAAAACCTCTACAGGATCCCGTTACCTTCCTTGTTATTGGCTCCCTAAGCTTGGCAACAGTCCTATCTACTTTCTGTTGCCAGAGTCATCATGCTAAAAGTTTTTGTGCTCTACTGTTACTATCAAAACACAGTAGCTTAACAGCAATCTTTCTAATTTCATGCATATTATCGAAGTAATCCCTTATTTTCTGCATAGCATTCTATAGTGGATCCTCTCCTTGTTCTGTGAGACTACCCCTATTCTGCAATACTTTCACATTTGTCAATACCTCTAAATAATTCCTGTTACTTCTTAACCATAGCTCCCTTTCTTTTATTTCCACCCTATTTTTAAACTCTACCTTAATTTTTCCCACTCTCTAGCTATATTTTCAGAAGAAATTTCTATCTTAATAGTTCCTGAATTATCTCCACCATCAATTCTTAAATTCCTCTCTTTTCCACAGGTAGGTGGAACGTGCCAGTGTGTCATTTTTATTTCATTACCCTTAGTTTTTATTTTAGTTATTACTGGCACATGATATGAAGTAAACCGCAGTGGTGCAGCGGTAGCGTTGGCGAATCACAGCAAGAGGTTCTCCCGTTCAATTCCCGGCTGGAGCACCTTCTGTGTGAAGTCTGCATGTCCTCCCTGCGGACGAGTGGTGTTCGAAAGACATGTGTGAATGGGCATGCCTTCGTTGAAGGTTGGACATCGAGCTGGCACCGTAAAAATCTACTGCCAATCATTAGCGGACCAGAGTTCCACGGTGGCGACCCCTAACCGGGAAAAGCCAACAGAAGAACTGGCACATGATATGGAATAGTCACTGGGCACGTATGAAGACCTTCAAATAAATGTACATGTTTCTGTGAAATGTAAATTCTGTCTAGCCTAGCACAGTTTTTATATCTTGGGGAATAATATGTAAATTCACTCTGAGCTCCTATAACTGAATTCATATCTTCCATGACAAATATTTTCATAAATTGTTTTTTTAAATCTACCCTCCTTTGTTATACTTTCCCTTCTTGGCCTCCCAGACAGATCTTCACTTTTGCAAATCATACTGTAGTCCACAACTACAAGTAATATTCCTTGCTGGAAACTGATTTCTCCCAGAACTTTCTTAAGCTCCTTTACAGCAGTTTTAGGTGAAATATAAATACATGCCAGTGCAATCCTCCTCCCTTGCCAGTATTCCCTTAGCACTACAAATATGCCATTATTATCTTTTTTATCTTCTTATATCACTATTGAAGCTCTTCTTGCAATTAGTATAAGTACTCTTGGTTTCCTTTGTCCCAGGTATTCTGCTGAATAAAGATTCTCACTACACCTTTTTAAACATACTGGAAATATTAAGATAGAACCAAAACACCCTATACTGGGGATTTTTAAAAAACCTGCCATTAACATAACCATCCTGAAAACCTATCAAATTCACATGTTCAGTTCTTTCTAACTGTGTCTCCTGTAACATAGCTATTTGCACTCTACATTTTTTAAATATAGTTCACTACTCTTTTTTTTTTTTTTTTTTTAATCTGTGAGATCGGTGACATTTAGACATTACAGAAAGCGCCACTGCATTAAAAAGTTATTATTGCCACCTTTTATGTATAGCACCTTTTTTGTTAAGTGTCTAGTTCCAGCTGCTGTGTTACATGCATACACTATTTGACAGATTGAACTTTTACGCAATTGTTTATTTTCATATCCATTTGAGTCTATGTTACATCTTACAAAACTTTTGTTTTATTGAAAGCCCTCAAAAAATAAATAAATAAAAACAAAAAACATACTCCCAATATCCCTTAAAACCCATTAACTAAATACACACAAAACTATGTACATCTTCAAATACTGAAGTTTTACCTTCATAACAAGAACAAAAGTCCCAAACTGACAGCCACATTCACAAACTTGAGTTACCCTAAAAGAAAGGTTAAACATGCTAAGATGCATAGTAAGGAGTGCTGAACTTGATTCATAGCTATACGCTGAATGACTACTGAAGGAAAACTAGCTGAAAGACAGCAAGTTGTACATGTGCTTTTGAACTTCCAATCATACCACTCAACTGTCTAGATTTTCACAGAATGTCCATTTTCCTATTTGAAATTTTTGGTCTGCTCTTCGTAATTGATTTTTCTGGCCAACCTTTGACAAATCACTGAGTATTAACTCAAAATATATTGACAGACATTTGAGTTTCTGACTTCATACCCTTAAAAAAATTCATACTAATGCAAAATCTGTTATCCTATCAACGTTCTACATTTTTAAGAGCAATATTTAAAAATTGTCCCTATTTTGGGTCCTTTGTCTTCCTGTTATCTATGGCTTTGCCCAAATTTCTTGCTCAAAAAGGTTGAGAAGTATGCTTCCATTGTCTAACAGGCAGTCTGAAAAAAGAGGAACTCTAAACAGGTACATACATGATCAAGGTATTCAAACCTTACAAAGGGTCTGTCAACAAGCACAGAGAATTAGGGCTATGAGCTTTTAACCAGCTGTTTCTTGTGGTTCAGACTTTATACCTCAGCCTCAATTTGCCTGCTATGTGACCTTGAGCAAGTCATTTAACCAGGCAGTACTTTGAGGCAGTTGGGAAACTGCACTAGGCTCTTCATTGGTCTCCAGGACTGCATGCCTGTTAAGTACCTACGAGCCTATAAGGCAAGGAGATTTTAACAGCTTCCCATGTGATAACACTGTATAAGCCCCGAGCTTTTACTATAAGATGGTCTATCTTGATTTGGTAAGGACAAGCAACCTTTAATTAGCATTACTGTCCAAAGAGGTGCTTACAGTTTGTTTACCTACAGGATTTTGATGTTCAATTTTTCGGCTCACCATTTAAATGAAAATTTAATACCCAAAATGTTGAGCCAAAAAAAACTAAAATATAAAAAAATCTTTTTTGTAGGTGGGATAAGCCCTCCACCCTCCCCGAAATTATATATGCCAATTCCACAGATGCAGCACAGTGAAGAAAAGGGGAAAAAAGACAATACACTGTGGCAAAACTCATGGTGACATTAAATTCTCTTACTTAAGCCACTCGACCATAAATACAGCAAAAACGTGTAGATACGCTGTTACAATTACCAGAGCTGTGTAAGCAGTTCAGATTAGATTCTAAGTTACTCTCTTTATTTGAGCTGAATAAATGTTAAGATACTTGCTTGGAACCAGAGTCTCATATAGAATAGTTGTGTAAAATTTTACCATAATGATAGATGTCCATCTCTTCTCTGTTGTAGTATTCATAACATGAGAGAGCTCCCTACTGTAGGTGACCCGATGTTGGCCAGTATACAAAAGACTTCACTACTGTAAGGTGCATGGTACATCACATGTAGGCTGCGATCAGACATCATCCATAAAAATGATGTACACATGCACCATCCTCAGAACTGACAGCCCCAGGAGGAAAGCCAGCCTAAGGAAAAAGGGTAAGAATCATCCAAGAAGAAGAAAGGCCAAGGTAAGGAGGGATGGATGAACAGGAATACTGTAACAGAGAAGAGGACATCTATTGTTATGGTAAGATTTTACACAACTATTCTATGTCCTTCTATTCTTCTGTTGCAGTATTCACAACATGAAGGAGAATACTGACGTTCATGAAGTAAGGGAAGAGGGAGTAGCTGAGGAACTTTCAGGAAATCCTGCAATATGGCTCTGGTAAACTCTGCTCTAGATTTAGAAATTATGTCTAATTTACAGTGTTTGGTGAAGGTATGGACAGAGGTCCATGTAGCGGCTTCAAGAATTCAGTTTGTGTCCAATCCCCTGAAAAGGCCCCAGATGAGCCAACAGCCCTAACAAGGGAATGGAGAATCTTACCATGGTGAGTGCAACAGAAGGAAATAGTCTTGGAAATCTAGCTTGAAATAGTCTGCTTGGACACAGCCCACCCCAGAGCTCTGGGGTGCTAAGAAACAAAAAGCTGATCCAACTTTCTAACATCCTTGGTCTTATCCAAATAAAATCTAATTTGTCTGTGGACATCTAAAGTATGTTGGACCCTATCACTAGAGTTCTGGGGAGAAGGGAAAAAGATAAGTGTATGGACTGACTTAGAGATAGGGCTCTGACTACCTTAGGCATAAATGAGGGATATGTGCGCAGGGAGACCCTGTCTTTCTGGAAGGTCAGAAAGGGTGCAGATACCTTAAAAGCCTGTAGCTCCAACACTTGTCTGGCTGAAGTTAAGGCTAGGAGTAACACAGTTTTGCAGGAACAGTACTGAAGAGAAGCTAAGGAAGCTGGCTCAAAGGTTGAGAGAGTCAACTATTCTGAAACAAATTTAAGGTCCCAGGGAGGTGGAACAGGTTTCCTGGGTGGCCTAATGTGTAGGACGCCTTTAAGAAATTGTTCAGCCTCAAATCTGCTAACAAAGGGGGGAGATAGAGACAGACAGGCAGATATGGCTGACCTATGAGCTTTTACTGAAGAGTAAGCCAAACAAGTGTTGAGCAGGTCACACAAATGAGTTAAAACAGGAGAATTTCCACTGTTAATGGGTCCTGTTTACGTTTCAGACACCAGATTGAAAATCTCTTCCAAGACTTTCTGATATTTGCTTTCCTGGCCTCCTGCAGGACTGTAAACATGTCCTCAGAGAATAGGTGTCTGAAAGGGATTAGTACCCTATCACCCACAGGGTCAACTGAAGAGTTGCCCAGTGGGTATGGATGAGGGTCCCTTTGTCTTGTGTGAAGAGGTTCACTCTGTGAGGTAACTTGTGGTGACTGACCTTGGCTAAATGCAGGATGAGAGGGAACCAGTGCTGTCGTGGCCAAAAGGGGATCACCAGCAAGGGTTTTGGTATGTCCTGCTGAATTTTGGGCAGGACTTTTGTTACGACAGGAAGGTCATCAAACATCCTCTTGCAAGAGAACAGAAGGGTTCCACTTTCTGGACCAGAGAATGAGGTTCTTTGGCACAAAGCTGTGGAAGTTGTCTGTTCATGGGGACCTCTGTTTGAGGAATACCCCACAGGTGGACAATGTCGAGAAACACATCCCTTTGAAACATCTATTCAAGTGACTGCGTTCGGGACCTGCTCAGGTAATCTACCATACAATAAAGTTTGAGAGTATGGGATGTACACTGCCTGAAGGGATACCTGGAATTCTACTGCCAGCTCTCAAACCTGAAGAGCCAGTCTGCAAAGCTGATAGGATTTGGTCCCCCGTTTGTTCACATACCAGAAGACCGTCATATTATCTGTGAACAGCTTTAGAGGTCCTGGTTGGAATAATGGGTGGAAAGTCTGCATGGCCAGCAGCAGTGCCCTCATTCTCCCTTACGTTGATGTGTTCCTTCAACTGAGAGGGAGACCAGATCCCTTATACTTTCAGGTGTCTGAAGGTTGCTCCCCAACCTACATCTGAGGCATCTATGCAGATCTCTTGATGAGGAGCAAGACAGTGAAAGGGTAGTCCTGGCTGAGTAACAGTTGATGTATCCACTACTGAAGTTCCCTCTTCAGACAGGGGATGAGGGGAATGGAGGATTCTAAGGGGTGCTAGTGTTGCATCCAAACTGATTTTAGATACCATTAGTTTGGCTAAGGGAAGCAGGGAAATGGTGGATGCCATGAGGTCCAAGATCCTGATGAACTCTCTGGCTGTAATGTGGTCAACCAGTAATATGTTTTGTAAGTAAGAGATGAGGTACTGTACCTTTTTTGGGGAACAGAGACCCTCACTAGATCTGTTTGTATCCTGCACCCCAGAAGAAAATTGGTCCTGTGAAGGGGTGAGAACTGACTTTTTTTAAGTTTATGGTGAACCCCAGATTTTGTAGAAGAGTGATGCTGACACAAAATGATACTTCAATTGTTTCTCTTTACTTTGATTGTAACTGTGAACACACTGTGTAACACAAACATATTTAATTGTATTTCTTTATACGATTTAATTTTGATTTTAACTGTGAATAACACTGTGTAATGCGGAGCTTTTCTCCCCGGGCCTCCACTGAAAATGGGGTCCCTGAGCCCAGTGGTCCTCCCTGGTCATCAAACTGAAATAAATAAATAAATGCAATATTTCTTTCCATCTCCTCTGTGGAGGTAGCTAGAAGGAGAAGGCCATCCAGATATGGAAAGATATGCATTCCCTGGAGTCTTCAGAGGGCAATTACAGGATCAAGGAATTTGGTGAGGACCTGCTGGTGGGGTAGAAAGCCCAAAGAGCTGAAAATGCCATGATGACATAGAGAAGTGTACAAACTTCCTGTAGTTGGAGTGGAAGGGACTGTGCAAATATGCATCTTTGATATCCAGGGTAATCATAACTTGAGGCAGAATGAGTGGGAACAGAGTCTGGAGAGCATGCAAAAAGTGGTTACTTTTAGGAAGGTATTGAGATGGGACAGGTCAAAGATGGGTCTCCAGGGACCTTCCGTCCTTGGCACCAGGACAACCTGGAATAAAATCCTTTGCCTATTTGTTTTTTGTGAACACTCTGGATAGTCCCTTTGTTCAATAATTCTAATAGAACCTCTGGGAAAAGGGCAAGTTGTTCCCTGGAAGGTTGGGGAATTCCCCTGAAAAAAGGGTGCTTGATCCCACACCATGAAGTATCATTTTGAACAATTGGGAGGACTCTGGCATCTTGGGTTATACTTTCCCAGGCTAATAGGGAAAGGTGTTGGGAAAGTGGGATATGGGTGGAAGGGGAAAAGCAGTCAGAGAGGACAGCTTGTCAGGAAAGGGCCACTTTGGTGGCAGAGTTGCCTGTGGGGCTTTAGGCTGTTGTGGTCTCCTGTCACTCTTTTTTGTTCTGGGTTGTGTACAACAGGAATGTCTACACACAAATACATGTTTTGCAGGGTAATTTCTTTGGAACTTGGGTACTGGGAAACAAAACTGTTTCAATTCCTGCAGTTCCTTACCCTTTTCCTGCAATGACTGAACAGGTTAGCAGCTGCAGGTCCAAACAAGGCTGAATTGTACAGAGGTGCATCCATAAGTTTGGCTTTTATGTCCTCAGGTAAGGGCTGAAATCTTAGCCGAGAAAATCTTATCACTGATCCAGAGGTAGCTGCTCTGGCAGAAACCTCTGCAGCATCATAGCTGCATTTTATGGCATGAAGTGCTATTTGAGAAGAAGCACCAAACAAAGTAGTAAACAAAATTTTATTTCCGGAGTCAGGTAAGCCTGCAATTACTGTGAAAGTTGGGACATACGTTCTAAAGTGAATTTGGTCATATGTGTTTGGTAAAGTATGGCCCTGAATGCTAGAGTTGCAGAAGTGTATACTTTTTTACCTAGTCTATCCAGGATCCTGCTATCCTTATCAGATGTTAAAAGGGCAGTGGAGGGCAGCAATTCTGATAACTTGTCAGACGCCACAGAAATTTCAGAAGGGTCTCCAGAGGGACATCCAAAGAGAAACTTGCAGTCCTCTGGGGCCTTGTAGAAGCAGTCTGGCTTTTTGGGGGCAAGTGCCTGGGAATCTGGTGCTTGTAAAGCTGAGGCAAAAACATCCAGAAAGGCAGGCAAGACAGGAGGAATAGCTGATAGACTAGATAATTCCACCTGTAATAGCTCATAGTACCTTTTTTTGTACTTCAGATACTTGGGTGCTATCCCATTTAAAGTGTTCTCTCATCTTAGCTAGGGCCTCTTCAAAGGACAGGTCTTCCATTGGAGAGTCTGTGCCATTTAATTCCTCTTCTGCAAAGGCATAATCCAGAGGGGAAAGATTCTGAAAAAAGTAAGCCAGGGATTCATCCCCTGAAGAAGCCTCTTCCTCTGATGTATCCTCTTCCCTAGTTATTTTAAGTGGGGAGACAGTAATGGGTTGTGAGGCAGTAAAACCTGGAGGAGGCCTAAGTGACATAAGGGCATTGAAAATGTTCTGAGTGAATTTCTGCCAATCGCAAGGAGTTTTTTTTGGTGGAAACAAATGCTTGTCTTTTCGCTGCTTTTTCTCATGCAGGTGTGCTTTATGTAGGGTAGGAGGGCCCGACATAGGCCTACATTCGATCATATTGGAATCTACCTCTTACTTAACAAGTATCTGTGGAATCCCCTTAAGGCCTTTCGTAATCACGAGCCATGGTTCCCCTCAGACATCTGACATGGGTGCCTGCTCAGCCTCTGTAGACATGCTAATGCTCAAATCCATGTGGCCTGGACGTCAGGCTCAGCCTGAGGACCTGAATTGTGAATCAGGCATGTTTCCAGGCTGTCCTCTGCCTCGAGAGAGACGTCAGTATCCTGAGGCACAGCAAAAAGTTCAGGCCTTTGCTTTTTGGCATTCTGCTTCAAAATCAACTCTGCTTCAGGCCCCAAGGATCTCTCCCATAGTGCTTTTTGCTAGCAGCTTTAAGCAATGAGTCTCAATGAAGATAGCTAGGGAGGATAATCTACTCCTTAAAGACTTTGGGATAAACACCTGACAAACAGTGCAGTTTTTTTTATCGTGGTTTGGGCCTAGGCAAAACAGGCACTGGAGATGGCTATCCTTGTATGGAATTTGTTGTCCACATTGACACTTGCCCCTCTTGGATGACATGAACCCTAACCAAAGACAGTAGTAAAAGTTAAAAATAAATTCCACAACAGGGCACTTATCTAAATTCTGAAGAATCACAAACGACTCAGAGTCAGAATGTACGTTAGAATCTGGCATTCGGATCTGGTGGCAGAGAAGTTCTGAGAATGGTGTGCTTACATGTCACTTTTATGGCCAACATCTGATCACAGCCTATGTGCAATGTACCACACACCCTACAGTAATGAAGTCTTTTGTATACTGACCAATGTCGGGTCACCTATGACGGGGAACTCCCTGCAACAGATGAATAGAAGGACATCTACTGTGTGTCTATGCAAGCACCAGGTTGCTCACAAATGCATACAAATACAGTACACATACACGCACACATGTACATAGATAAATATATATATGTATACACATATACAAAATAATGAATCATGCCTGTACATGACAAAATTTTGCTTCTGGTCTCTAAAGCACATGTAAAGTGTCACATGCAGTGCCAAAAACAATAATGTATGCAATATACAGTATTCCTTGGAGAGGACATCATCTACAGCTAAAAATAAATAAATAAATCCAACATATCAAACCAGAGGTGGTGTATATTACGATTAGGATCAAGATATCCCCTCCTATGGCCAAGATTAAACATGAGAACCAAAAAAATAGCCTTATTACATTATATTTAGCAAAAGCTCTGGGCACGATATCATCATCATCAGATTATTTTAATAGACCAGAAGCATTAACTGCAAACCAATTCACCTTCAGAGATGCCGGAGTTGGGGATATTCCATTCCTCTTTACATTCCTACCCATTCCACACCATGCATTTTTTTAAACACTATAGCTGCATCTAACATTTTTAAGTAATTTACCTTTTTCAAATAATCACAAAGAACCTTCCAACTATGAATACAAGTGGCCTTCCTTACTCTTCAGATTTGTTTCCCCGTTGATAACAGTTGCAATCTGTACTTTGTCATTTTGATATATTTATCACAGCTGTTTAGTTTAGTCTGATAGCCAGAGATTTATGTAACTGATGTTATGTGCCAGACATCTTATCCTCTTTTTTGTTGTGTTAACAAGATTGTATGCAGCTTTGATTTGGTTAGTGAACAAACACTAATAAAAATGTGATGCAGAAATGACATGGCATTACATCAGATTCAATACTGCACTAATGTGCATCTTCCTTCACACAGAGGTCTTAAATAAGGACTTTTGCTGATGCATCTGGAAGACAAAGGCATCACGGAAGAGGTCCTACTTGAAAAATGTCTCAACTTGTCAGAAACAAGCCACAGGACCCAACAGGAAATTAGCCTTTAAATAATGTATTATGAACTTAGAATCAAATTATGCCAGGCGAGATTCCAACATCCATGTATGCATCCTTCCTTGGGTTACAAGTATCTCACCTTTTGTTAAAGTTGTAACACTAGTCCTTGCATTCATTAAAAAGCCTCTAATTTCTGTAACATACAAGAACATTATTATTATTTATTTGTTTGTTAAATGGGTAAGACCACTGGGTGACATGGAAACTTGCTCCAAGTTGAACAATTTTCAGAAAGGGATAGACGGACTGAAAGCTACAGCAACAGCAGTCAGTATGTTAGCAGCATACAGATTAAATCTTTTGGTCTAAACTGCCAGACCAAAGAATACTACATCTCGTGGTAAAACTGGTGCAGGAAATTCACTCTGTACCATGTAATGCAAAACTATCCACAAATTGAGAAACTTAATGACATAATCAAAATAGGAATTAAAAGCAAAATATTAAACATGTACCAGAGGAATAGCAGTGGAAATCAGAAGACTGCACTCCTTCCACTACTGCAACAATAACAAACAAAGAATCTGTTACTCTAAATACAGCTGTTTATTGTAATATTGTAAATACAGCCGTTTATTGTAATAAAAAACAAATTAAACCAGGCCTTAAGGTGCTACTGGTGTTTGTTGCAGGGACAGAAATTTGTGTTTCAGCAGCAGTAATGTGCTTGCAATATAGACTACACTACCCAGAATGACACTGTGTTCCCACTTCTTTGGTTTCTTCACTGTGTACACAGTATGAAAGGAAGTAAACACCCAGGAAGGAATGGATACTCAAAAGTTTTCAGTGGGCATCCCAGTGCCTCGTTCACAGCCACAGCAGGTGTAAACATACCTCTCAACTGTCGAGATTTTTGCCTAACATTTTTGATGTGTTCCTCATAAAATCTGTGGTTTTCTGGAAAACCACTGAGAACTGAAGTCAATAAATGGTGACAAAACTTGAGTTTTAGACTTCATATCTATCAGAAAATACATGCCAACACAAAGCCTTTTATTCTATCATCTTTAAAAGTTAATAAAACCAATATTTAAAATCTGTCCCTATTTTTGGTCCTTTGTCCCTCCATTATTTTCAGCTTTGTCCAGATTTCTTACATTAAAAGGTTGGGGAATGGATGTAAAGCAGCAGCAGTACAATTTATTTAAATGCAAAGAATAAGGGGTGATGACAATCTGTACATCACAAAAACCTGCAATGCCAATAGTCAGTTCTAACCTACTTTATTTACAGTTTTATAAAAGGAGCAACAGCTACATTCTCATCTGCCTTAAAGGAAATTAAAAGTCATCAATCTAAGCCAACCTATTACAAAATGACTGGGAAATAAATAACAGTAAAGGGAAAATGGCTTAGCTGCTGTCACTTCGCTATATGTCACATCAAAAGCAGTTGTGAAAAACTGAGAACTTGGGTATCCTTAATTCAGCAACTTTTCGTATTTTATTTATTTAATTTTGCATTTGTTAACCAGGATTATCAGACAAGCAAGGGAACTCCTTTCCAGTGGAGGCCTGGACAGAAAAATTGCACATGACAATCAATAACAATATACTATGTGGGCTTTACCTAGCAAATGGCATTAGTATATACAGTAAGAATATACCAATAATATATATTCGATTCACAGTAGGACAGAAGCTTTTTCTACATGGTGGGTGGAAAAAACATCATTACATTCCACATTACACTTTCACGTTATACAAGACAGAATGGAAGGACAGTGAAAGTTCAGTACCTAATTATGATGCTACAGCATATGCCTTACTGGGAAGGAAGAAAAGATAAAAGTATGGGAAGTATAAAGGTTCCCCCTCTCCCTACCCCACCCACCCTCACCTAATTTATCCTCTAGTCTACGTAACTGACGTGCAACAGATTTCTGCTCCCCTCCCCAAACACTTGGTGTAAATCTGAATAGGACACTTGCATGCCACATTTAGATGCCAGAACAAAGTGGTCTGCTGAAATGATAAACATCCCTTCTTATGCAGGGAAAAGTGCACACAATGGAAAAACCAAGGGCAGCAGCACAGTGTCATTATGCTGACCCCAGATGCTTACCAGTCTGACAAAACGTTAATGAAGTTCAGTTCTTTAGTCAAGTCTCCAGACAGATGAATACATTTAACGGTGACAATGAACTAGACCAAATTACTGCGCATATCTTACTACAAATTATCTGCTTTTATAATACACTGAAAGGCCGACCATATATGAAAGAGATATGTTTCATTGTTCAGAGTATGTCCTGAAAGGAAAATAAGCAAGCTGGGAATAATTAATTTTCCAATTAGTTACAGTTTTCAACTATGTACAGAAAGTTTATAAACAAATGTAAGGAACTGAAAACCTTAAGCAGTGAAAGATGAA
Organism: Protopterus annectens; assembly: GCF_019279795.1. Taxonomy (NCBI): domain Eukaryota; kingdom Metazoa; phylum Chordata; order Ceratodontiformes; family Protopteridae; genus Protopterus; species Protopterus annectens. The sequence goes on from NC_056750.1 coordinate 542,595,270, forward strand.
GATCTGCAGTGCAAAACTACATCACCTCAGGAATCCAAATAATTAGCAAACTCAAACTGCAAGACATGCAAAAATAATCTGGGCAGCGGACCAGAAACAGGATGCTTGGGAGTCAAAATTCTTTTAAATTCAAGCCTGTGACTTGAAAATTAGAGGTCTGCTTCTCTGTCCTTCATGAGTTTCACTTCCCTAAGAGCCTTAAAATTATAGTAATGGTTTCCGTTTTACAAAGCATTTCAGAAGTCATGTCTGGAAATGGCTAAAATCATCAATCAGCCGAGACTAGGATGACAAAGCCATAATTAAGACATGGCTCTACGAGATGTCCAATTAGTCTTCTGTGCATTCTGACAACTGCCTTTAACTTTTCTTAAAAAAAGACAGCAACAGACAGAGAAAAAGAGGAGCAGAAAAAAATATATGTACTTTTGCACTTCATATTCTGCACTAGAAAACAGCAAAAACAAAGCAACACTACTGAAAGATTTAACCTCATTAATCAATATTGCTCACTGTCATCCAGGGTCACCCAACTCAAACTAAAAACTACATAAATATTATAAAGCAGGCTTTAATGAAAAGAGATACAAATGTCATTAAATGACTGAAGCTGCCCTACCATTTGGGGAATGACGTTTTACAATGTACTCACCTTCTGCTGAAGGAGTACCTTCATTTACATAGTACAGCCTCTTTCACTTTAATGCTCTACAAGGCATCACACATCTACCAATCAATTTTAGCAGATACCCTTCCCACTTTATCGCCACTGTCAAATGTACAGTATTATTCTTAAATTACACATTTACTAGTTGGTGTAGCTAAACAATTCTTAACCATAAGCAATGATTATAAAAACAGTAACATGTTTTTCCTCAGTTTTTAATGATCAAAGCATGACAAGTGTACATCTGTTATACATCTTTGTCTGTTATACAGCTAAATCCATTATTATGTTTGACAGATCTACTCCTGGATTTACTTAAGAAACAAGTACATTAGGTTATACAAACACTTACATTACATGCAAAAGGTTGCCATCATTCTCAACCCTGTTTTCTGATTTTTATATGGGGTCAGAGTGTCACATCATTAGTCACTGTGACCAAATTACCTAGAGCCAAAGTTTACACTCCTGGGTGGCTAGTCTTGATGCATTACTTAATCCTGATGCTGCTACTGAATATTCCTATCCGACTGCTTTTAGGCAAGACCTAGTTAGTTATCATGGTGTGGCGTCTGTACATACAAGTGAATATATGTATACATACTGATAAACAATGAATACTCTTCCTAGCCATCCCAGTCCTGTCCTGCACTGCACAACCATATTGGTTACTGTCACTGGATAGTCTTGGATTCGATTGGCAAGTAATACAGCTTACAATACTACTGCATTACGGCTTACTTTTGATCTTGCACATGCTTCTTCTGTACATCAGATATGAAGTCTGTGGTGCCAACTGCCGTGGCATCTTCGGAATTCCACACATCCCTTTACTGTCCATAATTCATTGCATTTGTGGTGCCTGTGGTATGAGCATCTCTACTAAACATGCTTTGGGGACAGCCTGTGCATTACTGCATTGTACCTAAAAAGTCCTGGGATTAAAAATGAATTATACAAAATCTGAAAAATTAGCTTACCCTTACATGAAGTAGTTAAAGCATGGATCACAAGAAACATTACAAATTCCTTGGAATATTATATTCAAAACAATGTAATGAAATGACAGTCGTATCAGAATTATTATTCAGGCTTAACAGTATTTAGAAGAAAACATTACCACGGTAAATATATTTTTTCTGTTAGGTTCAGTCTATATTTTATAAAAATGCTATTTCCCCTTAATTCTACTCCAATTACAGAACTTACAAGGAAGCCCCTTCTGATAAAAATGGGTGATCAGTTTGCCCCTCTCTCATCATTTGGCACACATTCTGCTCACCAACTTTGTACTTAGCTGTCCCCCTTTCTAATACTGATTGTTACTTATCTGTTTTGATTAATTATATTAGAAGTCTATGATATTACAGAGTGCTTTACAGTTTTAATCAAAGTTATGGAAACTAATACCTCATCAGGGTGTCTAGCTATATAAAATCATGATAATTTTCTTTGAGAAACAACTGCATATATTACACTACATATTTTTACATATTTCCCAAGGACCTTTAAATTTTATGGAAAACTAACAAACTCATTTTCCTATCTCACACTATGGACTGTCAAAATACTAAAGTTTTTAAATGGCAACAACTGTCGATGATTAGTTTAATGAGGAAATTGCTGATGTTTTTATTAAACTGTGAGAGTCAAGTCAACTTTATAACCTGTTGTTAGCTTCTTCTTTCAGCTTTTCCCAGTTAGGGGTCACCACAGTTGATCACCTGTCCGCTCATAATTGGCAGTGGAGTTTTACAGTGTTGAGTTGCCAGCCTGTCGCCCAACCTTCCACAGATGCCACACACACGCACTCACACCTAGGGCCAATTTAGAGTATCCAATCCACCTACAGCATGTCCTTGGGATGTGGGAGGAAACCGGAGCACCCGGAGGAAACCCACGCAACCACAGAGAGGACATGCAGATTCCGCACAGAAGGCACCCCAGCTGAGGATCGAACCAGAGAGTCTCTTGCTGTGAGGTAGCAACGCTAACCGCTGCACCACCACGACTGCCCATACCCTGTTCTTAGCAATAATGCAAATGTCCACAATGCTTAAGGCCTTAAACTTAACAGGCCAACAAAATACATGCCTTGGTAAGTAATGGGAATGTGCATGTCAAGATCACTTTCATATGGCTTTCTAATTCAGAGCTGTAGCTTAATGAATTATAAATCTCAAACGCAATGCTGCCACTGTAAATATCATTATGGTAATCTATATTAGTGTTAGTGAGGATGCCGTGAGATTATTCAACATCAATACAAAACTTACTGAATTTTCTTAATTTTGTGACTTTTTTTCTTATCTGTCCTCCTAGACAACAAAGTCTACCCCACTGTTCCCTCATGGTAAAGGTAATTTCAGAACTATATACATTCTCAGCCATGGTGATTGCTTTTGCATTTAACTTGTGTCCCAACCATCCTTTAACACAGGCAAAGGAAGCGTTTTTCCCTTTCCGTAATCCATCCTTCTGGTGGCTGACACAGTTCCCTTCCACAGGTGTGTTCTCCCACACATATACATGTCCCCTCCCCCATAACTACTCTAACAAGCCTATGCCACATCAATGGTTTTATGCACAAGCCTCCATTTACATAAGAATATTGAATCAATTAGAAACTACTAGCTCCCTCCCAAGAATAAGCAGGCGGACATATGGTGCTCAGTTCTATAGCCTCTGAACAACACCTCCAGTGCCTAACCTGCTAAATAAACAGTCACTGGTATCCTTGTCAGGGCTTTATCGCTGTACACCACAGATGGGTTGTTACGGGCATACTGACAACAAACTCAGATAAAGTCCTAGCAACTATGGCCACTAACTGATGCAGCTCAGAAAAATGGAAAGCTTCTATATTACCCAAATGCACAACAGGATCTGTGCTCATATCTAGATTTTGTTTCTGCTCAGTGGTAATCACATAACATCACTGATAAGAAAATACATCCTCACTGTGCTCCTAACTGCCTAATTATTCAGTCCTTTCTTGTTCAGGGAAGGGTGCTTTAACATTACTGTGTTTATTTCTTTAAAAAAATGGGAAAAAAAGTTCCATTTCTCTAACAATCTTACAATTTCAAACCATTTTCTCAGGAAAAATACCATGACCCTCTGCTAAAAAATTCCCACAGCTGGTGATTTAAAGAATAAAGATATATATAAATCTTCATATTGCAAAGTTTTTGAGAGACTTCAGAAATCCAGTAAAAGAAAACTTTTCTATTCAGGACAGCTACACAAGATTTTAACTTATGATGCAATTACGTCTTAATGAAAAACATTCTGCATATGGACAGCATTCTTTATGGAATCTGATAATATAACAAAGCTAGAATAACTGAATCAGCATTATGTCACTGTGTTACAAACACTGGAAGGAAGACATGTTCAGCCCCACTCAACGCTGGAAACATTATAACCCTTTATCAAAAGTCTTCCAATATGCAAGCATAAAATTAATAACAGACAGACAGTGGAGGCAATATGCATTCAAAGTGATAGGAAGGTCTACCCCCTCACATATGTAGAGATTCAAATAGTTCAAGGAAAATGTCTGCATCCTGTAGCTGGAGCTCCTGGCTTGACTCGTATTAAATTACAAAAACAGTTTCCACATTTTAAGGAAATTTGGATGGAGACAGAATCCTTAGACACAGTGTGGCAGGCTGATTCATGTAGGATCACTGGAATTTGAAAGGCAATTAAGTCACGAGACCCAATGCTCCTTGTCAAAATCCACCCTCATTATGTACCTTCCACTTCTATAAGAACAGAGCAGCTCAGAACAGGAATGAATTCACAGATGCCCACCCAGCTGTGAAGGCTCATCTTGAAGGGTTCTGCTCTGTTTTGCATAAAAAGGAAGTTTCTATGCGACTAAATATATGGACCAGCTTCAAGTCTCTACTGGTAAGCCAAGGGACTATAGTTCATTATACTTTTTGTTAGGAACCTTTGGGTTCTTTCCAGCTGAGTGAGGTGCATGGATAGGTACATACCAAAGGGGGCACTGCAGTCTATAACAGGATTAATCAGCACTGTGCAGTAGGATAGTTAATTCTTTTGACCTGGATGACAAGCCTCTACAAATAAGGATTAATGACTTCAGTTGCTAGATAGTGGTCAAATGAGACTGACTTGTCAACAAACGTTCCAAGGTCCCTGACTATTGTATCTGCTTAAAGTGGCATACAGGCTATGCTGTAAGTTGTACATGAGAATTGTTTGCCTAAACTTACAATACTGCACTTTTTTCTGTGGCCAGAGCTCTGCTCACAGCTATAGCACTATATGTTAAGTGCCTATAATTGTTTTTCTTTACCTTTCTGTCAGAGTAATTATGCTCTTCCTCCGATCCCACAAGAGTCAAATAATTCCCTGGGCATGGGGATCACCACCAAATCCACAGAGAAGGCATTATGAGCTCCTGCAGGTCACATGTCCCTCCAGCCAGGGGGAGGGTTAGGTTAATTAGTCAACATCCTTATTGCCAGGATACTAGCAAGAGCACCAGCAACTCTCATGGATGTCTGAATGATGGCTTCCCTGTGAATCTGGTGGTGATCCCCATGCCTAGGAAATGGACTATTTTTTTTTTTTTTTTTTTTTTAAAACAAGTTTATTGTTTTTAACATACGAAATAAATATCATAACAATTTTATACAAGCAATTAAAATAGAAATAGTTATAACATTCAATAAAATAACCAAAGTATTTACAGAGACATCCACTACAAATCAAATCAATTGATTAAACTATAATGTCATCTATTGAAACTAAGATTTTTTTAACAGGTTTTGTAAAGTATCCCATATAATATAATATAATAAGATGTTTTCCTAGTAGTTCTTGATTTTATTGTCATCAATTCTATACGACACACTTCAGTCATAACATTTTTAAATTCATTAAATGAAGGAGGGGTATCTGAAATGCAACTTCTGGTTATTATTTTTCTAGCCACTGCTAGAATAGACCATAATAAGGGAAGTTTAACTTTTTTAACACTTTTAGGAACAGGAGTGTTAAATAATATAAGTGATTTAGAAACAATGAAATTATCTGTGAAAAGGGCCTGCAAAAAATCATTGATTAACTTCCAATATTCCTTCAATTTTATACAGTCATAAAACATATGTGCCCAATCAGCATTTATTTCTACATTACATCTTTTACATAAGTTGTCTTTATTATTTATTTTATTCATCATTAAAGGTGTATAGAAGGATCTATGTAAAATTTCCAAGTAAAAGTCTCCAATTAATGGAAGAAGTAGTTTTATAAGCAGATTCCAATATATATTGTTTATCTTGTTGTTTTGGTGATTCACCATTAATGGAAATGAAATAATTCCAATAGGTATCTGAACTGTAATGAGTTTCTTCTCTGATAACTTTATGTATGTATGAGAGTTTACCTTTATCAGAAACTCTATGTTGTAAATTTAATATCAAGTAATCAATCAGTATTGGAACAGATTCTTTAACTGTTAAAGACATTAAATCAATTTTATTAATAAGATGTTGTCTAAAAGTCTGAATTTCTAACCAACATGTTTCTCTCAAATCAAATTCTTGCTTTAAGAAGTTTAAATTTTTTACATTATTATCAGATAGCAACTGATACCAATACTTTAGATTATTCTCTGTGACTAAAAGAGTTCTTTCAGAGGTGGTTGACAAGAGCATACCTTGTGTATACATTATAGGGAATAGAATAAAATTCCATTCCTTATACTTAGGATGCATGAATATAAAATTACGATAACTGATAATAATGTTTAATGGGTAACTAACTATATATTTTGGTGTAATAGACGAAGTACAAAATTCTTTTAGTAACCATAACATGGGGTTATTTACAATACAGCTAAAAACCCTGCCCCTTGATGAGAGTGTGACATTTTTTACTGACACATTCCTCAACATTCTTGACTCCCACGCACCTAACAGACGCATCCGTACCAAGACTCGGATAGCACCATGGCTAACTAGTGAAACCAAATCCAAAATTAAACTTAGAGATCAGGCCTGGGACAAATGGCGAACTACTAAGGCACCTCAAGATCGCATTAAATTCCAGCAACTTAGAAATGCAACAAAAAAAGACTCCACCCTAGATAAAAGAACTATTTCTGTCACCTCCAAGATAAGCACCAGAACAATCCAAAGAAGTTTTGGGCAGGCTTAAACAACCTCCTCCACTCAGGGCGTCTACTCCCACCCCAGAAACACTTATTGGAAAAAACCCAGAAGTTTTAACTCCTTTTTCACTGAGACCATTCAGACCCTGGCTAATCAACTTCCCCATCCTTCCTCCCCAACTAAAGTTAATGATGAATCTCTACCCTTCTTTACTCTCCAGCCAGCTTCCACCTCCTATATTAGATCACTACTGAAGAAACTTAAACCAACCACCCTGTGACCGACTCCCAGCTGAATACCTACAAATAGCAGCAGATGTCATAGCATATCCCATCTCAATTCTAATTAACGAACTATAACTGAGGCCACTATCCCTCCATTTGGAAAGTAGCCCATGTCATCCCACTTCATAAGGGTGGCTCCTCTACTGACCCATCAAACTATAGACCTATAGCAATATTGTGCCCAATGGCCAAAATCTTGGAAAGATGTGTTCATAAACAACTCCTTAACCATCTCACCCTAAATAATCTACTGTCCAAATCTCAGCATGGTTTCAGACCCCACCATAGTCGACCACAGCCCTCCTCTCTTTTACCGACTCAATCAATAAAACCATAATAACAAAAATTTCCTCAGCCCTCTTCCTTGACTTGTCAAAAGCCTTTGACATGGTCAATCACCAACTACTGCTTCACACTCTTGAAACCTTATACCTTGATTATCCTAACTGGTTCAAAGCTTACCTCTCTGGAAGACAACAGGCAGTCTGATGGGAAAATAAGCTCTCTCAACTGTTATACCATAGGGGTTCCCCAAGGCTCCATACTTGGTCCTCTTCTCTTCTCTGTATTCATAAATGATCTTTACTCAGTCATCCCTAAGGCCACCTGCATCCAATATGCAGATGACTCTACACTGATTTGCTCGGATATCTCCCTCCCTAACCTACAAGTAACAACCCAAAACTGTTTTACTATAGTTGAAAAGTGGCTCTCGGAACGGAAACTCATTCTAAATCCAAAAAAAACCAAGTTACTAGTATTTTTCCCACCTCAGTTAGTCCATCAGTCCAACTTACACCCCAATCCAATAATAGTCCCTTCCTTGTTCAATCTATTAATGGTACCTTGATTGAGCCTGTTCCCAACACTAAACTATTAGGAGTCACTATTGATAGTAGGCTTAGATTTGATATGCATATCAGTCAAACCATAAAGACTGTAAATAAGAAACTTGGATCCTTGTATAGAATTAAAAACTTTCTAACCCCCACTGCCAAACTAACTATCTCTGCATTTACTTTCCACTTTATTGTATGCCTCTCCTGTGCTTTCATTCCTTAACAATAGTGAGATCAATAAACTCTCTGCTGCCTACAATCACATCGCCAGATTTGTAGTAGGAGGTCCTTACAGAACTCATCACTGCATTAACCTAAGGAAACTTGACTGGCTAGAACTACCCAATCTTCTCAAACTAAACCAACTCACTGAAGCGTTTAAAATTATTAAGCAACGGATAACACCCTCCTTGCATAATCTTCTGATTCCATACTCTAATCTAAGCTGTCTTCGCTCCTCACATAGAGTCCTGGTCCAAACCATCAAATCCAACAACTCTGCTGGAGAAGCCCTTTTTTGCCAACTCTATAGGAAAAGTCTGGAATTCCCTCCCCAATAATTTAAGACTTACTACATGGCAATGTCTATTCAAAATAATCTTAAACAATTTTTAAAAACATTGGCTGTGCTCTTAATAAACCAGACTAGTTCTCTCTGACACTCAACTAGTAGCATTCTCCACTTGTTTTACTAGGTGTTTTTTTCTTCTTCTTAGTCTAAGAATTTGTAAACTCACACCCACTAAATTCCACCTCCACTGGTACTTATGAAGTCAAGCTCCCCATTGCCTGACTAGACTCTACAAGGGATGGGTAATAGTAACCTAGAATATCAACTACACTGTATTTTGAATCTGTTATCTATTCACATGGTAGCCAAGTGTATCTAAAACAATTGGGAAGTATTTTTGTGTATCTCTAATTTTGATTATGTGTATCTCTAATTTTACTTATTTGTATTAGGTAGCGTATTTATCTGCATGTAAATGTTTCCTCTGTGGAGCTTTCTCCCCGGGCCTCCGCTGAAAATGGACATGTATCCAGTCGGACCATCCCGGTCAACAAATGTAAAATAAATAAATAAAAATAAATAATATTTTTATGTATTAAAGAGATTTTCATGAAGTGAATGCTAATTAGTTGCCAGTAATCTTTCCATCTTGCAACATATGACTGATCTATTAACAAAGTAATAACTTTTATAATAGAAGAGATAGTATATAAATTAAAGTCTGGAAATGAAATGCCCCCTTGAGACCAGCTATTAGTATGTTTCTTTAATGCAATCCTAGGTCTATTAGGTGCCCATAAGAAATTTAACATTAGTGAATTCAATTAAATGGACTATTTCTTGAGGGAGCAGATGAAGAGCATGATTACTCTGATCAGAACACAGGCAGTTTAAACCTGTTTTACTGGCTACTAAGTAGCTAAAGGATGGAGTGATATGCAAAGAAACTATCTTCTCATAAAACAGAGTAGTTTAAGAAACAGAACACACCTTAAATGTTTTCCTTCAGAAGTTATCATGACTGAAAATAAGATCATATTGGACAAGCATTTCAATTCTGCTGACCCAACTGGTTTAATATAGGGGGAAAAGTGAGTTATTATAGTATAAAGAAATGTTCCGCAGAGGAAATGGCCATCTAAAAGACGGACTTAAGGACTTTGGCACCCCCCAGGAAGCCTTTGCAAACTTTAAAAAATGCCAATAAAAGGAGTCCTGTCCCAAATTAAAACTAGAAACAGCCAAATCTATTTTTATGTAGGACAGCTATGAAATGCTTTAAATGAACCTATGGCACAGATACAGGGCATCTGTCTGTACCATGGATCACCCTGAAGTCTAACTGGTATGGGACACTAGCAGGGCAAGCTAGAAGGATAAGATGAAGTGGTCAATACCTAGCTCTTATAGTAAATGGGGATGGCCTGGGGTGAACTACAGATGTGACATCTGGTGGAGTTTGGAGGTCTAGCAGTTCAATAATTCAACAAGGAGAGTGATGAATGTGTTCACATCGTTGCAGACTGTTCCTTCAAGAACAAGAGCAATCACTGATGCAGGATGATGGCTCTTGGGACCCAGGCCATAGCTCCCTACAGAATCTTTGGTCCCCAGATTGTAGGAGTTAGCCCAACTCACTAAGAAGTTAGGGGAGGTCACTCAGTGAATGGACATGTCTGGGAGAGGCTGATAACGGAAGGAACTAAAGGTGAGTGGACAAGGTCTGTGGCAATATAGCTATAGGTTCAGCAGCAAGCGAACAGTGAAGAGGTCTAAATGTCTTGGTTCAACCTAAATAGAAAACCTCCTCCAAACTGTATATTTTCTGGGAAGACTGTCTTTATGAGGGTTATTAGTATTGAAAGTATACAGATTAAGAGAAATAGACTCCTAACGTCCTGTATGTCACAGGAAACCACTAACCAGGATATCAACAGAAAAGGAGTACACAGTCAGCTTGACAGCATGAAGACGTAGATGGGCCTTCCCAATTTGGTGGATGAGGTAAGAAGTCTCCAACAAAGACAATGTCAAATGAAACTGTCTAGGAGAAACCACATCAGCCTTATTCAAATGGAGTTACTAGAAAGAACTTTGTCGTGAAAAGTCTCACCTTATGAATAAAAATTCATTATCACAGG